>NC_056741.1:1654219712-1654422212 GCF_019279795.1 Protopterus annectens | reverse complement strand
TCCTTTTGTTGTAAAGCCTTTTGCTAGAGGATGTCCATCAAACATGTCTGTGTTTTCTTGAGGAGCAGTTTTTATTTCTATTGGGTATGGCTGAGTCCATGCAGTTGTACAGGTGCTTGTATACTGCATTGGAGTATTATTCAGTATAGTTGTCTGCATCCTCTGGGGGGTGGTGTGAAGCTACTGATACCCTCCCTTAGGAGGTTGTAATCAGCTTTTGAGACGTCTTTTAGCTTGATTATGACTGAGGGGGGGTTTGGATGGGATAGAAACTTCGAATGAGACAGTCCGATGATCTGATCTCACCAGGGAAGAACATACTATGGGAGTGGTGCAGCGGTTGCCCATGTTGGAGAGAACTCAAGTCCAGAATGTTATCTCCCCTTGTGGGAGATGAGATGGTTTAGTGCATTAGAATTGATGAAGTCAATGAATCATTGAGAGAGTGCATTAGTGCAGGAATAGTTCACCCAGTCTATGGTGGGGTAGTTGATGTCACTAAGGATCAGGGTGTTAGGAGGTAACTTGAGGGAGTCAAGTAGGTGCAGGTAAGAGGAGTGGGTATCCTGAGTCATGGAGGGGGGGGTCTATAGATGGCTATAACTTGGATGGGTGTCTTGCTAACTGTCAGTTGCACCTGGAGTAGTTCCAGCGCATCATGCTGGTAAACCAGTCTGGAGGTGTGCCTGTCCTTAATAAAGATACAGACTCCACCGCTCTTAGTCTTCCCAACCTCATTTTGGGGTCAGAATGTGTGGAATAAGGTATAGCTTGGTTCTATATTACAAGATCAAAGCTTTACTTAATCAAATAATTAAAGCTAGAACTTGTAATATCGAAGCTGTAAATTGTCGAACGGCTGATTTAACCCAGGGAAACATTTCCCTTGGCCATTGTGTGGAGTATGCCTGTTTCCACAATTTGGAGCAATCTCGGAGTTGGTATATTTAGGTGGAGGGGTGTGGGGTTTCCATGACCGCACAGACATTGGCATCTTTTAGTGCAAGGAGAGCCTCCAATGAGTCCATTTTTAGGTTAAGGCTCCTAGTGTTAAGCAGCATGACCTTCAATTTGCTTTCTGATAGGTCTTTTATGTTAGAAGGTTTGTCTTTAGGACGTTGCCTAAAAAGGTACAATGGGGGAGGCGAGAGCCTTGGCCAGGAACTGGAAACCCAGTGGTGATAGGTGAAGGCCATCTCTGACAAAGCATCGAGGACTGTCAACCATGTCATGCCAGGCAGACAGATACTGGGTCCCCTTGGAATGACACCATAAACTACGCCAATTTTTGAAGTCAATTATTTTTTGTTGGTATTGTGGTATCATTCTTGGTGAAGGTAGGATGCTGCTTAGGGCTAGGGTCATACCTGCCTGGAATACATACTCTGAGAGTTCAGTCATGTCTCTCTTCATATAGTCCAGGGAGATACATCTCAAGCCATTCTTTGTGATTCTTTTCTCTTCCCTGGACATTTATCTATGTACCTACTTATTGTACCATTTCTTGTACCAACTCTCTCTGTCTTCTGATAACCCTTCCATCACTCTCTGACTAATATCCTCTACTCTCCTAATTGTCTCCATTTCTCCTAGAACTGTACTATTCATGTTCTGCTCACACTCTGTCTATTTTTTCTGTTCACAGTTTGCTCGGGCCATCCACAAGCCTAGGGATTGCGCCCCCCTCCCCAACTTCGGTTCAGAAGCAGATTTTCTGCAAAAGCTCAAATCAGCCCCGGGAAATCTCAACTTTTAAACACAAGACTTCCAGTAGAATTAATTATTAGGTAAATGTCATTGAATTGTTTTTAACAAATTTCTGTTACTTTGTGACCATCATTGTGAGGTGAGCACAGCTGCATTGATCTCCATTCAACTTCTAACTTGGAGAGCTTTAATGAAGTAAGCCACTAGGTAGGAACATACTCTACTAATTGTACAAGTTCCTTATTCCCTCTGTATACAAACAAGCAAGCTCCAGAGTCTAAGGTTAAACCTATTCCAAAACAAACTTTTAGTTCAGTCCCAATTCCCTTAGCCCTAGTCATCCTTAAAGAGCTTGCTAGCAACATTTGGTTCCTATAAGCTGAAAAGGTCTAACATAGTGTATTGTCTTACTTACATTTCCTGGCTCCTGATTGTTATTTTCTTTTCTCTTTGGAGTCCCTCCTGCTGGGTTTGCTCTGCCCACTCCATTCGCCCTTCAGACTCACTCTGCTCCCCTACGCTGCCCCCATATTCCACCAGCCCCAAGTGCTTCTACTCTTAAGCACTAGGCAGACATTCCCTTACTCTATCCATCCAATTAGACACACTTCCTGTTATCCTTTTTCCTCCTCCTAGACCTATAACATGCCCGTGCTTCACCTATCACTTCTTCTTACAGTCATATTGCTATCTCACCTCACTACTTATCAGCACAACACATTCCAGACACCCACTTTTCATCACACCAGAACCCCATGTCACCGTACTACTCCATGTACATATCTCACCATCAATCCTACACTTGTCAATATTACTAGTCTCCAATAGTTTCCATTTAAATTAATACCTACTAAAGATAGTCACTATAATCCTTAGTTATTCAACAATGAACTTATCAAATGATTGAAACTACTTACCAAAATTGCCTCTAGGCTACTGCTTACTGGTGAAATCCACCCAAACCCTGGACCACTCTCAGATAACACCAACCCATCTAATCACTCTAGTCTTAACACCTCCACACATCCAATCCTAAACAGAAAAAAAATCAGACCTATTGTCAATGAAGATTACTATTAGAAGTATAACCAACAAACTGGACATCCTCCATGCCACTCTAGCTACATACTCCCCAGACATAGTCATGATCACTGAAACATGGTTAAAACCAAGTACAAAAGATAATGAAATACTACCCCCAGGATACGCCATACTATGGGTGGATAGACTCAATAAAAGAGGAGGTGGAGTTGCTGTCCTCTTTAAAGACCATCTCACTTTAACTTTCCTTGAATGCAAAACCCCACAACTGGACAGTGCAGAAATTATCTATACCATGCTAACCATAAATTCAAGAAAAACACTTAATATAATTGGCTGCTATATCCCACCTGGAAATAATGTCCCAGTTATAGAATGTCTGTTGCTCTGGGCAAGTAGTACCCTTAGTCAGGAGACATTCATATTGGGTGATTTTAATTTAGACTGGTTTGCATGTGATACAGATCACCCCATCCATCACATAATCTTGCATGATTTTACACAAACTATCCAAGAACCTACCCGAATAGATAAAGGTAGTAAAAAACAATTCACCTTGGATTGGATATTGTTAAATAACTCCTCTCACTCATTCCAATCATATTGACTTCCTGATGGTCTAAGCGACCACATATGCACATTTCTTATATGACAACACATATTTCCACCAAAACCTGTGATGTTTAAACAACTCAGAAAAAACATAACTTTAATCTTGACAGCTTCCTAGCTGACCTACAAAGGTGCAATTGGACTCCACTCAAATACCTTGACCTAGATGATGCAGTGAACCACTTTGATAAATCTTTCTTAGATATATTAAATGCATATGCTCCTGTTAGAACCATCTGAATAAAATCAAACTATGCCCTCTGGCTAAGCAGAGACACTAAGGCCCTTCTGAAAACTAGAGATAAAGCCTAAACAACAGTATCAAGAACTTGGAAATAAGACAAAAAAAAAACAAATAAAACAGGATAAAATAAATTTCTATCATAACATTCAAAACACACATAAAAAAACCCTCCAAAATTCTGGCGAGCTATAAACTCAGTCCTCCACCCAGGAAAATCTACTACACCAATGCCAAACATCCACAACAATTCCAATGGCTTAGCTACCATTTTTAACAAACATTTTACTGAATCTATAAATGTCCTTTCCAAACAGCAATCTCCTGCTCCTGATACCAAACCAGCCAAGTCTACAACTAGCAATGCCTCATTCTCTTTCTTCCCAGTTCCTACAGCCACTATAAAAAAACTACTTCAGAAACTAAAACCTACTACACTTGCCATAGATAACTTACCCAGTGAATACCTCAAAATTGCAGCTGAATCTATAGCCTTCCCAGTATCAATCCTTATATGATCCATTCTCTAAAACAAGGTCCCTCAACTGTGCAAAAATTTCCCATGTAATCCTTCTTCATAAAGGGGGACCTTCCACAGAACTGACAAACTATCAGCCAACTGCTGTTCTTTCACCTCTTTCTAACCTACTTGAAAAGTGCATTCATCTTCAGGTCATGACGTTCTTACTAACAAATAACCTTCTTGCAAACACTCAGCATGGGTTTTGCCCATCACATAGTACCACTACAGCTCTCTTATCATTCACTAATACCGTAAACCATCACAGGAATAACAACAACTTTGTATCTGCCATCTTTCTAGACCTATCAAAAGCCTTTGATATGGTCTCCCATTCCAAACTAATAGATCTATTAACTGAACTATCCTTCTCACCATCTGCCACAGCATGGTTTCATAACTATTTATCTGGCCATCAACAATCTGTTCTATGGCAGGGTGACCTATCTCCACGCCTTCCTTTATCCATTGGTGTCCCACAAGGATCTATCTTAGGCCCTCTCCTTTATTCCCTCTTTACTAATAATCTACACACAGCTACTCCACATGGATCTATAATACAGTATGAGGATGATTCAACACTTATCTGTGCTGTCACTTCTCTATCAGCTCTTCATTCTCAAACACAGGAACCTTTCACTTCTGTTGAAACATGGTTAGCCAATTCCCATCTAATCTTGAACCCAAACAAAACTAAATTACTACTCTTCCAACCTAACAAGACATCTATCACATGCCTACCATTTAACATGATAGCCAAAGACAATACTGTGATCTCCCTGACAACCCATACAAAGCTTCTTGGAGTGGAAATAGACAATACCCTAAAATTTGACTTGCATGTCTCCTTAACTATAAAAAAAGTCCATAAGAAACTTGGAAGTCTATATAGGCATAAAAGGTTCCTGACCACAATGGCCAAATTTACATTAGCACAAACCCATCTGCTCTCCACTCTACTATATGCCTCTCCAATTTTAACTAATCTAAGGAAAACTGACTTATCTAAGCTAGAAGCATGTTATAATAAAATTGCTAAGTTTGCATCTGACTGCCCATGTAGAACACATCATTGTACAGCTTTAAGGATACTAGACTGGGTTGAGCTTCTGAACATTATTCTTAACAACCAACTCTCTCTAACTCACAAAATTGTAACACAACCAACTAGAACCCCTGCACTACAAAATCTCATCCTTCCTTACAGTTCCAGCAAACCACTCTAACAACAAGAACTTACTCACTGTCTCCAAGGCCAACAACACTGCAGGAGAATCTTTATTTTCCAACTATATATCTTGTATATGGAACTCCCTTCCTAACTCCATTCTCTCAATCTCATCCACTAACCACTTTAAGCCACCACTTAAAGTTTATCTAAAAAATAAGTGGCTATGTTCCTGTACTAACCCCTAATGAGTGCTCTGATACATCACAGTATACCCAAAACATATCCAACTTCTCCCCCGGTGTTTAATCCTTTGTTCCTACCGACCTGTCTTAACCTTTTATCTTAACATAAGTCATACCTACAAATAGTACTAGCTATGTTCAAAGCCTAGGTTTTGTTGTCAAGATGTAACAAATTTGTATGTTCTTATGTATACTACATTTTATTTACTTTATACTTTTTTGAGTATTGTAATGTGTGCATGAAAATTTACTGTTACTCATGGAGCTTTTCTCCCTGGGCCTCTGCTGA
Organism: Protopterus annectens; assembly: GCF_019279795.1. Classification (NCBI taxonomy): domain Eukaryota; kingdom Metazoa; phylum Chordata; order Ceratodontiformes; family Protopteridae; genus Protopterus; species Protopterus annectens. The sequence goes on along the minus strand of NC_056741.1, from coordinate 1,654,416,389 downwards.
AAAATGACCTGTGTAGAGTCAGACTTTCCCAGTAAACAAATGTTAAATAAATAAATAAATTCATAACAACATGGACAATGACAGAGTTGTACTTGTACTTGTTGTGGAGAGACTGCGTGCGTGATGTGGATTCTGGCACCAGACAGACAACTCATTGTGACCTTCTCCTTGTCAAGCCTGGTGAGGGGGGACATCGGTGTGTCTCACAACTGAGTCACCAATGACAAGTATGTCTGGTTTATTATGGGCTGTGTTTGTGAGACATTTGTGTGTTGTCTGCTGTGTGTGATGTGTTTGGTGTGTGTGTGGATTGTTTGTGATTGTGTTTTGGAGGTTTCTGCTGTTTAGGTAAGTTTTTATTGAGGACCTTTGCATAGGTTTGTGTGTGTGCTGTGCTTGAATTTGTGATGTGAGTGGTGTGGTGTTTGTGCAGGCAATCTCATCTTTGTCAGGAGTACTGACTGTGGTGCGAGAGAGCATGGACTCCAGGTTACTGATGTATATGCATTTCTCACAGGTGAAATAATTATGTGCTAGGAGAAGAGGGTTGCCAGTAAACATTAGGCAGTTGCTACACTGTTTCAGTATGCCCATATTGACCAGGCTGGCAGGAGAAACTGATGGGAATTGTCCAGACATAGTGTTCCAAATGCTTGGGTGGACTTAAGGAGAGAGGGTTTTGATAAGGGTTTGTCCACAAGAATGTAGACCACAAGAACCTTCTTAAATGTAAAGTAACTAGGCTGAAGCACAAGTGCAAAAAACAAAGCTAAGATGCTTAGAATAACAGATAAATTTAATCAGCTACTAACAATCAGTAATAAATGCAGCAGAATAAAAGCACTTGAACACTTAAGAGCACACAACAAAAATAAGGTAATAAAGTATGAAGAACAATTTCATTAAAAGCAGCTGAATAAAGTGTAAAAACATTTTTTTAAGTGGAGAGGGTGGAAACAGAAAATAGTTTATGATTAGGGAACTAAGGGATTTGGCCTTTCCAAATGCTGTCTCTCTCTCTCTCTCTACTCAGTACACTGAGCAGATGCGATAGGACAGGGAGGAGTGTCTAAAGTTAAAGAAACAAGGCGGTAGTCCTACCCAAATGATCTCACTGCACTAGGTTGAGTGATCAAATGAGATTGGACTGGGAGAAGTGACCAAAATCAGATTTACAGTAGGGGCGGGCAATTCCAAAGCCACCAAGTTGGGAAAAACAAACAGTGCAGACAACAAGAGACAGAAACAATAAGGCATTGTCCTTTTGGGGCCTAATTACCATCATACTAATTACCTACCCTAAGGTTCTGACTTTCATTATATGAAGCTTAATTTTAGAGTATTAGCTGTGACTCCTTTTACTTTGGATAAATACACCTCCTAAACTTCTGAATAAATTTCAATGTCATTAAAATACATAGCTGTGGACTTGGAATAAGGTTTCAGAACTTTATCCATGAGCCTCTGAAAAGTGAAGAACACTGCCTTCTCTTTGGCTTCAGGAGTGAGGGAAATGTATCTCATTCAATTTTTTTAAATCACTAGAAATGCATATATTTCCATCAGGCTTAGGCCTCAATACCATCACACTCTCCCATTCAGTTTAGGACTTCTCAGTTACTCAGTTTAACATTTCCTGACTTTTTCACTTACCGCATTTCTTTGGAACTCTGGTTTCCAATATGGGTTTTAGCTTTACCTTCATCCTGACACAGTTTCCATACTACACTCTATTAGTTCTATCCTACTAAGCAGTACAGAAACACAAAATGGTAGTGATAATGGTTGGGGTAATACACAATGTTTTGTCTATTTGAAGAGCAGGGATAAATTTTCCAAATACTCTTCTATTGATATCTATAGCAATTACCACACTGACTAAAGAGGTGTCACGTTATCTCCATAGTTTTAATACATTTATGTGACATATTTGTGGACATTCTCTTTCTGGTTTGTATTATTTTGTAGTCCATAGGTTCATAGGTTCATACTAGGCTATCTGCCCTAGGGTATTTATAAGCCTAGCCAGAGTGTGTTTGGCTTTCGCCACCCATTTTAAATTAATTTTGCTATGCCCTTTTTCAAGGTTAGTATACTGTGCCTCTGTCTAACAGTGACACAGAAGTGATACCCGGGGTAAACCTACGATCCCCCATCCACTCATCAAGATTCCTCTTGAAGAGAGTCAATGAGGGACTCTGCCTAACCTGGACTGGGATTTTATTCCAGATTGAAGGGAGCCTCTGGGTTATGAATCTGTCCCTCCAGCATGTCCTATTTATTTCAGTGCTGAGGTTCAAGTCTCTCGAGTGCGTAGCTCGATGGGATTTGGATTTTCTGAGGTGCAGCATGTCCATTAATTCCGGGTTGGACATGGCTTTATATGTCAGGCACAGATCGCCTCTGAGCAGGTGGTATGCCACTGAGTAGAGCTGGAGTTTCTTTAACCGGGCAGCATATGGCATCTGTTTGAGCCCTTTGATCCTCATGGTGAGGTACTTTTGGGGTCTTTCCAGTTGCTGCAGGTGTCTGGTAAGGTACATCCCAAAAGGGGCATTGTACTCAATTATGGGCCTGATAAGGGATGAGTAAAGAGGCACGATGACCTCCCCTGATCTAGATGTGAATCCCTTCATGATTAGGTGGGCTACATAAAATGTTTTTCTAACCACTTTGGCCACGTGGTTGTCAAATGAGAGATTGCTATCAACTTGGGTCCCCAGGTCCCTAATTACTTCTTCCACACTTAATGGATTACCACCTATGTGGTAATTTGTGGGCACTTTGTTTTTCCCAAAGGGGATGACTATACACTTTTTGGCATTTAGCTTGAGGCCATGGCTCTGGCACCAGCTGTCTGTTTCTATGAGGCCCTTTTGGAGGATGCTTGTGTCGGCTGGAGAGTCAATTATAGCGCCCAGTTTGCAGTCATCTGCGAACTTGGTCAGCCACAGTCCTTCCGTGTTGGCCTGTACCTCCGAGAAATATATACCGAACAGGAGAGGTCCCAGGTCTGAGCCTTGTGGGACGCCACTTGTAACTGGTTTGGAGTCTGACATGGCTCCAGCAAATCTAACCATGTGGGTTCTGTCCTTGAGCCAGTTTGCAACCCATCTATTGACAGAGGGGTTTATATTTAAGCTGGTGAGCTTATCTATAATGCCCGAGTGGGGTATTGTATCAAAGGCTTTTGCGAGGTCCAGGTAGGCTGTGTGGACCACATTCCCCTCGTCAATGGCCTTGGTGACTGTTTCAAAGAAATCGACCAGGTTTAAGAGGCAGGATCTGCCCTTAACAAAGCCAAACTGGGTAGGATCCAGTGTCTGTAGGTCCCCAATATCTTTTTTTATGAGGTCCATGATGATCCTTTCCATAGCTTTGCAGACCAAGCTAGTCAGGCTTATGGGGTGATAGTTTCCAGGATCTGTTGAGGCACCACCTTTGTGGAGAGGGACCACTGTTGTTCTACGCCACTCTTTGGGTACATATCCTGTGGTAAGGCTGAGATTGAACAGTAGTTTTATGTTTGGGTTTAGCTCTTCTTGGAGTTCATGTAGGACGCAGCCCGGGACACCGTCTGGTCCCATTGATGCTGTGTTTTTTGCTTTGGAGAGGGCAGCTCTTACCTGAGCATCTGAGATGTCAGGGGGGCAGCACTCTGCTGGGATAGATATTTGCCCTTTTGGTGAGGAGGGGGGAGAAGTTTGCACTGAACCTGTCAGCTAGGATGTTGGCAATGTCTGTGGGTTCGGTGTATTTTTTGTCATTTTGGACTAATTCTGAGCATATCTGGGAATTCCTACCCAGGTTCCTAACATAACTAAAGAAAGCCTTGTGATTATCCTTAGTGTCCTGTGCAATTTTTCTCTCGAAGCTGGCCTTAAACGATTTTATGAGTGCCCGTAGTTTTTTGCTAACACTGATCAGAGATGCCTTCCGTTTTTGGGATTTTGCTCTATCATGTAGTAGCTTCCTCCTTCTATTGTATAGTTTGTTTATGGCTGGGGTCCACCAGACAGGACGTCTGCCTTTGGAGGATTGGGTCTTGGTTTTATTTGGGATTGCATGATCCATGCATTCCTGAAGGTGTTCATAGAATACATTTATAAAGGATTCTGCGGTCTGGGATGTATTTTCCACAGGCCCGGGGGCTTTGAAGGATTCCACCTTGGTTTTGAGGAGTGTGAAATTTGCTTTAGAGAAGTTTTTCACTGTGGTTTTCTGGGCAGGGGGTGGGGTCGGGATGTGAATATCCAGTGAGATTAGTTTATGGTCTGATCTTACCAGTGAGGGATACACTTCTGGTCTGGACCATAGAGTCCCCATGTTGATAATGATCAGGTCCAGTATGTTTTCCCCTTTTGTGGGAGTGGTAACAAGTTGTTCCATAGCATTTGAGTTTATAAATTCTAGGAACCTTTGAGCTAGGGTGTTGGAGCTAGAGTAATGCTCCCAGTCTATGTTTGGGTAGTTGAAGTCGCCCAATATAATGGTGTTTGGAGAGACCTTCATATTTTCCAGTGTTCTCAGGAAGGCCAAGTGTGGTTCCTGGGTTTGGGAGGGTGGTCTGTAGTAGGCTATAAACTGGAAGGCAGTTTTACCCACTGTTAGTTGTACATGGATAGTGTCTGATGCTTCGTGCTGTGCCACCAACCTGGAGGTGTGGGCATCTTTGACGAATATTGATACTCCCCCTCCTTTTCTGGTTTGGTCCAAGTTTTTGGGCTGAAAAGCATGGTATGAGGTGTAACCTGGTAGTGCTGGGGTGCTCTCGGGAGCCTTGAACCAGGTTTCTGTTACTGCACAGATATCGATGTTCTCCATGCTAAGGAGAGTTTCGAGTGCATGCATCTTGAGGTTTAGACTTCTGGCGTTGAGTAGCATTACTCTTAGTTTCTTATCCCTTGTGATACCTATGGAGGTGGGTTTGTCTTTTGAGCCTTGCCTAAAAAAGGCACTATGGGGGTAGCAAGAGCCTTTGCCAATATCCAAAAGCCCAGGGGTGACAGGTGCAAGCCGTCCCTAGTGAAGCATCGTGGCTTGTCGAGCATGTCATCCCAGGCTGACAGGCATTGGATCCCCTTTGAATGACACCAATACTTAAGCCAATTGTTGAAATTGATCATCTTGTCTTCATATTGTGGCATCATTCTTGGTGATGGTAAGATACTACTCAAGGTCAGGGTCATACCGGCCTGGGCCACATGCTCAGAGAGCTCCTCTATGTCTCTTTTCATGTAGTCCAGGGAGGTACGTCTCAAGTCATTCACATCAGCATGGACAATGACTGAGTCATATTTGTACTTGCCTTGGAGTGACCTGAGTGCTTGTGTTATGTGGCGGATCCTAGCGCCCGACAGGCAGCTCACCGTGACCTTCTCCTTGTTCAGCCTGGTGAGCGGGACGTCAGTGTGCCTGACAATAGAGTCACCTATTACAAGTGTATCAGGTGTGTTGTTTAGCCTTAAGGGCTTTGACTGTTCAGCACACTGGCTTTGTGAGTTATGTGTTGCACATGTTTTGTTTTGGGGTAGCGGTTGCTTGGGTGTCTCCTTTGGAGGTCTCTGCTGCTTAGGCAGATTTTTATTTAGAGCCTCCGAGTATGTATTTGTGTGTTTATGTGTTTGGTTTGCTGTCGTGGTAGGTCTATGTGAGACTGGAATTGTAGTGAGTGTGGTTTCCTTCACCTCCTGACAGGTTTCATGTTATTCATTTTCTCTCCTACCTCAAATGGTCCTTGCTGTCTTGCTAATAACTTATTTTCAATAGATGGAACTAGTGCTAATACCTTGTCCTGTGTTTTAAAATTCCCCTAAAATTGACATTCTTATCATATGCCCTCTGTTGCATGTTTTTTGCCCCTTGCATATGTTTTCAACTACTGATATGAGATTTTAATCTGTTTTACAGGTTATAAAGTGCATGGTCTCATTTTAAATAAGATTTCCTCTCAAGTCTTCTTTGCTATATTCAGCAAGCCTCAGGGATGTCTCCCAATATAGTAACTCAAATGGGTAAATCTTAATTAAGTTAGGTGTGCTTCTCTTTCTGTATAAAGGAGGTAGGGGAATAAATGGCCCCCAATTCATATATTTTTTGATACCCTTCTTTAGCACAGTCTTCTGAGTTTTAGTAAGAGTTCCACCAATCCACTGACAGGTGTCACTAGGATTTATTTATTTATTTGCATCCTTACTTATTTACTTTTTGGTGACGGGTTGGTCCAAAGACCCTTTTCAGCAACAACTTGGGCTTGAAAGAATAGTACAATCAAACAACTGTACAGTATGACCAAACAGTCCCATCCAGCACCACAATAAAGCAAAGATATTAAAAAGATAAGTAAAGGAATTTTACAAAAAGCAGGTGAATTAGTAAGATAAAGAACAATATATAAAGAAACTAGCACATACAAAAATATATAACAGAATTAAAGAGTGGAAGCAAGTAGTATGTAAAGCCAAATTCAACCGAGTTCACCAATTATCCATTGCCATTAAAACAAGTGCACCTTACCAACCTTGTGGATTTGGTGCTCCGGATTTTTTTTCACCCCTTGAATAGAATTTTGCCTCTTTACTTTTGTTGGTGATTTGTTCTACAGAGCTGGACCAGGTATAGAGGAAGCATATCCACCCATGATAGTTTTAAAGGTGATAATATTCATTACATAGCTGCAAATCTGCCAAGGCAATAATACCTTGGCCAGCACATTGCTGTGAAGTACAGTGTCTAGACAGATGTGGGAATTTCTTCTTTTGCTATTCCTGCATCTACAATAGGCAACTCATGATAGCAACTTTCTTTTGATTTTAGTTCTGGCTGTTCCTTTACCTTTACCTCCATAATATTTGTCTCTTTAAATATCCGTTGTTGAGAGGCCTATTTCTGACAAGCTCTCTGTTTTGACACTGTATTGGAAACCTAGGACTCTCTTCAGGATTCTTTTCTTCACTTACTGGATTTATTGCTGAGGATCTCTCTCTCTCTCTCTCTCTCTCTCTCTCTGTCTGTCTATGCACAGTCATTTTGATTACTTTAGTAGTTGGAATCTCTTGACAAATGTTACTATCGTGCATTATGTGTACTTAGCCTTCAGTTTCTGCACTGATCACTTTCAATAACTTACTGACTGGGTTTTTTTGATAATACTCAGTAACAGGTTTCTGATAATGGTTTCTTATTTATTTATTTTATTTCATTTTACATTTGTTAACCCGGAGAGTCCATCTGGACATGTGTCCTTTTTCAGTGGAGACCCAGGGAGAAAAGCTCCAATATTAAACAGTACAATAAATTTAGTACAGGGTATAGTTAACACATAATAACAGACATTAAGCATTTTCTAACACAGAGCAGGTAGTTATAATAGGACTATTTACAACAGTAATGGTTGATAGAGTGGACAAAAACCATAGGAATTTTAGCAATCAACAATTAATACCTTCTGAGGGGTTATACTTATTTTCAGTAAGCAGAGTTTTCAGACAAAGATATGTCAGTGTGATTGAGGATTGGTAGTAGATAGAGAATAAGTTTGATATAAGAATCAGTGTGGTGTTTGTTGAGAGGGCACAAACTTTGAGGAATGATGTAATATAGGTGGTTTGGAGGGAGTTTAGTAGGACTAACCAGGCAGGAGCAGAACCAGGAGTTTGTAAGGTGGGTTTTTAGGAGTACTTTAAACTGTTTTGATGATGAAGTATTTATGAGTGAGTTGGGTAGAGAGTTCCAGAGTTTGGAGATATAGTTGGAGAGGAGGGATTCACCTGCTTTGTTTTTTACTTTGGTGACTTGGAGGAGTAGTTTGTTGTTTGAGCGAAGGGATCTAGATGTGAAGTATGTTTGGATAATGTCCTTAAGGGCTGGGTTTTTTTCTGGATGGTGGAGGATTTTCTGGGCTATGGTTAGTTGATTAAAGTGAAGTAAGAGATGGAGTTCTAGCCAGTTAAGTTGTTTAAGAGATAGACAGTGATGGGATTTATAGGAAGCATTAGTGGCAAATTTGGAGATTTTGTTATAGCAGGTTTCAAGTTTGGTGAGTTTGGTTTTACAGAGGTTTGTAAGGATAGGGGATGCATATAAGAGTGTTGATATCAGGTGTGTTCTAGCAATTGTTATTTTTGTATTGTTAGTTAGAAATTGTTTATTTTTATAAAGAAGGCCAAGTTTCTTGCGAACTTTATTAATGGAGTGGTCTATGTGGAGGTCAAATTTCAGGTTATTGTCAATAATGACACCTAGAAGTTTGGTATGGGGGTAGGAGTTATTGTGGTTTTGTTGTTAGAGAAGATATGAAAGCTTGTGGAAGAAGAAGGATTTCTGGTGAGGTAGAACAGCATAAGTTTAGTTTTATTGGGATCTGCTATAATTGTTAATCAAGTTTCAACAGATAGGAAGGTGTCTTGGGTGATAGATTGCAGGTCATCAAGGGGGGAAGCAGAGCAGATCTGGCCAAACCCAGATTTTCATTCCTTTTGCAGTTTCTGCAACTATATATTTCTCATTACCAGAAATGTGTATTGTTAATAATGTTCCATTCTGATGCCCCACCATTTTTAAATCTTGTTTCATTGTGACTGTGAATTCTTAACAGTATGTTGTTAAATATATATTCAGGCCACATATAATCAAACTGGGCTTTTATCCCTAAAATTTCTACAGTATCTTGAAATGATCCAAGTAAAAATGCACCACAGACAGTTAAAGGTAGCTAAACAAATGAAACAAACCACAAAGACAAACAAAGCTGATCACTATGGCGGGGTTTAAGGTTGTTTAATATTAAAAAAGAACAATCCAAACACAATAAAATCACTCCATAAAACTAACAACAAGATGAGCGCTTTCAGCTGAAATGCCTTCATCAGATCATATCAGATTCTCTTTAACTACGCTAATTTAAACAAGTACTTAACCAATCAACATCTTCCTCAACTTCTGGCCTTTCAATAAGGGTCTTAACGGGAACACTCCATTCAACCCAGGTAGTCTAACAATCTTGCAGATCTATATGAGTTTCCACTATTTCTGTCAAATTGCACATAGTGGCATAAGGTGGCTGCTCTCAACAAATGGAAGTGCAAAAATGACCCACAATGTGAAAATAATTGTGTAAATATTGTTTACAGCATATGTTATTATAAATACAGCAGTGTTTCTTTAAATAAATAATTTCTGTTTAATTGTACTTATTTCTTAAAACAAAGATGACTATATCAGTAAGAACAGGTTCATTTAATGAATTATTAAACGTAATATAAAAAAAGAAGGCTGACAGGAATTCAAAGGGGATCATTTGCCCTTTGTAGAAATGGACTGTGTGTTCTAAGTAGCAGTTCTGGAAGCGAGAATAAACTACATCTCATGAAAACATTGGAAAAGAAGCTGGAAATGGTTTATGCCAGGGGAAACAGAGACAGAGAGAGAGAGAGAGAGAGAGACAGAGAGTTCCCAAAAGACAGCATTTTCCAGCAGTATAAGACAAAGTTAAAGGTATTGATGTGCACTTTGTTAAAGCTCAGAACTAATTTGTTTGGAAGCACCTGCGTTATTTTTATTCTGATGTAATAAAATGCACTTTTTTATAAAGACTACTAGTTTCAGTTGCTTAGTTATGAATGCCAAACAGTGTATTTTCCACAAAAAAGAGACTGAAAGGCAGTTTTATGTTGCAAATTTGGGAATTTTTTTATTGCACTTGTGTGTACACCCTGTGACTATGCCATGAGAAGAAGGGCAGTGGATGTGTAATCTCAAAACAACAATGGTTGAAATGTTGAAGCACAACACGGAAGTCCCAGCATGACCAAATAAAGTTTAATTCCAAAATATGTAAAGTACTCTAGCAACCCAGCTTAACATACGCCTTCAAAGAGTAATTTCACCATTAACAAACCCCTCTATTTATACCCCACAGTTGCCAATTATACAATAAAATAATTTAATAATTATACATTTAATACACTTCAAACACTTAAAGACACACATTATATAACACTCTAAATAACACACTTCCAACAACAGTCTGTATTCAGACCCTGTGGAATCAAAGTACCATATTTCAAAATAAAAAGTGTTTCCTTGTATAACAACAAATTTCTTATATAATCACTGTCTCCCTCTCCCTGTACCTGTTCTAAAGTAGTCGCCGTTAAACCTGCACAATCACTATTGTGGCATAATTTAAAATGTTGGGCTAAAGGACTCTGTTTTACCTAACTTAATGTCCCTTAAATGTTCTAATAATCTCTTTTTAAACATTCTCTTTGTTTGCCCTATGTAATATTTATTACAACTACATTTAATTGCATTCGCCACCCCTTCTGTTAAATAATATTAGTCTCCCACAACTTCAAATCTAATATTATTAATTGAGAAAGTCTGTATAATATATTGACACCCTACACAATTGTCACACGGTGTTGTCCCCTTAGGTTGAATCTGCTGTAATAGCATATTACTGGGACTTTGAAATTGAGTATAAACTAACATATCCTTTAAATTTTTACCTCTCTAATAAGAGAAAACAGGGTTCTGTTGTACTATCCCTAATAACTCCTGAAACGTATTCAAAAAATTCCAGTAATACCCAATAGTTTGTTTTATACTATCACTTAAACTACTCTAAGCCATTACTACAAAAAAATTATTTTCACCAGTGTTCTTCTTCTCTCTATATGTAAAATTTCCTTCTACTATATTATTAGTACCTCCATATCTTTTACTTCGTATTCTTCTAACACTTTTCTCTATCACCTGTATATCATAATTTCTTTTCTTAAACATATCCACTGTACGTAACAACTGTCTTTCAAAATCATAAGTGTTGTTGCATATTCTAGAAATTCTCAAAAATTCACCATATGGCAATACTTCCAAAGTATGTCTGGGATGACAACTATTGCCAAACATGAACTGATTAACCACTTCAAACTTTCTATATAAACTAGTATTTATTCCCTTTCCAGGTACACCTTCTAACATTATATCCAAAAATGGAATTTTGTTCCATATTGTAAACCATCAAACTGTATATAAAATCTATTAGACTGCTGTTATGAACTGTTGAACAAATTCTATTCCACCTTCACATAAGGAGACCAAGTCATTTATAAACCTATAGTATAACTTAACATATTGCCTGTAAAACATATTTGTATAAGTATATTCTATCTCAAACAAGCCCATGAATAAGTTAGCATACATCGGTGCAAACGAAGAGCCCATTGCTGTGCCCTGTAACTGGTGATAAATTTTATCCTCAAAACAAAAAAAAAATTATTTTCTAAACTAAATTTTAAAAGTTCAATTATATAATGTGCTAACGGGTTATCACCTAGATATAAAATCAGGACTTCCATACCATAAATGTGTTTAATATTTGTATATAGGCTCTTTATGTCTACCATTACCCAATACATTCCCCTTCTCCAGTTAATATTTTTATTTTTTCTACAAAATCAAATGAATTTTAATATAAGAAGGGAGACAAATTACTTCCTTTAATAAACATTTATGCAAAACCATTCCTAAATTGTGTAAAAAAATACTTCCTTGCAGACACAATTGGTCTCTCAGGTGGATAAATTAGGTTTTTATGCACTTTAGGTAGACAATAAAAATATGCCATTTCTGTTTTGTCACACGATAAGTTTTTCTCCACATCCTGTTCAGTCCAGTACCCTAACCTTAACCCCTTCTTAATTAAACAGATATAATCTTCTTTGGCTTTCTCAACTTTAGATTTCATGACCACTTCATAAACTTGGTCCTCTTGTAATAAATCATAACACATTTTACTATATTGTGAATGATGCATAACTACTATTTTACTTACCTTGTCTGAAGGTTTTATAACAAGTTTGTTCTGATTAAAAAATTTCTTCAACGCTAACCATTCATTTTTTGTCAAATTAAAATCCACATTTCTCTTATCAAATCTTTTAAATAACATCTCTGTTTCAAATTCAACCATAGACTGATTTTTTTATTCCTTCATGAATAAATGGTGGTACAAACTTGGTTGTAACACTTAAGTCTGAAGTATCTATAAGACAATAAGCATTTAAATCACTGTTACATGAAACAAAAGAATCATCAGATACATCATTTACTAAAATGTCTTCATCTACACTTTCAACAGTTAAATCACCTATATTTTCACCATAGCAGTTTTCACTTTGTACATTCCTATAAACATAAAAATAATACCATAAATGCATTTTTTCGAATCATTTTAAAAAATTCACTTTTAAGACAATGCAATCTTGGCAACACTGTGGGTATAAACTTTAAACCACATTGTAAAACTGCACACAAATTATCATCCAGCACACCCTGATAAATTCAAGACAAAATTTGTGTTATTTGCAACAAAATCAGTACCATTTTGTCCTTTTGTTATTTCTCCACTGTCGCTGATGTGAACCTTCTTTTTGCTGTTTGCATTCATAATCCTGATACTGTCGTTTTCTTTGTTGATAATGTCCACATTTGGGACGAGAATTGTCCTGCATATAATAAGTATTGTTTGGCTGGGGCAAGGAAGGATAATTTTTTTCATCTTCTAAGTCACTTTGATACCAGCTGGTATCACTAGAAGAGACTTTTTCCTTTCCCCTTCCTGATTCTGAAAACGAACTAGTGACCTAGATCTCTGATTCATCGGCCTAAAAAAAGCCGTACCATTCTCATAGTCCCTTAGGTCTTTTTTAATTTTCTTCAATTTCTGTTCACATAACTTTTTTTCAAACACACATAATTCATCTTGAATATCACTCAGGCACATTTCTAACTAAGACTTATCAATTAACACCATTAAACTGTTGCACACTGCATTAATGTCTTTCTTTAAAGCAGAAAGTTTCACCTCATCACGCTCCACCAATATTTTGGTCCACTCTAATGAACAACAGTGAGCGACTTTTCCCCATTTCTGCTTAAAAGTTTTCTCTTCTGTGCTAGACAAATCAAATTGCAGAGATGGAAACTTCATAGCCCTTAGCCCCATTGGAGCTATATCTAACTACAAATACCTCTGGAGTTTCAATTTATTAAAACTGGCCGAAGTTTCTTTATTGAGCAAATGTTCTAAGTCCTCGCTTCTGAGGAAAGAACAGTGGTATGCTTACCCACATCTGAAAAGGGGTTAGAGGAACGCTTACTTGTAGTTTCATTCAGCAACCTCTCCCACATCTGCGAGGGTAGTCCTACTACTAGTCTCAGTTGCTTAGTTATGAATGCCAAATACTGTATTTTCTACAAAAAAGAGACTGAAAGGTAGTTTTATGTTGCAAATTTGGGAATTTTTTTATTGCACTTGTGTGTACACCCTGTGACTATGCCAGGAGAAGAAGTAGGGCAGTGGATGTGTAATCTCAAAACAACAATGCTCGAAAAGTTGAAGCACAACACTGACCAAATAAAGTTTAATTCCAATTCAAAATAAAAAATGTTTCCTTATATAACAACAAATTTGTTATATAATCACTGTCTCCCTCTTCCTGTACCTGTTCTAAAATAGTCGCTGTTAAACCTGCACAATCACTATTGTGGCATAATTTAAAATGTTGGGCTAAAGGACTCTTTGTTTTACCTAACTTAATGTCCCTTAAATGTTCTAATAATCTCTTTTTAAACATTCTCTTTGTTTGCCCTATGTAATATTTATTACAACTACATTTAATTGCATACGCCACCCCTTCTGTTAAGTAATAATAGTCTCCCACGACTTCAAATCTAATATTATTAGTTTTTGAGAAAGTCTGTATAATATATTGATACCCTACACAATTGCCACATGGTGTTTTCCCCTTAGGTTGAATCTGCTGTAAAAGCATATTATTGGGACTTTGAAATTGAGTATAAACTAACATATCCTTTAAATTTTTGCCTCTCTAATAAGAGAAAACAGGGTTCTGTTGTACTAACCCTAATAACTCCTGAAACTTATTAAAAAAATTCCAATAATACCCAATAGTTTGTTTTATACTATCACTTAAACTACTGTAAGTCATTACTACAAAAAAAGTATTTTCACTAGGGTTCTTCTCTCTATATGTAAAATTTCCTTCTACTATATTAGTATCTCCATATCTTTTACTTCGTATTCTTCTAACACTTTTCTCTATCACCTGTATATCATAATTTCTTTTCTTAAACATATCCACTATACGTAACAACTCTCTTTCAAAATCATAATTGTTGTTACATATTCTAGAAATTCTCAAAAATTCACCATATGGCAATACTTCCAAAGTATGTCTGGGATGACTATTACCAAACATGAACTGATTAACCACCTCAAACTTTCTATATAAACTAGTATTTATTTCCTTTCCAGGTACCCCATCTAACATTATATCCAAAAATGGAATTTTGTTCCATATTGTAAACCATCAAACTGTATATAAAATCTATTAGACTGCAACTCTGTTATAAACTGTTGAACAAATTCTATTCCACCTTCACATAAGAAGACCAAGTCATCTATAAATCTATTAAAGGATGTCAACCATATATCATATGGAGTACTGAGAGTGAAGCAGTGAGAGACAAGGATGGATTAGGTTCCACAAAGTCCAAAAAGTCTTCAGTTGATAAAAAAGTAGATTTTATTCCTCTCAGACAAGCGCTTTCGCTAAAACTAGCTTCATCAGGTCTTTTACATTTACAAAGTGAATTAAAATGCCATTTTTATATATTCATTACAATTCAATTAAAACAAATTGCAAGCGTTACTTAAAAGGGAAATACCATGATGTTTAAAAACAATTAAAGTACAAAATGTGCTCAACTTCCCTAATGTGACAAGCTTATAGATCCAAGACAATGCATACATAAAACCAGGTCAATGCATGTGAAAAATATATATATATATAAGTATAATAATATAATAATGTAGTCCTAAGTGTTAGGTCTGTGAAAGCAACTAACATCTGTGTTATCATAGTATATGTGTACAAGTTCTGACATGACCAAAGTACCTGTGAAACTGTGAATGAACCAAACTGATGGAGAAAGCATGAATGGGTGTAAGGAATCTATGTGTGTCTCTGGGATATATATATATGTATGTAACTGCATGATACATAAAAATGTAAATTAAATGTTAGTATACTAAAAATGGACCAATAACTCCTGGGAACTGGTTTCGTATAAGGAACTATATCTATAGATGGTGATAGATTATTGTATAACTATTCTCAGATGTTTTATTAAAAACTTTTGAGCTTGATTTACTTCTACCACTAAGTGTGATATACATTTAATAAGCATTAAGAATTTTCATTGTGCTTACTATAAAAAAAATATATATATATGCATATTACATGCAGAAAACAAATAAAATTAAAAAATACTGAGGAACCATATAGTTAAGGTACATTAATGGGTCTGAGGTATATATGTCTTGTGTTATATGTGTCTTACTTGATCTTCCTTCTCTTCCTCAATTTAGGCTTTATGGATACCCTCTCATTTAGACCTTTCCCATTGTCTGCTCTTAGACGTATAATCCAATCATTCTCTCTATCCTCCGTGTGATTCCGAATATCTCCTCCTCTTTTACTGGTGGGTACAATTTCCAGGACTCTGAAATGAAAAGTATGTGTAGTGTCATTGTCTGCCACATGTTTTGCTAGGGCATTATTCTGATGATTTTTCCTAATGTGGTAAGTGTGTTCTCTAATGCGGTCCCTAAATTTGCGGTTAGTTTTACCTACATAGAAACACTTGCATGTTTGGCATACTGCTAGATAGACTATATTACTGGTCATACAATTTGCTACAGTGGTAGTTTTGAAAATTTTCCCTGTGTCCGGATGCAGAAAAGATGGATTCGTATCTATGTACATGCAGAAGTTGCATTTACCACATGGTTCAGTGTGTCCTACATCTAAAGCAACCTGACCATCTTTCATGTCACACAACAACCTTTTCAAGTTTTTCTGATTCCTATACTGGAATTTTGGAATATCACCTACGATGTTCTTGATGCTTTCATCTATCTCAAAAATTTTCCAGTATTTACTTATAATATCCCTAATCATGTAACTATCAGAGGTAAAGGAAGTCATAAATTTTACAACTGAAGAATTATGCTCGTTGCTACTGTTCATACATTGATTATCAGGACCAAAATATGGGGTAGCTATGGTACTTCTCAATTCTGGAATATCTTGTAGGTTTCTTTTCACCTCATGGTCCTGATATCCTCTTTCTAATAGCCTAGTCTTTAATAGGTCAAGTTCCATGTTAAAGCCTTCTGTTGTAGGATTGAGTCTAGAAGCTCTTATCCCTTGCCCCCTTATGATGTTCTTGAATACAAATGAGGGATGCATGCTGGACCTCATGAGTAGGGAGTTGCTATAACAAGCCTTGCGGAATACCCCGGTGTTAATTAATCCATTGGGTAACCTCTCTATATATAGGTCCAGGAACTCAATCTTGTTCCTTGAATAGTTCAATGTAAATGTAAGGAAGTCTGTTAGCTCATTGAGGGTTCTCATAAATGATTGTAGTTGTACTGTTGTTCCTTTCCATAAAAGAAAGACGTCATCAACAAAACGTCGGAAAAATATAACCTTTTCCATGAATATTCCTGTTTTGAACAAGATCTCCTCCTCCCAATGCGCCAACACCATGTTCGCATAGCTGTTGGCGCATGGGGTGCCCATGGCAACACCATCCACCTGCCTGTATGTGATATCATCAAACATAAAAATATTATTAGTTAAGACCAGATTCAAAAAGTAGACTATTAATTCTATCTTAGTCTCACTATAGTTGCTGTGTTTCTTCAGATACTCATGGATGAAGGCCAATCCTGTCTTATTCGGTATGACTGTGAATAGTGACTGTATGTACCACTATCTGGTGTGATATTTGCTGTGTCTGGAGTATTCACATTGGCCTCTGTAGGCATATTTTCACACATGTTGTGTTCTATTCCTTGTGTAACTTTAATCAATTCAGTTGTATCAGTGATTTTGTTAAATGAATTAGGAACATTGACAGTCATAGCATAGTTGGTATAATTGCTACTATGTTCTGTACCAGTATTTCTCCTTCTTCCACTGCTGGTAACATTTTCAACTGCACTTATAGTTCCTGTAACATCTGATCTATTCATGTTGAGCATATGTCTAGGTCTCATATTAGTATTCATGCTACCATTGTTATGGTGTACACATTGAGATACATTACTACTAGTTGATAAAGGAACATCATTCAATACATTTTACTGGGTTTGTATGCCAAAGTGCCCATACTGATGTTTGATTCACATTACTATTATTATTATTACTGTTATATCTTGGCCAAGCAAAGACTTGGCTAATTTAAAAATTTAAAGTCTCTGTTAATCTTGTGTTTCTTCTGTGTGATTAACTTTCTCTAGTGCTGACACACTGTCTAAAACATTTTCAAGTAAGGAGGGACAGTACCTTCGTTGAAATCATTATAAATTGTTGAATATTTGCTGTTGATATCCAAACTAAGCGCTTCCTCTTCAGGCGAAAAAATTGATAAGCAGCTCCAAGTATCTCCTGCTCTTCCAGCAGGTCACTTGGCTGGGCATATTGAATAACTATGTTGGTGTCCAAGCAGTGTTGCAAGTGCATCCGTTGCACTTGTAACCTCTTCAGTTAAAAAAGCGTTCTCTAGCCTTCCAAAGGTGGTGTAGTTTCTCCATGTTCGTAGTTTTTTCTCGTTTGTCATCAGCTGTGCAGTCAAGGTACTGCTTAAATCCTTCCTCTGGTGTTCACCTCGAGGATTGTAATCGAGTTCAATATTTGCCATCATTACTTTTATCTTGTATTATCACAGTTTCAATAAAGCTGGATACGGATAGTCAATAGGAAGCTTGCAAGTAAATTAGAGGCTTGCAAATGGATTCACAGTCTGTGCAAATAAGTGAACTTTAGAGAAGATATATATTCCGTACTGTAGTAGCTGAAAAATCAATTCTCAATGCTCCGTGAGGTGGTTGTTGAATTAAAAACAAGAAATATGTGAAGAGATAACCCCACCACAACGGCAAACTCTCTCAGTCGAAAAAGAATATTAAAGGATGTCAACCATATATCATATGGAGTACTGAGAGTGAAGCAGTGAGAGACAAGGATGGATTAGGTTCCACAAAGTCCAAAAAGTCTTCAGTTGATAAAAAAGTAGATTTTATTCCTCTCAGACAATAAAACTAGCTTCATCAGGTCTTTTACATTTACAAAGTGAATTAAAATGCCATTTTTATATATTCATTACAATTCAATTAAAACAAGTTGCAAACGTTACTTAAAAGGGAAATACCATGATGTTTAAAAACAATTAAAGTACAAAATGTGCTCAACTTCCCTAATGTGACAAGCTTATAGATCCAAGACAATGCATACATAAAACCAGGTCAATGCATGTGAAAAATATATATATATATAAGTATAATAATATAATAATGTAGTCCTAAGTGTTAGGACATTATAAGACAGATTAAGAAGGTATTGACAGAACTTTACTCCAATAATAAGATCAATGAAGACTTGTATGGTTATCTATTGATAAAGGAACCATTAATACCGATCATGCATGGTCTACCTAAGATCCATAAGAATCTAGTCAACCCTCCTATGAGACCAATAGTGTCAGGGCGAAGCTGGGTCACTGAACACTTATCGGTATATATAGAGAAAAACCTCAGACCTATATTGAATAACAACATCTTTGTTCTAAGAGATTCGAAACAATTTCTGCTGGATTTATATGAGTGCATTGGTAATCAGCCTGAACTGGAATCGTTTATGTTTGTCACTCTAGACATACAGTCACTATTCACAGTCATACCGAATAAGACAGGATTGGCCTTCATCCATGAGTATCTGAAGAAACACAGCAACTATAGTGAGACTAAGATAGAATTAATAGTCTACTTTTTGAATCTGGTCTTAACTAATAATATTTTTATGTTTGATGATATCACATACAGGCAGGTGGATGGTGTTGATGGTGTTGGCGCATTGGGAGGAGAGATCTTGTTCAAAACAGGAATATTCATGGAAAAGGTTATATTTTTCCGACGTTTTGTTGATGACGTCTTTCTTTTATGGAAAGGAACAACAGTACAACTACAATCATTTATGAGAACCCTCAATGAGCTAACAGACTTCCTTACATTTACATTGAACTATTCAAGGAACAAAATTGAGTTCCTGGACCTATATATAGAGAGGTTACCCAATGGATTAATTAACACCGGGGTATTCCGCAAGGCTTGTTATAGCAACTCCCTACTCATGAGGTCCAGCATGCATCCCTCGTTTGTATTCAAGAACATCATAAGGGGGCAAGGGATAAGAGCTTCTAGACTCAATCCTACAACAGAAGGCTTTAACATGGAACTTGACCTATTAAAGACTAGGCTATTAGAAAGAGGATATCAGGACCATGAGATGAAAAGAAACCTACAAGATATTCCAGAATTGAGAAGTACCATAGCTACCCCATATTTTGGTCCTGATAATCAATGTATGAACAGTAGCAACGAGCATAATTCTTCAGTTGTAAAATTTATGACTTCCTTTACCTCTGATAGTTACATGATTAGGGATATTATAAGTAAATACTGGAAAATTTTTGAGATAGATGAAAGCATCAAGAACATCGTAGGTGATATTCCGAAATTCCAGTATAGGAATCAGAAAAACTTGAAAAGGTTGTTGTGTGACATGAAAGATGGTCAGGTTGCTTTAGATGTAGGACACACTGAACCATGTGGTAAATGCAACTTCTGCATGTACATAGATACGAATCCATCTTTTCTGCATCCGGACACAGGGAAAATTTTCAAAACTACCACTGTAGCAAATTGTATGACCAGTAATATAGTCTATCTAGCAGTATGCCAAACATGCAAGTGTTTCTATGTAGGTAAAACTAACCGCAAATTTAGGGACCGCATTAGAGAACACACTTACCACATTAGGAAAAATCATCAGAATAATGCCCTAGCAAAACATGTGGCAGACAATGACACTACACATACTTTTCATTTCAGAGTCCTGGAAATTGTACCCACCAGTAAAAGAGGAGGAGATATTCGGAATCACACGGAGGATAGAGAGAATGATTGGATTATATGTCTAAGAGCAGACAATGGGAAAGGTCTAAATGAGAGGGTATCCATAAAGCCTAAATTGAGGAAGAGAAGGAAGATCAAGTAAGACACATATAACACAAGACATATATACCTCAGACCCATTAATGTACCTTAACTATATGGTTCCTCAGTATTTTTTAATTTTATTTGTTTTCTGCATGTAATATGTATATATATATATATATATTTTTTATAGTAAGTACAATGAAAATTTTTAATGCCTATTAAATGTATATCACACTTAGTGGTAGAAGTAAATCAAGCTCAAAAGTTTTTAATAAAACATCTGAGAATAGTTATACAATAATCTATCACCATCTATAGATATAGTTCCTTATACGAAACCAGTTCCCAGAAGTTATTGGTCCATTTTTAGTACACTAACATTCAATTTACATTTTTATGTATCATGCAGTTACATACATATATATATATCCCAGAGACACACATAGATTCCTTACACCCATTCATGCTTTCTCCATCAGTTTGGTTCATTCACAGTTTCACAGGTACTTTGGTCATGTCAGAACTTGTACACATATACTATGATAATACAGATGTTAGTTGCTTTTACAGACCTAACACTTAGGACTACATTATTATATTATTATACTTATATATATATATATTTTTCACATGCATTGACCTGGTTTTATGTATGCATTGTCTTGGATCTATAAGCTTGTCACATTAGGGAAGTTGAGCACATTTTGTACTTTAATTGTTTTTAAACATCATGGTATTTCCCTTTTAAGTAACGTTTGCAATTTGTTTTAATTGAATTGTAATGAATATATAAAAATGGCATTTTAATTCACTTTGTAAATGTAAAAGACCTGATGAAGCTAGTTTTAGCGAAAGCGCTTGTCTGAGAGGAATAAAATCTACTTTTTTATCAACTGAAGACTTTTTGGACTTTGTGGAACCTAATCCATCCTTGTCTCTCACTGCTTCACTCTCAGTACTCCATATGATATATGGTTGACATCCTTTAATATTCTTTTTCGACTGAGAGAGTTTGCCGTTGTGGTGAGGTTATCTCTTCACATCTATAAATCTATAGTATAACTTAACATATTGCCTGTAAAACATATTTGTATAAATATATTCTGACTCAAACATGCCCATGAATAAGTTAGCATACATTGGTTCAAACGAAGAGCCCATTGCTGTGCCATGTAACTGGTGATAGATTTTTATCCTCAAAACAAAAAAAATATATATTTTCTAAACTAAATTTTAAAAGCTCCATTATATAATGTGCTAATGGGTTATCACCTAAATGTAAAATCCGGACTTCCATACCATAAATGTGTTTAATATTTGTATATAGGCTCTTTATGTCTACTGTTACCCAATACATTCCCCTTTTCCAGTTAACATTTTTTATTTTTTTCTACAAAATCAAATGAATCTTTAATATAAGAAGGGAGACGAATGACTTCCTTTAATAAACACTTATGCAAAACCATTCCTAAATTGTGTAAAAAATACTTCCTTGCAGACACAATTGGTCTCTCAGGTGGATTAATTAGGTTTTTATGCACTTTAGGTAGACAATAAAAATATGCCATTTCTGTTTTGTCACACGATAACTTTTTCTCCACATCCTGTTCAGTCCAATACCCTAACCTTAACCCCTTCTTAATTAAACAGATATAATCTTCTTTGGCTTTCTCAACTTTAGATTTCATGACCACTTCATAAAGTTGGTCCTCTTGTAATAAATCATAACACATTTTACTATATTGTGAATGACGCATAACTACTATTTTATTTCCCTTGTCTGAAGGTTTTATACCAAGTTCTTTCTGATTAGAAAATGTCTTCAGTGCTAACCGTTCATTTTTTGTCAAATTATAATCCACATTTCTCTTATCAAATCTTTTAAATAACATCTCTGTTTCAAATTCAAGCATAGACTGAATTTTTTTTATTCCTTAATGAATAAATGGTGGTATAAACTTGGTTGTAACACTTAAATCTGAAGTATCTATAAGACAATAAGCATTTAAATCACTGTTACATGAAACAAAAGAATCATCAGATACAACATTTACTAAATTGTCTTCATCTACACTTTCAACAGTTAAATCACCTATATTTTCACCATAGCAGTTTTCACTTTGTACATTCCTATAAACATGAAAACAATACCATAAATGCATTTTTTGAATCATTTTAAAAAATTTAATTTTAAAACAATGTAATCTTGGCAACACTGTGGGTATAAACTTTAAACCACATTATAAAACTGCACACAAATTATCATCCAGCACATAACCTGATAAATTCAAGACAAAATTTGTGTTATTTGCAACAAAATCAGTACCATTTTGTCCTTTTGTTATTTCTCCACTGTCGCTGATGTGAACCTTCTTTTTGCTGCTCGCGTTCATAATCCTGATACTGTCATTTTCTTTGTTGATAATGTCCACCTTTGGGATGAAAATTGTCCTGCATATATTGAGTATTGTTCGGCTGGGGCAAGGAAGGTATCACTAGAAGAGACTTCATCTCTCATTTTCCTTTCCCCTTCGTGATTCTGAAAATTAACTCGTGGCCTCAATCTCTGATTCATCGGACTAAAAAAAGGCCGTACCATTCTCATAGTCCCACAGGTCTCCTTTAATTTTCTGCAATTTCTGTTCACATAACTTTTTTTCAAACACACATAATTTATCCTGAATATCACTCAGGCACATTTCTAACTGAGACTTATCAAGTAACACCATTAAACTATTACACACTGCATTAATGTGTTTCTTTAAAGCAGAAAGTTTCACCTCATTACGCTCCACCAATATTTTGGTCCACTCTAATGAACAACGGTGAACGGCTTTTTCCCATCTCTGCTTAAAAGTTTTCTCTTCTGTGCTAGATAAATCAAATGGCGGAGAGGGAAACTTCATAGCCCTTAGCCCCATTGGAGCTATACCTAACTCCAAATACCTCTGGAGTCTCAATTTATTAAAATGGGCCAGAGTTTCTTTATTGAGCAAATGTTCTGATTTATTAAGCAAAGTCCTCGCTTCTGAGGAAAGAACAGTAGAATGCTTACCCACATCTGAAAAGGGGTTAGAGGAACACTTACTTTTAGTTTCATTCTGCAACCTTTCCCACATCTGCGTGGGTAGCCCTTCACTACTGTTTGCTGATCTTTGTCCTCCATCTCTTTCTCTCTCGGAATTAGCTCTCAAAAAGGCATCCCTAGTTTATTGAGAGGAATCAGATAAATCCTCTCTAAAAATCCATGGTAAATTAACTGCTTGATCACTGGCAATACCTTCAACCTCAAAACAACAATGATTGAAATGTTGAAGCACAACACAAATGTCCCAGTATGACCAAATAAAGCTTAATTCCAAAAGTCCTTTAGCCCAACATTTTAAATTATACCACAATAGTGATTGTGCAGGTTTAACAGCGACTATTTTAGAACAGGTACAAGGAGTGGGAGACAGTGATTATATAAGAAAGTTGTTGTTATATAAGAAAACACTTTTTATTTTGAAATATGGTACTTTGATTCCACAGGGTCTGAATACAGACTGCTGTTGGAAGTGTGTTATTTAGAGTGTTACATAATGTGTGTCTTTAAGTATTTGAAATGTTTTAAATATATAATTATTAAATTATTTGACTGTATAATTGTTTGATTGGCAACTGTGGGTTATAAATAGAAGGGTTTGTTAATGGTGAAATTACTCCTTGAAGGCTTATGTTAAGCCGAGACGCTAGAGTGCTTTACGTGTTTTGTAATTAAACTTTATTTGGTTATATTGGGACTTTTGTGTTGTGCTTCAGTGGATGTGTAATATATGCCAGCACAGTTAGATGGAATTTTGTAAAGAACTATATGTTATTTGAATATTAAACAGATTTGTATGGATGCTTGCGTTAGAAATGCATTTGTAAATCTGCTTGTGTTAAAAAATGTATCAACAATGTGCCCTTCTGGAAAGAAAAAGAAATGTACATGCATTATTGTAACTGTTTAAATGTATATATTGTAGCAGAGGATACTGAAAGAGAAGAGGTTAAGCTCAGTCCCAGCTAACTTTGGAAAATAGCTGAAATTAAATTAGGCCATAAAGATTGTACCTTACATTTCTGATTGCAGCCAGAGACAAAATGTCTGTGAAAAGCCTGACTTAATAGCTCTGTAGGAGGGTTAGAGGTCTGAAATTGTTTTATGACTTCCAGAAGCTAGATCTGACCAAATCTCTTTGTGTATGGTTAACACATAGGTGCTAAATCCTGGCAGCTTTTAGTGCTGAGAAACAGAGTTAGGTGACCAGATGTGATGTCAATCTGTAAGCTATCCCAGAAATAATATTTAGATATTATATTGTGAAGTTTCAGTAAGACTGAGCAGTCTGTTTCTTGGAACCTGACCTAGAAAGATCCCTCACCTACTTCATCTTGCCTAGCTCTAATAAGTAGTCAGGGGAATAATAACTCTTTATATAAGTCAGGAATATATATTGAGAATAGTTAAGTATTGTTTTTCTGCAACTGTGTGAATCTTTCCAGCTGTGTTATTGTTAATATTCCATGTGACTGAAACTCTGGTGTTTACTGTAAATAGATATGTAGTATTTTCTTGTTCTTTTATTATTTATTATTAAGTATATTTAAACTTTTCATTTGTCTGGTCCTTTTAGAAAATATTTAAGCTTTAAGAGTATTTGCATATATTTATTTTGTGATAACTGTGGCCACTCCTGAAAGCCTGGCTGTTTGGTCAACATTACCACTTGTATTAATATTAATTTTACTAAGAAAAATTGGGTTCCCTGACAAGAGCCTTAAAGTAGCTGGCTGGTAGTAGTGAATCTTCCTTATAGTCTGGGACAGGTGGTATAGTTGGGTAAATCTGTGCCAGCCTTTCCTAGGTTTGTGTGTGTGTGAAAATTTCAAAGAGTGTATGTGCCAGCTACTTGGAGCAGGGACACAAAGCACTGGTTTCACAGAGAGGGTGCTGGAGGACCTGGCTTGGAGACTCAGCTGAGGACCTAACTCTGCAGCTGTGTCAGTGGGGAGCTTTACCGGGGACCTTGGGAGAAAAAGAGATAAAAATCCAGAGCCTGGGCTGAGTGTGTTCTCTGTGTGCTCTTAAGGGAAATTATGCTTGATGCAGAGAGGTCTGCTGGAAATACTGAGTGTATCCATTTGTATTCCAAGTAAACGTCCCTCTCCAGTGTCAGTGGTGAGGATTCAGGCTCCTTGATTATTGTCCCAAAGTGCGGACGTCACAGACCCATGTGCCAAAATGACCACAGTAGAGCAGTTACTCCAGACTATAGTAGCTACAATCGAGATGATTTGTTAAGTCATTGGCTATCAGAAGAACAAGATTCAAAGAAAGAAATGTTATTGTCATTTAGGAAACACAAGTGCTACCTAAATGAAATTTTGAGTGTCAGCTCTTTTACAGGAGAAAGCAAACACAAAAAGACAGACATGATAGCTATTAAAGAATAAACAATAACTAAAGTACAAAAGTAAATATCTAGGTAGCTGACACACATGCTTGTACATTATTTATTTACACTGGATAACACAGACTACTAGATGATTAACACATTCAAAGAAAAGTATACTATACACAGAAGAGAGATTGGGTGGTATTGCACATAAGGAAGCGATTAGAATTACACTTGAATGATAATATATTAATTTCATTATGCAATAAATAAAAAGAATTACCGTATGGAAAAAAAAGAAAAAGAATGACAGCATAACAGTCTATTGGTACATCCAGATTTACACCTGCATTAATAAGCCTTATTGCAGTTAGATTAAAACTGTTCATGAATCTGGAGGTCCTGCAGTGGAAACTCCGTAAACTTTTACCAGAAGCAAGTTTAGTGAACCAATCATATGCTGGAAGACAAGTGTCACCCAGGATTTTGTGGGATCTCTTTTTACAAGTGTCACTGTTAAAATAATTTAGCTGGGAGAGGAATCTTGAAGCATATCTAACAATCTTTGAGACTTATAACTACAAGGAGGAATGAGTCTGAGCTAACTAGGTCAGTGGCTACCAGGCCAGTTAACAGAAGATCAACTGAGGGGTCTTCATGGCCATGGAGGAGGCTGATGACCAGGACTATGATAAACTCAGAAAGTTGTTACTTGCTGAAGCTGGTGCTCCATCAAAGATGCAAATTCAGAAGCTTCACAGTGGGATATTTTCTGACAAAATTGGCAAGGTCACAATTATGTAACTTTAAGCATAATAATAATTTACACTTAGAGTCAGAGGGTCAGCATAATAAGTGTAAATAATACAAAATTACAGCAGTTGACAGTTTTAAGAGGTCTTTATTGCCTTAAGAAAATGGGTTAGTCAAACAGATCTTAAGGACTCTGAAAGTTTTACTGTAACTGAAGAAAGAAAGACAATCAGGAAGTATGAGAAAAACACCACCTGAGTTAAATTCTAAACATTCTGTCAAGCTAATACAGAAAGCCACAGAAATGGAGAATTCTATGCAGCAGATGTGTGCTGAAGGGGAGAAATGTAACTTTAAGAAATATTTTACAAGGGTAGGTAAAGAGGAAGAAACAGTACCTGGTAAAAGTTTGAAAGTAATTTCTGTCAGTGTGAGACAGAAACCTCAAATAAGGGAAGGCTCTAGGCAACAAGTCTCTGTAAGTAAGGAAAAAGAAAACTAAAACCAACCCTGAGAAGTGAAAGAAACTCAAAGGGTGATATTCAGTCACTCTAAGACAGATGGGGAGCAACATGAAGAACAACACAAAAAAACAGAAAGCAGTGTATGCTACACAAAATAACCTTGAACAGAGCCTTAATGATATTCATGTTCAGAAAACAATAGAGAAATGGTAAGCCAAAGAAGGAGGGTTCTATGCATGAGATTCATAAAGAATGAGAAAAAAATATAAGTAAGGCAGAGATATACAGCTATCATTGAAGAATCCTGGTATGATTTGTCATTTTTAGAAGATTTCTTCACCAAGGCCACAAGGATTCATGTCAGTGCAGTGATTGGTCCGTGTTTCGCCATTTCATTTTTTTCTTTTTCAGTGATGGTACATTCTAAATGAATATTAATCCTCTGGGGGAAAAATGAATATACTTTCAGTCATCCTGAGAAGAAATGGATTTATCTATCTATCTATCTATCTATCTATCTATCTATCTATCTATCTATCTATCTATCTATTTATTTTGGAAGGGGGACAAATCTCACTGCATCACCCATGGGGGAGACACCCCTACCTCCCAGATGTACAGTATATATATATATATATATATATATATATATATATATATATATATATATATATATACCTGCTCTGAGGTCACACAGCAGTACAGCAGTGGAGAAAAGAGAAAACTCCACTATTGCTGAAAGCATTTTTGTCAAATTTACTTCAGAGTTCCAGCATTCACTTAGAGTGCCTTTGCTTGAATGACTACATCCCGGCACCAGTGTCTGCATTGGTAAAAAAGGACGAGGCCGCATCTTGTACCTCAAGATAGGCTGATCTTGGAGAAACCCTAAAGTTGGCTGCACTTCACATAAGCTAGCTATATTAACCAAAAAATAAAAACAAAGCATAGCTAGGGTTGTAGGGGAAGAAGTTGATTGAAATATCCGTATTTGCCACCTGCTACCCATGCTTTGGGTTACAAGATGCCTTGCTATACAGAGTACGTATGGGGAGTGAGGAAGTAATATGCCACTTGTTGGAGGCCAAGCCTTTCAGAGTAATAGTGATGAGATTAGCACAATGCCATTTGCTAGCAAGACAGCTAGGAAGAGACAAGACTAAAGAATGGATTCTAACCAGGTTTTATTGATTTGGATTAATAAAAGTAACTAAGAACTTCTCTGCTGGAATTTCTGAGTGCAAGAAGAGAGTCCCCCTGCAGAACGTAATAGTTCTTTGAGTCCAATGCTTATCAAAGAGTTGCCATTTGAGCAGATTGCAATGGACATTCTTCAACCATTAGCAAAGTTGAGTAATGGATTTCAGTGCATTTTGTTTACACTAATTATTTATTTGTTTGTTGTCTGTTTACAGGATAAATTATCTGTTTACCGTTTTCAACCTTTACACAAACTCAGAAATCAAGCATAGATGGTCAAAAGCAGGAATGCAAACAGTAAATAATCTATATAGAGGCAGAATACATGTCATGCAGAAGGTAGAACAGCATTATAGCAGAAGGTACACTATATACTGGAAGAATATAATAAAGGCAGTAATATAACAAAATGAAATAAATAATTATGTAAAATGTATACAATGAATGTGCAAATTTCAAATTCATATTCAAGTATCAAATATACCAATATAAATTGGCTTATGAGGTTTGCCTACTCAACCATGAATACAGAAGCATGTGCACTTCCTTGGCAGGTGTTCTCTCAGTGTATTTTTAATGGTTTCTAAGATTTACTGTTTTCTGACTTCATTTGGGAGGTGAGTTCCTATGGCAGATCCTATACTGGAAAAGGCTTTTTCTCCCTTAGTTGCTTTGTTAGTAGACCAGCCTAACATGAGGTTATCACATTGACTATTTTTGATAGTGTAGGCTTACTCTGCAGAGAAAAAAACATTTAAAAGTGTACCTGGAAGAAGAAGAATAATACGAAAAAAAAAAAAAAACACATTTAAAAGCATCATATAAGACTATGCCAGCTTTCAACACATGCTGAAAGTAGAGCTGCCCATAGTACAGAACACATGGAAAGAGCTCAAGCTACAGAACAAATGATGTTTAACAGCTACAAAACAGGGAATATACAACAGATTCTCATGGACCTGAGCATTTCTGAAAGAGACCATGTGATAGCTTTGGTCCGCTCAGCAGAAAACATGTTTTTAACTAAATGGCTGGATCAATTCAAAATAATTGAGATGATAAATTAGGAAAGCAACAGCATTAGATGGGCAGGTAAGAGAAAACTAGAACAGATAAACCATAGCAATGTTCTGAAATTGTGGAAGGACATACAAACCTTGATAGATTATTTAGCAACATATACTAGTAAATCTGATAAAGAATGTAAACTGATTTTATAATTATATATTAATTTAATTTGATAGAAACAACTTCTTCCAAGCTATCATAATAAGAAATAAAAGAATTTCTCTTATGAAACAAGGAACAAATTTAGAAATACATCACAAGAATAAAGCTGATTTAATACCATATTGAGACTAGTCCATGAGAAAAGGTTAACATAAACACCTTATTATGTGCCAGAGTCACAAAAAAGGCAGTGCATGAAAACCTGAGAAAATTTCTTCAGCAAGGGGAAACTGAGGAATTATCTAAAAATGAATGAAACATCCCCATAGTGCTAGCCCCAAACCTGACAGAATGATCAGTTTCTGTAATTTTTTTAAGATGAACAGCATTCCAAAATTTGAGTTACCCTATGCCTATGGCTAGTGAGTTAATAGACAGGCTGGGAAAACTACATTAGACCTGTAAATCAATATGTGTGTGCATATACATATATATATACACACACACACACACACACACGTGTATAAATACTAGGGTCTATATCATATGAGTGAATCACACAAATTGCAAACGGTCATAATATCTAACGTACCGGACTTCGAAGTGCTTTTTCTGAGCTCGTGGTACAGTGAAGAATGGGATATTTGCACTTTTCTCACTGTAGTGTGATCTCGGAGTTGGAATATATATTTAGTGAGGGGTGTTAGGGGCGCAGCCCCCCCAAATAGGAAGTTCTAGGTCCGGTACATTCAATATTATGAACTTTTGCAATTTGTGCGATTCGCTCATATGATATAGACCCTAAATACTAAGCACGTGCAAGCCTGACTGCCATTTTGTAGTTAGTTCTTGAGATGTAAGCATGTATGTATGTAAGGTCTGTCTGTTAACTAGTTCATTTGTATTTAATGCTGCTGCTATCCATCCTAATGTGTTTGTATGTATTAAAGCCTTCTTGTTTTATGTGTTAGAGACAAACGAGCAACAGACTTGACAAAATCTTACTAGCAAATCCCTTTAACATGTGAGGCTAAGAAAAAAAAATAGTCTTCACAACAAGAGAGGGATTATTCTAAATAATGTTCATCCTTTTTAGTTACATGGTGCCCCATCAGCTTTTAAAAGGCCAATGATTAGAGTCCTGAAAATTCAAACTGACAATACTGCAAGTTCTGTAGATGATGGTATTATAAATTCTGCAACTCTGGGTTTACACATTAGCTAAGGTACAGGTTAATACCTAGACCTAGACCATCTGAGACAAAAAAGGACAAATGGTCAACACATCCCTGACCAAAGTAGGTATAACAGATGTTAAATATTGCAGGTATATCATAAGTAGAGGAATGGTTAAACTGAAGAAAAAATGAAGAATCAGTAGTAAAATGCCCTATCCAGAAACAAAAGAGACAGAAGGTGCTGGTGGAGCAAACAGGTTATAATTGGAAGTGCCTACCCCATTCTACAAGGATAGCATGCCCGCTCATACACCTGACCAAATGAGAAATGGCCCTAAAAATAAAACTGCTTTTAGAAAGCTCAAGCAAAGATAATGCCCAGACCCTGTATTAGCATTCCGTGACTTCATTAAGTCATTCATTGTCTTTATACATGCATTGGAAAAGGGGTTAGGACGACTACCTCACAAACTCTTACTAGACAGCAGCGTTAGAAATAGGGTAGAACCAGTGCTATCATAAACTCTACTGGACACTAGCATTGGAGATGAGATTAGAAGCAGTTCCTTCACACACTGTTATTGGACATTGGGGGTGGGGTTAGGAGCAGTGCACTTTGCAAACTGTTATTGGACAGCAGTATTGGAGGTTGGATTATAAGCAGTGCCATCACAAATTGTTATTGGACAGCAGCATTGGAGGTGGGGTTAGGAGCAGTGCCCTCACAAGCTGTTACTCGACAGCAGCATTGGATGTGAGGTTAGCAGCAGTGCCCTCATAAACTGTTCCTGGAAAGCAGGATAGGATGTAGGGTAAGTAGCAGTCCCTCACAAACTGTTCCTGGACAACAGAATTGGAGGTGGGTTTAGGAGCACTGCCCTCACAAACTGTTACTGGACAGCAGCATGGGAGGTGAGGGTAGGATCACTGCACTCACAAACTGGTACTCGACAGCAAATCTGCAGGTGGGGTTATTAGAAACAGTGCACTCTCAAACAGTTAGCAGCATAGGATGTGGGGTAAGTAGCACTCCCTCAAACTGTTTCTGGAAAGCAGAAATGGAGATTGGGTTAGGAGTAGTGCAGTCACAAACTGTTAGTGGACAACAGCATATACGATGGGGAGTGGGGCAGTGCACTTACAAATTAACATATTAGGCTAAAGTTTAAGAAAGTGTTCCAATAGTGCCTTGGTTTACTTGGATACTTCTCTAGCTAACCTGCTTGCTCTAGCCAATGGTCTCACCCTTTTGCTTCTGTTTTATAAGACTTTGTCTCTGGCATCCACCCTTTATGATAATCTGATTCCCAAACTCCCTCTTTCAATGCTACAGGCTATTGCATAGGCTATTTATGTACTCTTCCCACCTATTGTTTTCCATAAATCTATGATACTGAGTCCACATCCAGCAAACCAGTATTGCTCTTGAGTAAACCTCTTTTACTACATATTGCCCAGGATTCAGTAAACTCCATGTAGGAATAGCGTTATTCCTACATGGAGTGAATGGTGTCCGTGTTTGCATCCCCCCTCTCAGCAGCATGCCTTACATAATAATGAAGGCACGCTACTGAGATGGTTCTGCGAACATGGATACTGAATGAGTGCAGTGGGTGTGTTACAGTGCCTGCAGATCTGTAACATGCCCCCTGCACTGACAAAGTGCTGTACAGCACTTTACAAATGAAAACAGAGTCCGCAGACACTGAAATAGTTTAATAGCAATACAAATAAATACAGGGAGTGTGTGACAGGTACTGTCACACACACACCCCTACATTGTGAAAGTGCTGTACAGCACTTTACATTAGAAAACAGTGTCCACAGACACTGAAATTAAGAAAGGCAAGTGAAATCAATGCAGGGGGTGTGTGACAGGTACTGTGACACACCCCCTGCATTGTGAAAGTGCCATACAGAACTTTACATTAGATGACTGTGTCCACGGACTCTGAAATTAAGAATGGCAAATTAAATCAATGCAAGGGGTGTGTGACAGACAGGTAATGTGACACACTCCCTGCATTGAGAAAGTGCCGTATGGTACTTTACATTAGATAACAGTGTCCACAGACACTGAAATAAAGCCTGACAAGTGAAATTTAAATCATACCTCTCAACTGTACAGATTTTCGCAGAATATCCAAATGTTTACCTCATAGTTTTGGTCTGTCCCCATAAAATTACTGGTTTTCTGGCAAATCACTGAGAATTTATGTCCCTAAATAATAAAATCATTTGAGTTACAGACTTTGTATCATTCAGAAAATGCATGCTAATACAAAACTGGACATTCTAGGGAACAGTTTCTAAATATTGCCCTTACAAACTTAGAAAGTTGATAGAATGACAGGTCTTGCATTAGCATGGATTTTCTGAAGAATATGATGTGTGAAACTCAATATTTTCTAACTGCAGTCTTTAATGATTTGTCTCTGATTTGCCAGGGAACACAATCCCATGACAAATGGACCAAGAATATAAGGCACAAATCTGGACATCATGTGAAAATCTATACAGTCGAGAGGCTTAGGAATACAAACTCATGTCATGTAGGGGGTGTGTCACTGTACCTGTAACATACCCCCTGCATTGTAAAAGTGCTTTACTGCACTAAAACAAGAAAGAAAGTGTCCCTGGACAATTGTCTAATAATGTGAAGGTTAACAGTTGGCATTAAAATTAATGTTTAATTGTTTTTCTTATTTTTCCTGAAAGTTTAAGCATAGCTGAGCAGGTTTGCAGGGGGCTTTGCCTTGCCAGCAGTGCACTAAGCTAATGGAGCTGTCCATATTTCAGCTATTGACGAAGCTATATACAAATGTATAGCTGATATTTGGACAGCTGTGTTAGCTTACTGGTTGGAGTCATGGCTTGGCATGTAGTAGGTGCACAGCTTGAATGCCAAGACAGGACATTTAGCTTTTACATGGGAAAGCAGTTTTAAATATATTTATTTTATGTAATGATGTAGTAATTAATATCTGTAAACCAGGGTGGTAGAGCTGGTCCAAATTCCCAGTGTCAGTGGAGATATAAAGTGAAAACCCCCATTTAAAGACAAGTGTCCCATACAGTACAGTCACACCCCAAGGTAATGTAATGAAAGCACATAAAGGGAGGTCATGTAAATTATACGACTGGTCATTGATATTCTAAAATGAGCATGCTGATTGTTCAGCCAAATCAGTGTGCCCATTGTAAATCCTAGCATATACCAATGGAAAAAGGTCCAGTTGCCCTGACTCTATTCCATTGCTATATACTGTAATTTTATAAATATATATATATATATATATATATATATATATATATATAAATATATGTGTGTGTGTGTGTATATGTATGTTGTTGTTGTTGTTGTTGTGTCTTTTGGCTTTTCCTGGTTAGGGGTCGCCACAGCGAAACTCCGGTCCGCTAATGATTGGCAGTAGATTTTTACATGCCGAGTTGCCAGCCCTGATGCACAACCTTCTACGAAGGTACGCCCATTCACGCATGTCTTCAGACAGAACACGCTCTAGCTGAGAATCGAATGGGACATATATATATATATATATATATATATATATATATATATATATATATATATATATATATATATATATATACCCAACACCAAAACAATCCGTGCACGTATCAAATGGTGCGCGAGACAAACTCGTATATGGATACCAAAAAATGTCCAGCACTCAAAAAATAACGGCAATAATGCCAAAAAGTATACCAACAGCCGTATTGGAAGTGAAAGGCTTTATTTAAGCCATGCAGTCTGCCCCACAGACCGGTTTCGCTTTCACCAAAGCGTCATCAGTGTGTACTGGCAGTAACGCTAGTACGTGCTTAAGTATCAACACCATGTCTCCTATTTAAAGAGACAGTACATAATATTGCATCGCAAATCATCAACATTATTTACATTATACACTTAACTATGTTATCCATCACTATCTACAGCTAACTAAAATAACATACATCTGTATATGCACCCTCACATGTATTATAATATATAGAATGTCACTAATATAAATTTATATACTGATACTAATAATATTAATCATTATATTATTACCAGTGGTCATTGAGACCTGGTTTAAACAAGGCCCCTAAATTAACTATCCACCTACGTTCTTTGTTATCTAATATTTTATGTTTTTCCAACTCAGTTTTACTCATATCCATCACCTGATCAATACCTACAAATATAAAATGTGCTTTTGGATGAACTAAGATATGTTTATATAATGCACTACGCATTCTATGACATTTTATATCGCTTATATGTAAAGCTATCCTTTGTTTCAATATACATGATGTCTGACCGACATAAAAAGCACCGCATCTACATATAGCCATATATATCACCCATGGTGTAGTGCACGTCACAAAGCACTTAATGTCATATACCTTACTAGTATTTGTGGAAGTGAATGATGTAGTTTTAGACATCAATTTACAATATTTACAGTTCCCGCAATATGTGCTGCCCTTTAAAGAAATGTTTTTAGGTTTAACAAAATTTATATTTTTCTTATAACCAGTAAAGTGTTCACCTATGGTCTTCCCCCTTCTATATCCATATAAACATTCATTTTTCAATATTTGAGACAAATATGGGTCATTATGTAAAATAGGCCAATATTTGTCTATTATCTGTTTAATATGGTATGTATTACTGGCAAATGTTGTCATGAATCTGATCTCTCCTGTTTTTTTAGGTATTGTAATAGATTTATCACTTAATAGTGTATCTCTATCCATAACCTTAACCTCTTCTCTAGCCCGATTGATCATATCTGTATGATAGCCCCTAACTTTGAACCTGTTAGTCATATCCATTTCCTGAATTTGATATTCCCTATCTTCTGAACATATTGTTCGGATCCTTTGAAATTGTGCCTTGGGTATATTTTTGACAATGTGAGACGGGTGGCAACTATTGGCATGCAAAATAGAATTTTTTGAAAAAGGTTTCCTATATAATGTTGTTATTATTGTTCCATCTATGGCCTTTGTCACGTTAACATCTAAATAATCCACTGTAAAGAGATCCACTCGTCCAGTAAATTTAATGCCATATTTATTGGAATTCAAATAGTTCTTAAAACTTTCCCATTCTATAAAGTTGCCCTCCCATATTACCCAACAATCATCGAGAAAACGTCGCCACATTGTCAACTTATTCTTAAATGGAAAATCCTCATTATAAATGCATAACTCTTCCAGGTAGCCCATGAAAAGGTCAGCATATATGGGAGCAAACGTTGCTCCCATTGCTGTACCTTTAACCTGTAGATACCATCTATCATCATACTTGAACGCATTATGTTCTAACACTAGTTGTAACATAGATAACAGAAACTGAATTTCTAACTGTGTATATATACCTGCTTTATTCATCCAATATTCTACTGCCGCTATACCCCCTTGATGTGGGATGCTAGTATAAAGCGACTGGACGTCCAATGTTCCTAATAAACTATTAGTAGATAATTGGAGATCATTCATCAGTTGTAAAAATTGTTACATATAAGCGATATAAAATGTCATAGAATGCGTAGTGCATTTTATAAACATATCTTAGTTCATCCAAAAGCACATTTTATATTTGTAGGTATTGATCAGGTGATGGATATGAGTAAAACTGAGTTGGAAAAACATAAAATATTAGATAACAAAGAACGTAGGTGGATAGTTAATTTAGGGGCCTTGTTTAAACCAGGTCTCAATGACCACTGGTAATAATATAATGATTAATATAAATATATTAGTGACATTCTATATATTATAATACATGTGAGGGTGCATATACAGATGTATGTTATTTTAGTTAGCAGTAGACAGTGATGGATAACATAGTTAAGTGTATAATGTAAATAATGTTGATGATTTGCGATGCAATATTATGTACTGTCTCTTTAAATAGGAGACATGGTGTTGATACTTAAGCACGTACTAGCGTTACTGCCAATACACACTGATGACGCTTTGGTGAAAGCGAAACCGGTCTGTGGGGCAGACTGTATGGCCTAAATAAAGCCTTTCACTTCCAATACGGCTGTTGGTATACTTTTTGGCATTATTGCCGCTATTTTTTGAGTGCTGGACATTTTTTGGTATCTATATATATATTAACAAAAAAAGAAAAAAAAATGAAAAAAAAATGTAATCCGGACTCTGGACATAGCAGAGATACAGGATGGAGAAAATACTAGGAAAATCAGGTATGTTATTCAAAACCAAAGACACATACCTGATTTTCCTTGTATTTCCTCCATTCTCTCTCTCTTGCCTACCTCTAAACTGTCTGACATTTTATTTATTTATTTATTTATTTATTTTATATACAAAGAGAAAACAAAAATGGATACTGGAAAAACATGGAAGGACAGCACGGCACTGGTATACAAAGTCATTTATTTAAGAAAAGTAAATATTTTCTCTTAAATAATGTCATTGTATAATAGCAATAACCGACCCCGTGGTTATGGTATAGTAAGATTTACCCACGGTTGCCTTTATTTAATCACTCGGACTTCGTCCTCATGATTAAACCACAACAACCGTGGGTAAATCTTTATATAGCACACCAACATTGCTGGTTATTGCCTAAGTAAAATATATACACTTAATAATAATGTATCAGTAATGAATAATTAATATTAAATTCTGACTTCTTTTTTAAATGAAAATGTTTGTTTGCCCTCAGCTCAGCTTTGCTAAGCACTGCTAAGCCAAGCTAAGCAATGCTTAAACAGGACCTGTCTGAGTAATACTTAGCAGTGCTCAGGTCTGCTTAGCTGGCTTGATCATTGCTAAGAAGTCCCATTCTAAGTAGTATTCAGCCCAGCTAAGCGGATTTGCACACTGCTAAGTACTGCTCAGCATTTGTCACCTTAAGCACTGTTCAACTCAGCTTAGTGGGTTTGCACACTGCTCAGCTTAGATCAGCATTTTTGAAAATGGTCCAATGATGGCAAAGGGTGAAAATATGGCCTTATTTAAACCACACAGGCTGGAATACTAGCAGGAAAGTGATGAGGTTAAAACTACCAACATAATTGCAACAAAACTCAAATTAAAAGTCATGCTGTTAAATGCTATGACTCTAAATGTGAAACACACTCATTGCAAAACGTAACCATGGAAAATGCTGACATCTGTGCAGTCACAGAAACCTGGTTCAAAGCTGTGGAGAGCACCCCAGCCATACCTGGTTACTCATCCTATCATACATTCAGACCCCAAACTGTGGGTAGTAAAGCCAAATGAGGTGGAGTTTCAATATATATTACAGATATACACACCTCCAGGCTGGTCAAACTGTATGACGCACAGGAGACACTCCAGATGCAGTTAACCATTGGCAAGACCCCTATACAAATCATAGCTAGCTACCGGCCTCCAAATCTGACCCAAGGTACCCAAACTGCCTATCTAGACCTCTTTGAATCTATCCATATTCAACCCTTTACACTGATCCTGGGTGACTTTAACTACCCAAACATAGACTGGAAGTACTACTCATGCCAGAACACAAATGGCCAGAGATTCCTCGAGTTTGTCAATGCAAATGCTTTGGAACAGCTAGTCGATACTCCCACAAAAGGTGATAATATCTTGGACTTGGTATTAATCAACATGAGTAACCACTGCAGCATCCCTGCAGTATCATCCTCCCTTGTAAGATCAGACCATAAAGTGGTCATGTTTGAAGTCACCATCTCCTGTGACCCCTGCCTAGCTAGGGTCAAACAGAAAAAAACTTTTCCAAAGTTGATTACAGCCTCCTGAGGGATGGTATAAACAGCTTCACAGCCCCCTCCCCCTCTCTAGGAACTAGCACCAGTATCCAAAACTATACCAAATTACAATATGAACATTTATATAGATGCATGGAATCAGGAAAACCTGACAGGACTAAATCATCCACTGCAAGGAAGAGTAAACCTGTCTAATGGACATCTGCAATAAATAAACTCTATAACAAAAGAAAAAAGTGTTGTCCAGGAACAAGAAGGAGCAGGTGCCCAATTGGAAGCAATCTCTCCTTAGCCTAAGCAAGCATATAAGAGCACTAGTGAAGTCCTCCAAAGCAAACTTCCAGTCCAAATTGGCCACATCTACTAGAGACAATCATAAGGCCTTCTTCACATATGTCAGTAATCTCAAAGGTAGCA
The DNA here is from genome assembly GCF_019279795.1 of Protopterus annectens. Classification (NCBI taxonomy): domain Eukaryota; kingdom Metazoa; phylum Chordata; order Ceratodontiformes; family Protopteridae; genus Protopterus; species Protopterus annectens. The sequence goes on along the minus strand of NC_056741.1, from coordinate 1,654,377,863 downwards.
CCCAGATGTGTTTAGAACTGGTGGTCAAGGACACCACATATACAAATGCCGTAGATATACTAAAGCTGCTGGCTGACAGATTCAGTGAAAATTTCACCCCTCTGTTCCCTTATCAGTAAATCAGGACATTCTCAGTACCTACCCCCTTCCCCTTATATCTAGGAACAAGCCATCACTGCTCTCTCAAAGGCAAAATATACAGCCTCCATGGAACACGATAACATGCCAGGCTGCATCCTACATGAACTCAGGCAGGAACTTGCAGCAGCATTAGGCACCCTATTCAACCAAAGTGTGACTACCGGCTTTGTCCCAGCAGAGTGGAGAACAGCCACTATCATCCCTTTATACAAAGGTGGAACGTCCACCGATCTGGGAAATTATAGACCCATCAGCCTAACTAGCCTGATCTGCAAGGCTATAGAATGGATTATCATGGACCTCATTAACAAGGACATTGTCAACCTCCAAACACTTGATCCCACACAATTTGGCTTCGTGAAGGGGAGTTCATATGTGTTGCAGTTGGTCAACATTTTTGAGACAGTCACCAAAGCCTTGGATGAGGGGAAAACAGTGCACACCACCTACCTTTGACCTAGCCAAAGCCTTTGATACTATTCCCCACTTGGGCATAATAGATAAACTCTCTCAACTAGGCAACAATCTGTATGGTACCAGATGGGTAGCTAACTGTTTCACTGATAGAACCCACCTAGTCAAAATAGGGGAAGACACCTCAAGCAGGCGAACCGTATCAAGTGGTGTACCCCACAGTTTGTTTTTGGGGTCTCTGTTATGTGGGATATACATTTCTGAGGTGAAGGCTGAAACCAGTGGGCTATGGCTGACCAAGTTTGCAGATAACTGCAAGATGGGAGCTGTCATCAATTCCCCTAGTTGAAGGGGCAGGTCTTCAGAACAATGAGGCTTTTTAATAATGATGTCGATCTGGAAAGGGCACTATTAAATCTTAAAGTCAAATTCCTTAGTAGGGGCTACAAAGCTGCAGAGATAGTTAGCTGTATCACAGAAGCCTGCAGAGAAAGACAGAATAGATGCAGGCCATACTATGGAGAAGAGACTTCACTTGAAATAAACTCAAACCAAATCGAGTGAAGCCTGGTGATTTTAGGTTCACCCTGCCATACTACAGTGATATTAACAGCATATGTGATACTGTGAAAGCTAATTGGAACATTCTAAGAACTGCAGATGAATTTGAAAATGTGATAGGTGAAACACCGTGCTTTTCATTTAAGAACAACACACCCAATAAAAGGCATCTTTGCTATAAGCTAAATAAGAACCAAGGAATTCCTTCAGAAAGAAATGGTACACATAAATGCAGAAACTGTAGTGCATGCAAATATGTATATACTGGTGAATCTTATCAACACCCTATATTGCACTTTAACATTGACTTTAATTTTTACACTTGATTGTAGGGAAAAAATGTGGTTTATTTCAGTTTCTGTAAGATATGTTATGTATATTACATTGATAAAACCAATCGTATGCTGAAAGACAGGATGCTTGAGCACTACAGGGATGTATGGAACACAAAAGAAACTAGTGCCTTGGCACAACATATTTTAAAAGAAGGAATGAATCATAGCTTTAGTTTCTTTGTATTAGAAGTGTTAGCTGAAGGTATAAGGGGAGGAGACTTTAAAAAGAAAACTGAAGTGGCAGAGCAAAACTGGATAATTAAACTTCAGGCAGATAGACCTCCGGGACTGAATGCCAAAGTCTCTTTAAAACCCTTCTTGAAAGTGAGACCTTTGAAGCATTAAAGTATGATGAAACACTAAACTGCTATTTTTAAGATAGTTTCTAAAAAAATGTTTAAGTGCTTGATAATGCATCTTTAATTTGTTAATTGATTTGTGATGTCATTAATTGGTATGGTTTTAAAATGCTTCTGTTTTTTAAGAGAATGCATGTCTGATGAAGTGGTGAATACCGTGAAAGCGCTAGCATAATAAATTTTGTTATTTTTCTTTTTTCTGCTGTGAGTAACTGAGGCTGTTTCTTATTTACTTGATTTTGACACTATTCCCCACCCAGGCATAATAGATAAACTCTCTCAACTAGGCATCAATCTGTATGGTACCAGATAGGCAGCTAACTGTCTCACTGATAGAACCCACCTAGTCAAAATAGGGGAAGACACCTCAAGCAGGAGAACTGTATCAAGTGGCATACCCCACAGTTTGTTTGTTATGTGGGATATACTTTTCTGAGGTGAAGGCCAAAACCAGTGGGCTATGGCTGACCAAGTTTGCAGATAACTGCAAGCTGGGAGCTGTCATCAATTCCCCTAGTGATGTGGACATCCTCCAAGAGGGTCTCACCCAAACAAATGAGTGGTGCCAGAAAAGTGGCCTCAAGCTGAATACAAAAAAAATGCATCATCATCCCCTTTGGGGAGAGTGATGTCCCCACAAATTATCACATTAATAACAATGTCCTAAACACTCAGTCAGTTGTGAGGGATTTGGGCACCCAGATTGATAACAACCTGACCTTTGACCACCATGTTGCTTCCATTGTATAGAAAGCTTCCTACATGACCCACCTCATAAGTAAGGGTATCTCATCCAGAGACAAGGAGGTCATAACATCCCTGTATTCTTCCCTTATAAGGCCCATTATTGAGTACAACGCCCCATTTGGTATGTACCTCGCAAAGCACATTCAGCAGCTGGAGAGACCACAGTGGTTCCTCACCAGGAGAATCCAGGTTCTCAAAAATCTACCATACACAGATAGGCTAAAAGCTCTATCCCTCCACTCTGTGTCATACAGACTCCTCAGAGGTGATCTCTGTCTGGTATACAAGACCATGTCCGACTCAGCACTGATGGAGTTGCTGCATATCCGTAAGACAAACTAAACTCGCGCAACCTGCATGCAAGGCCTTCACCTAGTCTGTGACATGAATAGAACTTGTTTGCAGGATATATTTGTGTCCCAAAGACATGGCCAACTGTGAAATAGAGTCCCTCTCCATGTCATGCAGAGTACCTCTCTAGGCCTCTTTAAGAGGAACCTGGATGACTGGATGGGAAACAGAACATGCACCCCTGGGATCCCACCTGTGTCCCTGCTGGACAGGGGAAACAGGTGCTGACTTTGAAGGAATATGGGCAAAAGTCTTGGCTAGGCCTATAAGGGCCTCCAGACCAATAGCCTAGTATCAACCTATGCACCTATTACCATAGATATTTGTTGTAATTATTTCAAACTGTCCTGAAATGTGTCTGAAATTATTCTCTGTGTGTCTAAACTCTGTAGTTACTGTATTGATTGACTATTGTCTTGTTCCTTTATTAGTTATTATTAAATGTAGGTAAACCTTGTAATTGTGTCTGGTCTGTATAGAACTAAGTAAGCTCTTAGAGTACTTGCATGTGTATTCAGTGACACTGTATAGTCCACTCCAACAGGCTTGGTCTTGGTCACACTTACCATTTGGTTAATAGGCACATCACACAGTAGGAGTCGTCACCCTTTTGTAAAGGCCTTACAGTAGCTGATAAAGAGCTGGATTGTGGCAGTCAGAACTACCTTTAAGTTTGGGCAAAAGGGGCCATAGCTGGTAAACCTCTGCCAGCCTTTCCCAGGAATTTGTGTGTGTGTGTGTGTGTGTGTGTGTGTGTGTGTGTGTGTGTGTGTGTGTGTTTGTGACCCATAAATGAAATCTCAGAGTGTGTGTGTCAGCTACTTGGGCAGGGACACAAAGCACAGGTTGGACAGAGAGGGTGATGGATGTTTTGACTTGGGTACTCTGCTGAGATGTTAACCATATAGCTGTGCCAGTGGGGAGTCTTATTGGGGATCTGGAGAGAGAGGTTAAAACCAGCCCCAGACTAACTGTGATCTCTGTGTGCTCTGAAGGGTAATTGTACTTTACTGTGTGTGTATTTGTCATTCTCTCATTGTGTATGTCCCTCACTGGTGGTAGCAGTGATGATTGTGGCTCCTTGATTACTGGGCCAGTGCAGGGACCTCATACTGACAGTACATACTGGTGGATACAGCTGGCATATCACATCATTTACCATCCTTGAGCCCGTCTCAGTCTGCCAATGTCATACATGATTATTTCACAGATTGTCCAGGTCTCCCTGACCATTCCTGACATATTCTGGCTAGGTCAGTGTGTTCTCCACACCTGTATCTGAAATCCTGACACATATGACTAGCATACCTGGTGAGCACCTGCAGCAGGACAGCAGGTTATAGGTACTAGTAGTGGGGGGATGCTGGCTCTTGCTCAGCAGCAGTGCATACATATTGAGCATGCAATGTAAGGGAATGGCTACAGTAACAGATATTCATGTACCATTACTGTGTCCCCAGGGGTCTGAAATGTCACAGACACATTCCCCAAACTCTGTGGACAACCTGCATGTACTGTCCACCTGGTGTGCGGGAATACACATTTGTCTGCCAGGGGGGTCTACCTCTATCAGGCACATGTACCCATTTAGCAAACATCTGGGTACTGCAGATGTCAGACACCTATGAGGAGTTCACCCTACACCACATGTGCACTGCTGTCTGTTACTGTGTACCCCAGATATTCCTGGAATGTCCACATGCACCTGTAATAGCACTCATCCATTTGTCAGATGTAGGCTGGATGACATGTTATAGTAACGTTGCCCATAGGGGATACCCAGCGGTTGATGGCAGTGATGTCTGTGGACACATAACAACACAGTCTATCACAGCAGTCAGGCCATGTCTGGTAGTCCTTGTACCATTTCAGGTTACTAGGCTATGGGCTGTGAACATACATATGCCTAGCCCACATGTTAGCACATGCATATGCAAGGCAGCAGCTGATGTCCTCATCCAACAAGGACACAGCTGATATCCCAAGGGTGTATATGCTGTCAACCATCCAGTTGACCAGGTTACACCTGCAAAGGTTTAGGTAGCTACCCTGCCTGATGTGGACAGGATGCCCATTCCACCGCAGGTTGCTTGTGTGCGACACACATGTGAGCTGTCCACAAGGCAGTCCAGGTCACTCACTGGTTTGAGTGTGTGTGTGTGTGTGTGTGTGTGTGTGTGTGTGTGTGTGTGTGTGTGTGTGTGTGTGTGTGTGTGTGTGTGTTACCACAGTGGAACATGGCTTGCAGTTGTGCAGCAGTGACAGCAATGCCGGGTCTGTGATTGCCTTGCATACCACAGTGACAGTATGTATGACACTGGGTAGAGGGTTGGCATTATAGCCTAATACCAAGACCAGCTATTCAGTATCTACATTGAAAAGCATGTTTATAGTAATGTTAATTTTACATTTGTATATTAATGTTACTTTTATTTACTGATGTAGTTATTGACATTTGTAAGGAACATGTGCCAGACATCAAAAATTATAAATCGGATGCATTTAATGTTTGTCAAAAAGGTCAAGTTTAAGCATAGCTGAGCAGTTTTGCACAGCTTGGCATGGTGCTCAGCAATGCTTAAATAAAATATGAAGTATATACAGCAGTCTAACAACAGATCCTCACTAGCTGAATGGTTAGGGCACCGGAAGTTGTACATTAGGTGCACGGGTCGAATTGTGACCATTCGACTTTTTACACATTATAGGGAAATATTGTAAATGTTTTTATTTGTTATGTATATATTACAATATGTTAACTGTGGTGGTCCAGCTTGACCAGAAGCTCATTTGCAGTGGAGACCTGAGTATAAAAGCCTCAGTTACATACAAGTGCCAAAATTATTACAGTTACAGGAACAGATAACGTAGTTAAATGCATACGTTTAGGAAAAATAATAAAATAGATGCACCTAAGAATGAAGTAACATTACTGAACAATAAGTTACAATACTGTTCTATATATCTAAGTAGTTATTAGCTTGCTATGTGAAGCTAAGTCCAGCAACAAAATAACCAGACCTGGCAGGTCTCAAACCTAGGACCCTCTGCACCAAAGTCAGAGCATTGCACCAGTATGTCAAGTCAGCTGAGTGCATTTACTGTTTATTTTAAATATATCATGCAGTGCAGTGATGTAACATTAGCAAAAACATATCCCCCTCCCAAGTATTGAACCCAGGATCCTCTGCATCAAAGTCAGAGCAACACACCAGTAGGCTAAATCAGCTGTGGATAGTTACTGCTCATTTTTAAATTATAACTTGCAGTACAATGATGCAGTATTAGGGGAACAACTACACCCCTACTAGGTATTAACTCCAGGACCCTCTAAACCAGAGGCAGAGCAAGACACCACTATGACAACTAAGCTGTAGGGAATTACCCCCATTCATGTACATATATCATAAGTCACAGTGAATATAACAATAGGGATAACATACACCTCTGCCAAATATAGAAACCTGAAACATCTGAACCAAAGCTCAGTGCAATACACCAGTAGGACATCACACATCTGGGGAATTAGTGGTGTTTGTACCAGGACAACCCAGTTCCCAGTGACTTCCACATATAATGGCATAAATGACAACTTATTTGGGCCTGTTATGCAGACACCTACCCTGCACACAGTCAAATAAATGATGATGGATGTATGGGATGCCTACGATATCAGGTACACCCGATAACTGTACAGACTGTTGCAGAATGTCCAAAGGTGTGTCATCTACTTATGGCATGGTTGTCGTCAAACCTATTCTGTGTGCTGAAGTACTGGCAGGTCAGTGCACACTGACCTTACAAATTCATGACAGACAGGTCAGTGTCACATGTCATAGACATCCAAACACACATATCCATTCCAATCCTGTGTAACACACAGTATGCATGCACATATATCCTGCAAATACACCTCCTATAATAATGAGTTAGAAGCTCTATCTGTTACATTCCTAGCATGTCTCACATCAGGACACCCACAGTTCGGGCACACTGTCCACTGTGTTGCACAACATTTACATGCTTGTCAATACAACATAGAAATAAATGAGCCCTGCAATGTCCAGCAGAAATGGTTGCTGATAACACAGTCACTGTCACCCACAGGAGCACATCAAAGACTGTGAGAGTGGATACATGTCACAAATATGTATATGTGTCCTAAATGTCCACTACCACTCACTGGATGGCACTACTACTTAACGTACGTACCAGAGGCTCATACCACACCTGGACTGTTATGGGTACACACACCCTGGCCATGGTATGACACAAGAGCTGACACTGCCCCCTCACTGACATATAAAACATGCAGTCCCCAATGTTGTCACACTCCCCATTAGGACTCCTGGCCAGAATCCAGCAGCTGTGGCCTGCTACACATGCAGCAGCCTGTCCAGCTAACTGCTACAGACCTAACATACCTCCCAAACACCTAGAGCAGGGCATCCACAACACAAACATACATAAATTGTTGGTGGGGAATCCTCAGGTGACAGGGACAAGTGTTGCAGTCTCCCTCTACAAACATACACAGCTGATACACCAGCATCAACTGCAGCAGCATGCACATCCAGATAGAAAGGATGTATGACACACACATCTGCCTGTCAGCTCACTGACCCCAACACACATTGTTAAACAGTACTCTGCTACAGAATCTGAAGGTCTGTTAGCAATGGGCACACATAGCATGAAGCACTGTGGAAATACATCAATCCATACATTGGACATTATCTCTACATACCCTTTATGATACTATAGCTCCCACACCTCGATAATATCCTACTCACAGGCCAGGAAAAGGGGGGAGGCCTACATGAAGCCCTTAATTATAGCACTGTGTTATCATGCCATTGGCTAATGTTAATGCAAACCAGCTCTTCAGGATGTTAGTAGCAAGTTGGAGTCACTGATTGCTGCACAGGCAATCACCTGTTCCTGAGCATTACCTACAAAAGGCAAGCAGCTGCCTGTGGTAAACAGCTCTGATGCCTTCTTCTTGAAGACAGGCTGCCATTTCCTAGGAGACAACCACTTGACTTCTTCCACAAAGGAGTACAGCAGTATACCAGGTATGTCACACAATTACACATGGAATTGAATGCAGATGGGGGATGCAGTCATGGGATATAGGAATCTCAAAAGTAGGTTTCAACAACATTTAATGTAATGACATGTTGCTGTTATTCTGCTGCCCAGCACTTATGGCCATCACGTATGGCTCTGTCAGCATTGGCATATATCACACCTCTGTCCCCTGAGTCACCACAGCAATGGTCAGCTCACATATCACTGATACTGGAATGTCTGTCATACAATAGTGACAGTAAGTAGTGGTCGATACAGCTGGCATAGCACATCATGTATTGTCAGTAAGCCCCTCTCAGTGTCTGAATGTCATACAGACTTAGTTCAAGGATTGGTCTGATGTCCATGAACATTTCTGATGTACTCTTCCTAGGTCCCTGTGTACTCCACAGCTGTATCTCATTGGCTGACACCTATGGCTAGCATACCTGGTGACTCCCAGTTGCAGGACAGCAGGTCATAGGCAGTAGCATTGGGGAGACACTGGCTCAGCCTCAGCAGCAGTGCACACCTAGTGGCCATACAGTGTAAGGGAATAATTAAAGTAACAGATATTAATGTACCATTGATATGTTCTGGGGCTGTGGCATGTTACACACACATTACCCGAAGACTGGGGACAACTGTCACGTATTGTCCAACCACTGTGCAGAGGTCCACATTTGTCTGGCAGGGGGTCTACATTTATCAGGCATATGTACACATTCCGCAGACATTTGGGTACAGCATATGTCAGACACCTACCTGGAGAACACCCCACAGTGCACCTCCAGTAGCACTCACATATTTGTTGGAAGTAGTCTGGATGACATGCTATTGTAATGTTGCCCACTGGGGACACACAACAGTCGATGGCAGTGATGGGTGTGGACACATACCAACACATTCTGCCCCAGCACCAGGCCATAACTGGTATCCCTGGTACCATACGAAGTTACTTGGCATATGGGCCCAGAGCACCCATATGCCTAGGCTGGCTGTTAGCCCATGTGCATACTTGCCAGTACCTGCTACCACAGTCCAACAGGGACACAGGTGCTATGCCAAGGGTGTATGTGGAGTTAACCATCCACTGATGCAGGTTCCGCCTGCAATAGTGTTAACAGCTAACCTGCCTGACATGGACAGGGTGATCATTCCACAGCAGGATGAGCATGTGGTACACACATCCAAGCTGTCAACAAGCACAGTTGCTGTCACACACCGGGTTGATGGGATGTGTGTGTGTGTGTGTGTGTGTGTGTGTGTGTGTGTGTGTGTGTGTGTGTGTGTGTTAACACACTGGGGCATGAGTTGCACCTGTGCAGTATTCCCATCATTGTGGTTTCTGTGATTGCCTTGCATGCCACACTGAGCTTACCCCTATGGATTATGTATGACACCAGGTAGACTGTTAGCCTTATAGGCTATCATTCTATGGTAGATGTTTGAGGCCCTGGTATTGCCTGGTGGGGAAACTCATTGATGTCCCCAGCTGCTGCATGTGCTGGGTGATGTGATTGATGAACAGGGAATCATAGACAAAACAGGGCCTTATTGGGGGGGTACAGGGGTGTTTACACACCATGTCCCCTGATGGCATACCCATATGTATGTCTTGGGCCATGTAACAGCATTACCTTACAACAGATGCAACCTTGTAGTGATAGATATTGGTGCCAAACACCTGTGTCCACAGATCCCTCACGACCAGTTGCGTGCCTAGGATGTATTTAGTACTGTGATAATTTGTGTAGATGTCATTCTCCTCAAAGGAGTTGACAATGGATGTTGTGGTATGTGGTCTGAGTCCATGTGTCTGTTAACAGTCATCTATCTGTTTGAGACCCTCCTAGGCAGATGTCCACATCACTAGGGAATCTGGTGATGGCACACAGCATACAGTCATCCACAGACATGGTTGGACATGGGGTAATGGGTGTTCCCTGCACCTCTGGGGTGTACATCACACATAACAGAGGGCAGTACATAGAACAACAGGTTACTTCGCTAGACATGGGTAAACTGTTTGGAGAGGATTCTTCTATGTGTCATAGGTGGGTCATGTCTGCGCACCACTGTGATACCCCTATGGTAACATATGGTGTGATGTATACATGGAAGTGTTATATCTATAATGGGTAGGTGGGTTATGCCATCATAGGGTTTGTCCAGGTCAAGGTATGTGATTTGTAGTGTCACTCCCCCATCCATGCATATGGTAACTGTGTCATACAGGTCAACCGAGTGTAACAGACATGACTTCTTCCTGGACAATGCCTGACTGTCTGTGATGGAGTGTGTGCAGGTTGCCAATACCATGGTTAATGGGTTCCAATATAAACTGTGCCATGACCTTGCACAACAACATAGTTAGGCTGCTTGGTGTATCATGTGGCTGCATGGTTTACACCACACCATACTCTAGAGGGGTGACAGTATTCATTCATCAAATGGTTGGGATACTGTCAGTGGGCAGCCCTCCTTTGAACACAGTACCCTATGGTGTTATAAGGTTATGGTTTGGGCCATGTAGGATGCACCTTGTGATGTGGTTGTGTCCCATGGCAGATTTATACCATGACATTCAGCTAACAGTGGTGAACCATTCCCCACATTTAGGAGATGGGTGAGTTTGTGTGGACATCCTGATGTACTGATGGTGAAGAGAGGGAGTGGCACCTAAACCGACTATGTCAGCCATCCAGTATGCCATAACAACAGCACTGGTATAGCTGTTGTCCATGACCACCATAAGTGAGCAGATGCAGGTGCACCTTGTGCTGTTGCAGGCATATGTGCAGCATGGGACAGGACTGTCTTTAGTAAATGTAGACAAAGTAAGCTCATTGTCTGTGGTGCAGATGAGCAAGACTGATCCCATTCTCATTTACATGCTCCAGAATGGGCAACTGCCCTTACTTTGTGTCAGACAGTGGTATGTCATCCCTGTTATGGACAGTATGTATTGCAGATGTCCACCAGACAGGTGTATATATCCTAGCAGATGAAGGTGTATGCCTGTAGTGTATAGTATACTACATGCATCTATAGAAATGCACATATAGTGCTTGTGTGTATGTGTACCTATTGCTGTCAGTCTTTGATGAGGTGCTGGGGGCTGTGTGACTGTGTATACACCCCCCAGGAGGATGTAACACATGTTGGAGATGTATGTATGGCTGACCATAGCTAGATGGGTATTGTGGGAGATGCTGAGTGCAAATGTGACCTCTTGATGTTAGTGTTGTCATAGATGATGACACTGTGGGTATGCTGCAGTGGTAACCCCTGTTGTGTACTGTCAACTGCACTACACCTTCAACTCATGTGGAAGTAGCCCCTGGCTGCACTGAGGTGTTTGTAATTGGACTGATGACATCTCTCTAGGCAGTTGTGTGCTGTCATGGGTATGCCTTACAATGCATGTTACAGTAATTGAAGTTACCCACGTTCAGGGTACAGACACAACTCCTAATACAGTTGATGATGTCCACATAGGCAGAATGGGATTACTGGTCACATGTGGTGGCCGGCAGCTAGCTGTCATCTGCATAGGTGTGTGCTGTCAGTGGTGAACTACTCATGCAGTGTCCCCAATGCATCTTACTGGCTGTACATCATGGAGGTGTTTATGTGTCTCATATTTACTGAAACACCATGTTCCATGCCATTACCAGCTTCCCCTTTATGTTCTGAATGTATGCTAGGATGCTTGACCAGGTAAGGCTAGGGTGCTCTCTGCAGCTCTGAGCCATGGTGTGTGTGGCTGCCCATATGTCTGCAGTTCTCAGGGTAAATAATGCTTGCAATGAGGTCTGAGTCATGTATACACCTTTACCATTTAGCAGAGTGGACTTCAATGCATGCTACACTGACAGTTGTATGTTGGTATTGATTACCTCAACACAATTACTAATGGGGTCACTATGGGGCTGCCGACAAGACCTGTGAAGACATATGGAGGCCATCACTTGCAGAGCATCATGGCCTGTTTATCATATCATCCCACAATCACAGGTACTGGTACCCCAGGAATATCACACAATGAAAGGGGCACATGTTAAGGCCAACCATTTCATGATTGTATTGCACCATCTGTCTGGGTGACAGTAGAATGCTGTTTAAGGCTATGGACATACCTGCCGGGGATACATGATCAGAGTGCTCACTCTTGTCTCACTGCATATAGTCCAGGACTGTACATGTCATGCCAGGAACACCTACAAGTACTGTGACAGACTCATGACAGTTCCTGTTGGTGAGAGGCTGCGTGTATGCAATATGGTGGAGTGTGTCACCTGGCTCAACCTTGATGCAGGTGAGGATGGTTTGCATGCTACTGTGCTTGACATGAATGTGGTGTGCTTTCCTGAAAAAAGGCAGCCTGTGGTAGACAAACATGTTTCTTCGGCAGATAATTTTGCTGACTCATATGTGATTCTGGCCTGTTGTGCTGGTAATGCTTACAGAGTTATGCTCACATATATGGGTCAGATGTTGAAGGGCTGAGCACAACACTGCCATCTAGGCAAGCCACAGCCCACCTGTGGTAAACCTGTTATACACAGAATGGGGCAGTACTGAATCTGGGATGTCTGCATGCAACAGGTGTTGAAGGCCATGGATAACATTTGTGGGTGTTAACTTAGCCTTTCCACTTGCTGCTGCTGTCTGCATGGGTACATTCCAGAATGGCCATGCTGATAATGTACTGTAGTAATGACCAAGGACTTAACAGAGGTAACGTCTACCTTTTGCTTGGATGCAGTCCCTTTAGTGATGTGGTAAAGCATGTACAAACCTTTTCTGATTGCTGCCACTACTTGTTGCCTGAATGTGGCAGTGTTATCCTCCTGAGTACCCAGGTCTGTCAACACTGTCTGTGTGTTAATGGCTTAGCTGTTGATGTGAGACATAGTGTGGCCATGTCCATGACATATGGTATGATGGTAGTGTTGTCTGCATTCAGTCCAGGAAGTTGGCACCATGCCATACCCACTGTATGACCCCATAGCAGTGTGTTAAAGGCAGTTTGTGTGTCTATGACAGACAGCACACTATGTACAGTGAATACAGCCTAGGACAATACCTACATATGTGAGTGGTGGCAGTTAGCATTCATGCCTACATACGTGTGGGTCATTGGGTGCAGCAGCTAATCACAGGACCTCCACAGGTGCACATATTGCACACACATACGCAACACAGATTGAGTTTACAATGACAGTTGCCAGGAGATGCCATACCCACAGGAAGTGCAACTGACAGAACTACCCTGGGTTTGCTAATATGACAGCTTCTTGGAGTCACATTACCTTTGCTTATGCTATCTGTCATAAGATTCAGGTGCTTTTGATGTGAAATAACTGCTTTATACAACTAGTAGACAATGGTAAGGGTATGTTTGTTGTCCTACACTCTGGGGACCTCTGTATTGCTTGAGTCATTGCCACAGGCGACACCTGGCCAAACATGGACTGCAACCTGCAGGGTGGGACACATGGTGGCCATACCTCTCTCCTCTACATAATTTTGCAAAATGTCCTGATATTTACCACCTACATTTGTTCCATTCCCCATGACATTGTGATTTTGTGGCACATATGTGGCAAAACATGACAGAGTAACGTTAAAGAATGATGATGTATATTGTCAGGTCAGAACACATAACCTTCAGGAGATGCATGCCAATGCACAACCTGCTGTGCTGTCAACTTTTTATGTGTGTCATAGCAATATGGTAAGATTGAGCCTAATATCTGACCTTTGTCCAACTCTTCTTTATAGCTTTATCCAGGTGTCCTTCTATGATGGTTTGAGAGGTATGTTGGTGTCCCTAACACAGTAACACCACTGCAAGGGGATATACATACATACACACACACCAACCATGTACTACTATTGTTGGGAGTACAATCCCTAGCTGGCTAGTTTTACCTATGTTGTTGTTATATACATGATGCAAGTGCCACAGAGCCTATATAGTGTAGGTGTGTCTTCCACTACTATTCACGTAGTTGACATATGCAAGTGGTGTAAGGATTGCCACTGGGGGTTTGACAGGCCCTAATAATGTTATAACCATTTCACCCACACAGACAATGCTGCATGTGGACATGCATTGAAACACACATGCACACAGAGTGGGCACTTTTGTGTCTAGAAGACGTAGCTAGCTAATTACCTACACTACATACCAACACAGGTATTACACGCGCAACAGTGGCATTGATTTATAAAATGTGTAACTTCACTTCTAAAGTGGATGACATCTGTAGACCCTATATAGGTTGCCGGTGGGAAAGCTAACAGGGTGGAACAGGCACACTAAATGGTATAACCATCACACTCACAGGCAAGACAGCCATGCTGCTACAGGGGATATGCATACACAAACACATACATTCACACAGTTGGCAGTATTCAGATTATAATCCCTACCTATCTAGTTCTCTGTGCTATAGTGCTACATACCTATCGCATGCACCATTGTGATTATCTGCTGGAGACACACCTCCCAACATCATACACCAAATAACCTGGACAAAGCCTTCATTAATTGTGGGATACACTCACAAAATATAGGGACACTTTTCACATATTTCTCTTACATACCTAGACAACTGATAGGGTAACAGGTTTTGTGTCAGCATGACCTTTCAGTAGGGTACGACATATGAAACACATATGTCTGTCAATATTTCTGACATCAACCCTCAATTATTTGACAATGATTTGACAGAAAACCCCTTTTGTATGAGACATGGACCAGATATATGTGGCAAACATCTGGTCATTCTGCAATAAGTTGAACAGTGGGGTGGTACGGCCTACAGAATTTAAAATGGTGCATCTAAGATGGATGACATCAACAGGCCCTGTGATGTAATGCCATGGAGAGGGGGTCAACAGACCTCAAAACAGTATAACCAAACTCCGCATGGATTATGCATCACTCACATATATATACATATACATAGTATTATATTTGTCAGTACTGGGATTCAAACCCCCAGTGTCTGTCTGCCTGGGATGACATGATTGACAGACCACAGTTCTTTGCTTGCAATGGCCTGCACCTGTCACCTTGGGATTCCGGATACTGACAAACTCACCACTCTAACTTAAGAGATAACAGAACACAAGATTTTGCATCAACATGCATTTTCCAAGTAATAAGAAGTATGGAACTCAATGTGTGGTATTACTGACTGACTGTAGTGCAGTGATTTACAGAAAACCCAAAATTTTACAAGGTACATGGCAAAATCAGTGACAGCTGAGAGGCATGGAAAGCTGTTTTGTTTATTGAAACAGTAGATGCATTCAGACATTGAGCTAAGGTGGGAATAAAATGCAGTCATTTACGTATTTTAAGTGTACTTATAATGGTGTTTTTATGTCAGACAGCTAACTTGTATGTTTTAGTACCTGTTTTATGCATGGATAAACTAGATCGCCAGTGATGCATTATTTTTCTGCTCCTTGTTTTTGTTTGACATTTGTTAGCAGGTTTCTGTATGCGACACTAAAACGATAAGAATTTTGGCATTGTGATCCCAGCATACCTCTCAACTGTGATGTTGAAAAAGTAGTAGTATTTCTGCTGTCAAACTAAAACTTGCTTCTCTGAGGTAAATATATCCAGATATGAAGAAAATGAGTATAACAGCTTGGACATAGTTAATATCTAAGCCTG
This sequence comes from Protopterus annectens, assembly GCF_019279795.1. Lineage (NCBI taxonomy): Eukaryota > Metazoa > Chordata > Ceratodontiformes > Protopteridae > Protopterus > Protopterus annectens. Next base: position 1,654,362,183 of record NC_056741.1, on the reverse strand, counting down.
TACAAAGACTCTTGTCAGTTACTTGTTAATGTTACTGTTTGAGTTCTCATAGTTAAACTGCATTGTTTTCACCTGCTTATCCAAATGTTTTTCTACTGAATGAAAATTCATTGTTCATTTGAAAGATTTAAGTGCATAAGGTTTATTGCATGGTTATACATACCTTTTCCCAGTGATATTTGCGTTTGTGATTTTGATAACACAACAAGCCCTATGTGCTTATATTATCATAGCCATGTCTGACCTAGCTCTGTTAGAAATGCTACATCTAAAGAAATCCCAATCCCTCCGCACCACATGCTCCAGAGACCTCAACCTCATTACCACAATCAACAGAACATGCTGGAGGAACAGGTTCATAACCCAGAGACTGCCCATGTTCTGGAATAGACTTCCCATACATGTCAAGCAGCGCACCTCACAGGCCCACTTCAAGAGAAACCTTGATGAGTAGATGGGAAATAGAAAGTTCATCCCGGGATCACTCCAGTGGCTCTACTTGATAGAGGCACTGGAAACTAACGTTGGGCGGCAGGATGCCAGGGCACTTTTATGGGCTAGGCTTGTAAAGGCTCCAGGGCCATTAGCCTAGTATACACCTATGAACCTATGAACCTATAAGGTATAACCAAGCAAACTCTGAGGGTAATGCTACTCAATGCTAGAAGTCTAAACCTCAAAATGCACTCACTCGAGGCACTCCTTAAAATGGAGAACATTGACATCTCTGCAGTGACGGAGACCTGGTTCAAGGCTCCAGAGAGCACCCCTGCATTACCACGTTATAACTCATACCACACCTTTCGGCCAGCTAACCTCTAACCTGGACTGAAACACTAAAGGTGGAGGTGTGTCCATATTCATTAAGAATATCCACACCTCCAGGCTAGTTGCTCAATATAATGCATCTGAAATTATCCAAGTGCAACTAACACTGGGCAAGACTGCAATCCAGGTTGTAGCTTGTTACAGATCCCCCGCCATGCCTCAGGATGCCCACTCCACATTTCTTGATATACTGGTTAATGTTAAGGAACAGCCCAATAACCTAATAATGGACAATTTCAACTACCCCACCATCAACTGGGAAAACTACTCATGTACTAACTCATTTGCTCAATTCTTTCGGGAATTCATAAATTCCAATGCCCTGGATCAGCTTGTCCATACGCCCACCAAGGGCAGCAATATCCTAGACCTGGTCATTACCAATATGGGCAACTGATGTTCCACGCCAGAGGTCAACTCCTTGCTGGTCAGATCTGACCACAAACTAATCACCCTAGACATCAATATCCTGCCCCCCCCCATTAAGGAAACAACCATAAAACCTTCTCCAAAGCCACCTTCATGCTTCTTAAAACAGAAGTGGCAAGCTTCATAACACCCATACAGATGGAAAATAGAGGTACGACTGCTGAATCCTATACAAATGCACTGTATAAGCACATACATGAGTGCATGGATTGTGCCATCCCCAACAGAAACAAGGTGCTATCCTCCAAAAAAAGGAAGCTAATCTGGTGGTCCCCTGCCATAAACAACTCTACAACAGAAGGAAGAAGCTGTTGCAAAAAAGAGTAAAATCCCCTGATTGCAGGAACTCCCTGGTCAGCCTCAGTAAGAAGCTGAGATTCCTCATAAAATCCTCCAAAGCTAGTTATGAAAATAAAATCACCACTGATTCTAAAGACAACCACAAAGCATTCTACAGCTATGTCAAGAATCTCAATGGTGACACACATATCTGCTCTGAGCTACAGCACAATGGCACTAGATATACAGAACCAACTGATATTGCCAACACCCTGGCTGATAGGTTCAGTGCAAATTTCACCCCCCACCCCCCAAAGGGCCCATCATTATACCAAAGGAATGCAAAGCCCCTGTAATCACAGCTGCACAAGTAAAGGCCGCACTCTCCAAAGCCACGAACACAGCATCCATGGGACCTGACAACATCCCAGGCTGTGTTCTGTATGAACTACAGAATAAACTGGCACCCTACCTAAGTACCATGTTCACTCATAGCCTCACTTCAGGCTTTGTGCCTACTGAATGGTGCACAGTCACGGTTATCCCACTCCACAAAGGGGTCACCACCACGGACTCCGGGAACAACTGCCCCATTAGTCTGACAAGCCTGGTCTGCAAGGCCATGGAACATATCATCTTGGAGCTTATAAGCAAGGACATAGGTAATCTCTAAACTCTGAACCCCACTTAGTTTGGGTTTGTAAAAGGTAGGTCATGTTTCCTAAACCAGATTGACTTCTTTGACGCAGTCACCAGAGTCATGGACAAGGGTAAGGTGGTGCACACAGCCTATTTTGACCTCGCCAAGGCTTTTGACACCATCCCCCACTCTGGCATTATAGATAAACTTACTAGACTGGGCATAAATCCCTATGTCATAAGATGGGTGGCCAAATGGCTCACTGACAGAACCCACACAGTGAAAGTAGCCGACTCCAAATCCAACTTTAGACCAGTGACAAGTGGAGTACCACAGGGCTCAGTCCTGGGTCCTCTCCTATTTGGCATTCTACTTCTCAGAAGTCCAGGCTAATACAGCAGGTCTTTGGCTAACAAAGTTCACAGATGACTGTAAACTAGGTGCCATAATAGAATTGCCTAATGATCTGGACATTCTATAAATGGGCCTCACTGAGACTGATGCTTGGTGTCAAAGTCATGGCCTCAAGCTCGATGCCAAGAAGTGCATTGTCATCCCCTTTGGGAAAAACACTGTACCCATAAACTACCACATTGGCGGTAGCCTACTAAACACAGAAAGTGTGATAAGAGACCTTGGGACACAGGTGGACAGTGGTCTCTCCTTTGATAATCACATCACCACAGTAGTCAGTAAATCCTTCTACGTGGCACACCTCATCACAAAGGGGTTCACCTCCAGAAAAAAAGAGGTCTCTGTTCCTCTCTGCTAATCCCTCATCAGATCCATTATAGAGTACAATGCCCCATTTGGCATGTACCTTGCAAGACATCTACAACAACTAGAAAGGCCACAGAAATACCTCACTAAGAGGATTACCAGCCTCAAACAGATGCCATACGCAGACCGTCTCAGAAAACTCCAGCTCTACTCCGTCACTTATCGCCTACTCAAATGTGACCTCTGCCTAACATACAAAGCCATGTCAAACCCAGATCTGTTGGACATGCACTTAAAGAACCCCCAATCCCTCCAAACCACATGCTCCAGGGACATAAACCTTGTCACCACAATAAACAGAAGATGCTGGAGGGATAGATTTCTATCCCAGGGACTTCCTATGCTCTGGAACAGACTACCCATTCATGTCAAGCAAAGCTCCTCATTAGCCCTCTATCAGAAAATTCTCGACAATTGCATGGGAAATAGGAAATTCTCTGCAGGGATCACTTCTGTGCCTCTGCTAGACAGGGTTGCAGGAAAATAACTTTCTTGGGTGGTGAAAGACAGGGAACTTTTTTGGCTAGGATTATATAGGCCCCAGGGCCAATAGCCTAGTACCTACCTATGAACCCTACCTATCTAGTTGCATGTACTATATTGTTACATACTTATCGCAAACTCCACAAAGCTTAGATGACTGAAGAGTGCCTAATGGTGCTTCTCAGGTGAATGACATCAGCAGCCCTTTTAAAGTAGGTCAATTGGGGTTTACTGGGTGGAATAGGCTTCAAAATGGTATAACCTACAAACAAACACACACAGTTGCTAATACCAAGATTAGAACCCTTACCTATCTAGTTGTATGTACTATAGTGCTACATACTTATAGCATGCGCTATGAAGCTTAGATGACTGAAGAATGTCCAAAGGTGCTTCTAAGGTGAATGACATCAGCAGCCCTTGTAAAGTGGAGCAATGGGGGGTTACTGGGTAGAACAGGCCTCAAAATGTTATAACCTATAAACACTCTTGCTAGTGCCAACCCCTACCTATCTAGTTGTATGTATTGTAGTGCTACCCACTTATAGCATGTGCCACGAAGCTTAGATAGCTGAAGAGTGTCCAAAGGTAGTTCTTAGGTGAATGACATCAGCAGCCCTTGTAAAGTGGGGCAATGGGGCGTTTACTGGGTGGAACAGGCCTCAAAATGATATAACCTACAAACACACACACAGAATCAGCAGACACACACACACACACACACACACACACACACACACACACACACACACACACACACACACACACACACACACACACACAGTTGCCAGTACCGAGACCTACCTCTCTAGTTGTATGCACTATAGTCATATGTACTTATCACATGCACCATGAGCCTTATACATTTGAAGAGTGTCTGACACTGCTGTTGGGGTGGATGACATCAGTAGCTGCTGACAGACAGGTCACTATTGTGGAGGACACAGGTATCAGGGCCATTAAATGGGTGACCATTACACAGACATAGACCTATTTGGTATGTGTATACAGATATAAGTGTAAATGACACAGAAACACACACAAGGTGGGTGATGTGAGATTATAACCCATACATCACTACTATTACACAATGGAGCTCACCAAAGTACTTGCACATGCCACTGCTTACAATTGTTGTGCAAATGTCTCCACCAGTACATCACTCTATTGCTTTCATGGTGTCTGTCTCTCTCTCTCACTGTGCCTCTTTCTTTCTCTCTGTCTGTCTCGCTCTCTCCCTGTCTCTGCCTGTCTATATTTTACATATATGTATATGTTACCTATTATGTGACACTCCACAGATGTAGATATATCTTATATGTGTCACATATAGATAGATGAGCGTAATTGTGTGTGATAGGGGTGGGGAGAGACAGATAACATGTACAAAGTTGTCTGTATAAAAAGGCATATATGTTCAACACAGTTCTATAGTGGGATGTGTGTTCAGACATGGGGTGAAATTGTCTAAGTGTAGGAGCATGCCCAGTATGATCTTCAATAGTAACAGTGGTACTCCAGTCCAGGGCTACCTGTACTCCGGTCCAGGATTTTGTGTGCTACAGCCAATTGGCTGATGAACCTGTGTAAACAGTTCAGAAACTCAGTGATATAGTGACTGAGGGACCTCCTGGCTGTGTGCTATCCTTATTAAGTAAGTCATGTCTTGGGGTGTGTACAGAGTGCATTGGACTGAGCAAAGGTTTCCATAATATGTGTGGTATATCCTACATAGCACTGTGATTTCCTGGTATGTCAGTGGCAGATTGGTCTAGATTAATGTAAGGAACCACTGACAGACATTTATTTACTGACTCCATACAGTGCAGGTAACCTATGGTACTGCACAAATTGTTCTAGTATGCACAATCTACATTTGTATGGCCATTGGTTCCCCTCCCCCTTATATGTTTCTTTAGGACCTTGTGTATGGCAGTCACATGCTTTGTCCACACTTGCTGCTGTTATGTATTTGTAGTTATGGTGTGACTGGGTAGACGTCATAACATCACACACGGGGTTATGGACTTCACACATCTGACTGTACATGTTTATCAGGTTGCCCATCATTGTGCCCCGTGCATCTGCTGTGGTCCTCAGAAGGTTTGTGTTGCACTGTTACTATAAGGCTACATGTTGGCCATAGCTGTCAAACTCTAACAGACACACATCTGGACAGGCACATAGATGACAGTTGTACACAGGCCCAGATACGGGGACAAGGGTCTTAATATTTCTGCTCCAAATGTAGACAGTTGGTAGAAGGTTTTTGTATTAGCTTTTGTTTTCTTATGGGTATGAGGTCTGCATCTCAGCTGTCTGTCATTGATGTTTTCATATTAACCAATTTTGTTTACAGATAGTTTTCCAGGCAAATGCAAAGTTATGACAAGCAAAACAGATCTAGGAGGCATAGGTGTGGACATTCTGTGAATCCCTGTAATTCCAGGGGTATGGATGGTGCCCACTGACTTGTTGTCAGTATTGACATAGTAACATGGCAGCCTTTATATCCTGGCAGTACACTGATCTGTCCCACCCTGCTGTTGAACTAGGCACCATGTACGTTACTCAGAGCTGTGTACTACCCATATGTGTGGCCCCCTATCCCTCCACCGTCCAGCTTTCTTGCAGTAACATATATTTTTTCGGGGACAGTCTGTATAACTCCTACTGTAGGTGTTGCTGATATGCAGATTTGTTGGCACAGGCAGTCTGGAACCATGGACCCTGACAACCACAGTTGTATAGTTAGACCAGTAGGTCACAACAGCCACCAGTATGTGCTGTGTACTTCCTGACACTATTAACCACAAACACACAGAGCACATTGACCCCTGCATATTGTAGAAATGGAACAAGGTATCAAGTTGATTGTGACAGGCCTGGGAATGTGTGGTCTGCTACTGTTACCTTACAAACATACATGTAACTGCAGTTCTATGTGAACATGGGTGTGTTGGAGGGGGTCATACTGCTCAACTGTGCACATCTTCACTGACTGTCCAGAGGTTTGGCTCATATTTTGGTTCCATTTTTCATTAAACATGTGGTTGTGTTACAAATATTAGTGAATATGTTTAAGACTGAAGTCAGAAAGTTATGACAGACAGTTGAGTTTCAGACTTCTTGCCCACACTACAGAGAAGTCATGCTACTGCAACAGCTGTTATTGCATCAACTTTTGATGCTTGTAAGAGCAATCTTTATGGCATGTCCCTATTTTTGAGCCTTTGCCACATATTTCTTAATGGCTTTGTACAGCTTTCCTGCTGTTGGAGGTTTAGATCTATGTATGGGACTCCAACAGTGGCATCCATGCATTTGTCTTATGACCCCACTGTTTGTAAGTCCCTCACATAGTGCAGGGGATTTTGCTGGCACAGGGCCTACTGCATAATGTGTGGCAGGCAGAACCTGCCTGTTGTCCCACATAGCAGTCCATTGTCACTGCTATCCCAGTAACCCACTCCAGTCCCATGCATACATGCAGCAATACCATACATATGTTACCACAGTATACTACACCGTTCAATTATTGTTAAGATGGGTGACTTACCTTGTGGCAGCAGCAGTGAGAACAGTGCTTCAGGGCTGACTCTGTCCAATGCACACAGTACACAGCCTATACATGGTAAGGTATAAATATTGTGATGTGTGTGGCATCCTTTTTACTGTGTGTGGGACGCAGAGAGAGGTGTCAGTCCCTGGGTCCCTAGGGTGTCCATGTATGTGCTATGCTTTGCCTTTTTGCTAAGGCTAGGGCATACTGGGCACACTTATGTCTGCCTACAGGACAAGCTGAGGGGGTTCCTCCTCCAAGTCCCCCTGTGCCTGTAGTGACCTTGGCACTGGTGGAGGAGGGGCTGTGTGTTCCTTCCCTGTGAGGTTCCTGCTGCAGCTGTTTGGCAGGATCATATTGTGTAGCATGGCACATACTATGAACATGTGTGCACGTGTGGCTGGAGAGTACTGCAGGGCTCCACCTGATATGTCAAGGCAGTGGAACCGTGACTTGAGCATCCCAAACACACTCTATGATGTTCCTAGTTTGTGCATGTGCCTCATTATGCTGTTTTTCAGTGTGTGTGTATATGTGTGTGTGTGTGTGTGTGTGTGTGTGTGTGTGTGTGTGTGTGTGTGTGTGTGTGTGTGTGTGTGTGTGTGTGTGTGTGTGTGTGTGTGTGTGTGTGTGTGTGTGTGTGTGCGTGTGTGTGTGTGTGTGTGTGTATGTGTGCATATCTGATTGGTGTCATCATCCACGGTTCCAGTGCATAGGCAGCATCCCCCATAAGATGCCCGTCTGGGATGTCCCCCCTGGCAAATGCCTGGTACAGCTGTGAGGTCTGCCAGATGTGGGAATCATGATAACTGCCAGGGCTGCCAGCACACACATTGATGATAATGCCCTGGGCATTGCACATAACCCAGCAGTTGATGGAGTGATAGCCCTTGCGGTTTACGTAGACTCTACTGTCTTCACAGGGTGGTGCTTTGATGTGGACATGGGTGCAGTCTATGGCACCCAGTACCTCTGGATAGTTTGCTACATGGTGGAAGAGACACATATTGCTGGTCCTCTCCACAGGGGTGCTGGGGAAATAAATGTGTTAGCATGACATCCAGGGACTGGTGGAGTACCCTGGATGTGGATGTCTGAGAGACCCCCATGATGTGCCCAGTAGGTCTTTGGAAAGTACCTGTAGCTAGTATTCTTAAGGCTGCACATATCTTTGTTTCCACTGGGATGGGTTCTCCTCTGTTGGCTCTGGGTCTGAGGTGAGGGTGGCAGAGCTTTGTGAGTTGCTGAAGTATGTCCCTGTCCACCCTGTGGCATTCTACTATCTTCAGCTCATGTAACCCCTAAAAGGTTACCCTGGGTCAGAGCACTCTTCTCCTCCTCAGTCTGGGCCAGTTGTCAACATCATCATCATCACCACCCTCAGTCTGTAGCCTGTAGAGATCTAGCAAAGCAGGAGCAGCCCCTATCATTTTGTAAGTTAAAATTCCCAAGTGTGCACTCCAGTTGTGCTGAGTATGTGGGAAAATCAGATTGAAGGGTGTTTGTATACTTTATACTGATGTGCTGCAGATGCTGCCTGTGTGATTGGCTGACTATGATAAATTCCACTTGCCAGCTACATTATTGAGGGGTTTGAATGGGCCACTGTGAGTGGCAGAGACCTTATTAGTCATTTATAGTTGATTGCCTTTTGTCTGATATCCCCCCCCCATTTCCTCCAGTTTTAAGCCTTTAAAACTGTTGCAGCTAGTGGGAACATTGCTGAGTAGAAAGGGCCCTCCCCTGGACACAAACACGGTCTGCATTTCTGAAACCAGGTAAGCACAGCTAAGCAGCCTCAGACACACCCCCTTGCTTAGCTGTGCTTAGCTGGTTTCAGAAATGCTGAGCACTGCTTAGCAGTGCACAAATCCACTTAGCTGGGCTGAATGCTGCTTAGAATTAAACGTCTAAGCAATGTTCAAACCGGCTAGGCATAGCTAAGCATTGCAAGTATTGCTCAGTTTTCATTTAAATAAATGTATGAATTGGACATTAATTACTCATCACTGACATATTATTAAGTGTTACATGTTTTACATTATATGATGTCCTCCTATGTGCTTAACTTGGCATGTGACTGTAGTGTATGGGACACTTGTGTTTACATGGGTGAATTCACATAATATATCCACTGACACTGGAAATTTTGACCAGCAACACTTCCTTGGTTAACAAATATCAATTACTACATCATTAAATAAAATATATATATTTAACAATGCTTTCCCATGTAAAAGCTGAATGGCCTGTCTTGGTATTTGAACCATGAACTACTGTATTCAAAGTCAGAACTCTAACCACTAAGCTAAGTCACCAGTGATGATTTCAGCTATACATTTCTATATAGCTCTTTCATGATACAAATATAGTGGAAAAAAAATACAACAATTTTAAATATATATATCAAAACCTGTAATTCTATCAACTTTCTAAGTTTGTAAGAGCAATATTTAAAACTAATATTTAAAACTACCCTATTTCTGGTCTTTTGCCCCACTTTTAGTACAGCGTTTGTCCAGACTTTTTGTCTAAGAGGTTCAGAGGTTTGTGTCCGAGGACACTATTTTAATGTAAAGTGCCGTACGGCACTTTCACAATGCAGGGAGTGTGTTACAGTTCCTGTCACACACCCCCTGCATTCCATTCCATTCACAGATCCTCTTTTCAGTGTCCACAGACACTGAAGGGTTTGTAAGCTCCAATAAGTTTACATCAACCATGATACACCCCTCTTTCATGTCAGCTGTCTCTTCTGCCTACACCACCGCATTATAGCCCCCTACATGGTTAGGTGCCTGCAGACACAGTGGCCTATTTTGGTATTCAGTAAACTTAGCTAATTTGCATATACCTAATTAAATTTACCCTAGTTACAGCACTACACGAGAGCCTATGTCCTTAGCTACTACTATGAGTCTGCATGCTGGCCAGTATAATGTAAAAATTAATTTTAACATTTATAATGCCTTTGTAATTTTTTTTTTTTTTTTTGCAGGATCGCAAAACAGCCCATATCTGCTAATAAAAACACTTTTGATTTTCACAAGTTTGCACCACTTTGGCATGCCAATGGCCATAGTTTTGGCCACTGGCATGCCTAATGAGCATAATACATGCTTTAAGTTGTTATGGCCCCATTTTTATTTTTGCAGTCATGTATGCGGTTACTAACTGCATACATTTCTGCTGCAGACACGGCTCTTACACGGATGCCTGTCTGCTTGCTGGATTGCAAATTTACCTCATTTGCATAGTTTTTACCAGCAAATGAGGTGATTTGCATTATTCCATAGCATCCATGCTGGAATAGTGCTGGGAGGCTCGTGCATGGCCCTAGCACTGTTTTATGGATCACAAAGGCTCCAAACTCCATGTTCGAGCTATGACACTATGCTTACACAGATATTTGCTCTGTGTAAGCTTTATTGAATCTAGGAGATTGTCTTCTGCTCATTTTCCTGGAACTCAGCAAAGCTTGGCATCCAAGCCTGTATTCTAGAAGTGTTTTACTTGTAGCCAGTGCCATCATGGCAAGATTAAATACTTTTAGTTGCTAAATCGCACTTAAGTTATTTTGAGTGATAACTACCATTTCCTGCTTTTACATGTGCATTTCACTGATTTTTTTTCGTGTAAAAAAATTGTTCTTCCTCTCACTGTTACTTATGTAAGACTGTCTTCAAATTGCCTTCAACAAGGGATTTCCAGTTAGTTGTTTAAGTGATTTGCACTTGTGGGTGTCTACTACTGTGGTTTTACATTAGGAGGACTGTGTTTATTCATCTTGTGACAGGAGGTGTTTGTCTGATCTATCTGATTTGGGAAATACACAAAATAACTCATAGCCTAGTCATTTTATTTGCCAGAGGCCTCAATAGTAAGTTTTCTGTTTTTCCTATGCTGCTATAAATTTTGCACATTTGCTTGGGTTAGCAGAGACCTGTACAGTAGCAAACCTAAAAATCAAATTTTCCTTGTAGAGTGGTCCATAAAATATGTACCCTGTAAAGTGGCAATATAGCACAAATACCTTGTGTGTGAACAGGCTCAGATCAGCTAGTTGGGAGTCAGGTAGCAATACTTACAGAGTTTGTTGAATTCAGTATTGTGTAAAGATTAAAGTTAGCAGAATTTAGTACTATTTAGCATAATCTGCTTCAATAAAGCACCCTTATTAGTTTGCACCAACAAAGTAGCCTTAATAGCCTTCTAACCCCAATACACCACTCCCTTGTAGCACACAAATCAAAGGACTGGACACTATGGATCAGACCTCTCAACTGTACTGAGTTTCTCAGTATTTACTGATTTTGAGGACAAAATAATGAGGTGCCACAAATTTTAGAGTGGCCCCTTTAATTGCTGATTTTTTTTGTGTTAATACAACTTTAAATTTATGGCTGATGTCACCACACATCACCAGCCTACAGGGGCGGGGGTGATGACATCAGTTCCGTTGGACTCAGTCAGATTGGAGGGAATATAGCAACTGTGAAAATGACATTTCACTCTGTCCAGCACCCACACATGCCATGGGCTCCCAGGTAAGAAACAGGCCACTCTGCTCTGCTTTCTATTTCAAAACACAACCCTCACTGGTAGCAGCTGCACCAGCAGTGTATCATTAGCTGGTAGCTTATCTATTATGCTTGGCCCCTGTGTTATTTTATTTAGGAAGAGTGGTTCATGGAATCATGGTTCATTGGTTCAATGGTGTGTGTAGTTCGTTCATTATTTTATCTAAGCTGTGTATTATGCTCGTGTTGTTATTTAAGCAGAGTGGTTTAAGGTAGGATGTGTGTATACTATCATTAATGAGCTTTCTAATTCAAATCTACACTCAGCCTTGGTGTTATTTAAGCAGACGATCGGCTTTGGTGTTATTTTATTTAAGCATTCAGTTCATTGGTGTTAGCACTGCAGAGTGGTTTAAAGTAGGGTGTATACTAATATTAGCGAGCTTTCTAATTCAAAATCTATGCTCATATTTGGTGTTATTTAAGCAGATGCTTGGCCTCTGTGTTATTTTATTTAAGAGTTCAGTTCTTTGGATCGTTGGTGTAAGCAGAGTGGTTTAAAGTAGCGTGTGTGTATACTAACGTTAGCGACCTTTCAAATTCAAAATCTACGCTCAGCCTTGGTGTTATTTAAGCAGATGCTCCGCCTCGGTGTTATTTTATTTAAGCATTCAGTTCATTGGTGTAAGCAGAGTGGTTTAAAGTAGGGTGTGTGTATACTATCATTAGCGAGCTTTCTAATTCAAATCTACACACCTCAGCCTTGGCATTATTCAGTTTGTCATTGTATTAAGCAGCAGCTAGCTTTCTAAGTCAAGCACTGGGTTATCTACTACTTCTCTCGGTGATTTATGCAGTCAAGGTGTGAGAGCTGATTCATTCATTATTTTATTGGTGTATTTAAGCAGAGTTGGCAACTAATCAGCAGAGCTGGCAATCATTAGCAGCAGCAGCTAATCAGTGAGTGAGTGTGTGTGTGTGTGTGTGTGTGTGTGTGTGTGTGTGTGTGTGTGTGTGTGTGTGTGTGTGTGTGTGTGTGTGCATTCATTTCATTGGTGTATTGAGCAGTGGCTATCTTTCTAATTCAAACGCTGGGTTATCTACTGTTACGGTCAGTGATTTATGCAGTCAAGGTGTGAGAGTTGGTTCATTTATTATTTTATTGGCATATTAAGCAGAGTTGGCAAAAGATAATCAATGTGTGCATTAAGCAGAGTTCGCAGCAGCTAATGTGTGTGTGTGTGTGTGTGTGTGTGTGTGTGTGTGTGTGTGTGTGTGTGTGTGTGTGTGTGCGTGTGTGTGTGTTAAGCAGAGTTGTTAGCACCCAAAGTTTTACAGAATAGTTTTTCAGAATGTCTGGAATGTACTTTTGGTCTGTTCCTCTTAAAATTTGTGGTTTTCTGGCCAAGCAGTGAGAACTGAGTTCACTAAATAATGAAAACCATTTATGTGTCAGTCTTCCTATGGTACTTACATATTATCACAACCAGATTTTCACGGTTGCAGTAATTCAGTTGTTGGCTCAAAAAATGGATTGTGGGAATAAAATAAGGTTGAATGTGATGTTTTCTGTTGGGAACAACCTTGTTTGTCCCAAATTCATAACCTAAACCTAAATTTATAAACCTTGATTTGCATACTTCAACATTGGTTGCACTGCCGTCATACTAAAAATGAATCATCAAGCTTGAGGAAATGTTTTTTTGTATGCTGGTTACTGTAGTAGGAATATTACAACACTGACATTACACATTGTATGAGAAATATAACACATGTGTGACAGCACATTTTTTTATTTAACAAAAATATATGCAAAATAATATAAGTAAAACAGAATAACAGATTAAACAATTAAAAAGAGTAGCGTCTCTTACAATGGCGCTAAACTGAATATGACATGTGGTGTTATTTTGGGATACTAGTTAGTCTTGCAATGTTTTCTGGATGTTTTGTATAGCAAATGTATTTCCAGTGACATGATGTTGGGGAAGGCATAAACACATTATGCAGGAATTGTACTTACACAATGCACTGGAGAGTAAACTCTAACACAGAGCTGGATCCAGCACTAGGCAACATAGGCAGTTGCCTAGGGCCCCATGGCTGGGGGAGGGGCATTGGCCAGGAGGCTTCAAAATGAATGGTTTAGTTAATTAGTTAATTAATAATATTTAAAAAAATACTTATTAACACTGCGGTGGTGGTGTCTTCTTTAAGGGGGACCATATGTGTGTCGGATGCATGCATGCACACGAACACAGATGTAAACACATTCCACACTTTCAAGTGGAATTTAAGCAAGCCATTCCATTGAGAGAGGAAGTAAGAAAGTAAGTGTGCTTGTGTGTGTGTGTGTAATTTAAACTAGTCGGTCCGTTCACTTCTGTGAGACAGAGAGAAAGTGTGTGTGTACGTATGTATCTCTATGTGTGTGTATGTAATTTAAACTAGCCATTCTGTTTCTTTCTGTATGAGAGAGAAAGCATGTGCTTATATGTGCATGCATGTGTATGTGTGTGTGTATGTAATTTAAACTAGCTGTTCTGTTCGTATAAGAGATAAAGTATGTGTGTGTGTGTGTGTGTGTGTGTGTGTGTGTGTGTGTGTGTGTGTGTGTGTACTTGTGAGCACTTGCGAGTATGTGTGTATGTGTGTTTAACATACTTTTCAACTGTCCAGATTTAGCCTCATAGTTTTGGTATGTTTCTCATCCAACTTGTGTTTTTTCTTGCAAATCACTGAGGATTGCAGTCACTAAATAATGACATATATATGAGTTTCAGATTTCATATCCTTCAGAAAATGCATGCTAACAGAAATCCTGCTATTCCAGCAACTTTCAAAGTTAAAAATAGAAATATTTAAAATCTCTCCCTATTTTTGGGCCATTGTACCCCCATTATTTTAGGCTTTGTCCAGATTTCTTGCAATAAGATGCTGAGAGTATGGTATGTAATGACCTAGTTGGGGGTCAGGTTAATTAATTAACTTGATCAGGCTTGACCCTGTAATTTGGTTACAGGAGACAAGAGCCTGAATCCTCTATGCAAACTACCAGACTGCTGACAGAATTGTGAGTTTGAGTTTCAGTATATTTTCAGGGAATTATGAGTTTCAGTGCCTTTTCATGGAATTGTGAGTTTCAAGGCAAGAGAACGTTGCTCATACTAAGTCTGTTTTCAATGTGCAACTAACTGTTTTGTTTAGCAAATAGCAGTCACTGTTTGTGCTGTAGTATTTGAAAGCAGTGTTAGTAGCAGAATTGCCTTTGGTGCAGAATGCTGTGGATTCTACTCCCACACCATGTAGATGGAGCGCTGACATTTCAGCTCCCTTTCAATTGCTATTATTTGGTGCAATTTAAGGGGGATAGGGGTTCTGCACTCCTGAGTATAACTTCTTTTATATCAGATGCCTAGTAACTATGAACATGCTGTCAGTTTCAGTCATTCCCTACTGCAATATTACCAGCTTACCAATTTTTTTTTTTAATATAACATAGCCAATTAATTATTCAAGGGCAGCAGGCACTGAATTTGGAGATGAAATACTGAAATGTAAATGTTTTTTGCCTGTAGCAACCTCTTCATTAGTTACAGATCTCTTTAATTTGGAATTATTCGGATGATTTTACGTCTGCAGAGATTGTGCTTCTTGACTTATATTGGTGGATTGTAATGACAGAAGTCTGAGTAGCCTTTAATGGTTGAAATTTTCTGAAATTGGTAGTTCTGTCATAATTAGTTCATGTGTTTTGTTTCATTGCTTACTGGAAGAATGTTCCAAACTACAAATCTAAAACACATTCTAAAATGTGGTGCTGCATTATGCAAGGAATATAATTTAATACAATCAGGAAGGGGAATGAAAGAACACATGCATGTATGTATGGCCCTAAAAATGTGTGCAAGGAGCTTATGGTTTGAAAACAGTCCAAAGGGAAACTTAATCCTCCACTGGCCAGATGCATTTTCTTTGCATGTGGGTTTTGATGCCATTTCGATGAATGTGAGTTCAAGAACAGAGAAGTTTACTGCTCATGCTAAGTCTGTTTTCATTGTGAGACTGTAATCTTCATGTAACAAATGGCTATCAATGTTTGTGCCTTTTTATTTCAATATCTGGAATCACTGTAGAAGGAAATAAGAAAACAGTATGAACACCAATAGGTTTGAACAGTGTTTATGATAAATGGGGAGAAATAGCCTAGGAATGGAACACTGGAATGGCTGAGGAGGGAGCTGCTGCTGTGTGGGGGTAGGGGCTTGCTGCAAACTCTGCAATTTGTTTTTTTATATGGAGCTTTTCTCCTCCGGTCTCCACTGAATATGGGCCACCAGTCCAGTGGACTAACCCAGTTAACAAAAGACAAATAAATAATAAATAAATAAATAAATAAAACAGATCAAATACACAAGGGAATTTAAAGCTAACTCATTATGGTGGAAACATACAATTAATAAGTAATGAAACAGCAAAAAGGACAAAATGACATTCAAACTTCCCAAACTCAGAATAATTTTTATTTTATTTATTTTATTTAACATTTATTGACTGGGAAAGTCTGACCAGGACAGAACCTATTTTCAGCAGGGGCCCATGGAGAAACATTCCAGAGGCATGTCTTTGGAATGTGGGAGGAAACCGGAGTACTGAGACGAAACCCACACGAATGCAGGAGGACATGCAGACTCTGCACAGAAGGCACCCAAGAAGAGAATCAAACCGGAGAACATCTTGCTGTGAGGTGACAACATTAACTGCTGCACCACTGTGCCACCTATAATGTTACATTGAATTTACTAAAAATTAATGCATTAGTATTATGGTCTGATTGCTTTGGAAAAGGAAAAGCCAAGTCACCAGAATATTTAATGAAAGAATATAAGTTGGATGAATCTGCTAACCATTTAATATTATCCATCAGTAAGAAATTAAATTAATTTATAGATAATCTGAGTAAACAGGAACAGAACACTATTCCCCATTATATGAATATATGAATGCTATTATCGAAGACAGATTGACCTACAACAGCTTGTCCAAGTTATATAAGTGAATTATAAATAATAATAATAATAATTTTGATGCAGAATTCTAGAACATTTTAGTTAGCAGTGGAATGAGTGACTCAGTAGATGGAAGAATTAAACTTTGTTACTTAAATCAGTTTGTCTAACATCTTCAAATTCATACTGGAAGGTTGTTATGTAGAAATATATACATATAATGTTTGTTACTCCCTATAAAATCTTTAAACTTAGTAAAATGACTTCAGTTTGTTGGAGAAGTAGTAAATATATAAAAGCTGACTGGAGACACATTTATGGATTGTGAAAAAAATTAAATGTATATTGGGAAGATATATATGTTTTTTAAAGGTTTATGGTCTGATAATTGTTCATTAACTAGATCAGTGATGCTAATTAATGTTCCATTTCCTGTATCTGTAAAATCCAGAGAGCAAAATGTGTTTTGGACTCTCTTGGCATTTGCTAGAAAGTTATTACAAAATATTGGAAATCAAATTCACTTCCTACAGTCAAGGATTTTTTAAATTTAACAGCAATACTATGCAAAACTGAAAACAAAGTGGTCAGAATAAGATCTATAAATCATACTAAGATTTTCAGTGGTTGGCATAACTTTGAAATGTTGCTATTCAAATACCAAGACTCGTAATGTGTTGATTGTATGATTACCTTGGTGATTCAATGTATTCCTATAATTGTATAACAATATGTGAAGTTGAATTTCTTCCTTTCTGTGTATATATTGCAAATATGTTAAATTAATACAAATTTCTTATAAATAAGAATCATCCTATCTCTCAGGTTACACTAAATACAAATGCCACTCACAGGAATACATCAAAAAATACATATTTAGCAATAGATTTTGTCTTATATCAGCGACTGTGGGGAATATACAAGTACCCTCTAAATGCATTCTGAAACTCAAAGGAAAGAATCTATTAATTAACAAAACTGTTGTAACGAGAAATACAAGGGACATGATCAAATCTGACTGCGATGATTTGACTTGCTGGCCTGTCAGACTAATATGCATTATCTGTAACTTCATGGAGCAAGTTATAGTCAAAATGGCTAACAAAGACAATGGTCACACATTTCCATTTGATAAGGATCAGAAATGGATTTGTCAAGGACAGCTATTGTCTTCTGAAACCTGTAACATTTGTGAAGGGATGAATACATAAACAATGCTCCATTATCACCATTATCTCTGCTCTCATAAAAGGTCGGAGGATTATGCAGTTAGAGAAATTATGATCTATGAAATAATACATTTTTATTACGTATTTATTTATTTGAATTTGTTTACTGAGATAGAGCACCGATCAGTTCTGACCATTAGAAGGCACATTGACTTGGTTGTTGCAGGCATATTTATAACTGTCTTTTTAGGAAGTGTTATCTAGCTGCTAGCTCAAAAGATTAAAGCTGTGAGCTGTTAATGAGCTGCTCCTGTGATACAGTTTGATTCTGTCAGTCTATTTGCCTACTGTGTGATCTTAAGCAAGTCACTTAATAAGACAGTGCTAAAGACCAATTATAATTTGGTTTACTTTATTGTCTCCTGGACTGTATACCTTGTCAATGCCTATGAATTTATGGTCCTAGTAATGCCTCCATGTCTTTCATTGCATTGATTCCTGACTGTTTGTTGTTGGAGAGTGGGTGTCTGTGTTTAACGTTCCTGATTGGCCTGGTTGCTGTTCAAGGCATCTACCAGGAAAAGGCTACAAGCCTATAGAGCCTTGCATCATCTAGGACAAGATTGTGGATCACCTAACAGGCTGTGGCCTGGTTCTCATCTTGGGATTGGTGCTAACATGTTGCTTCTGGTGAGAGAAGAAGCAAAGGAGAATTGTATCCCAACAGAGTGAAGCTGTGGTGAGACCAGCATTAGTAGTAGCCAGGCAATAGCCATTCTTGCGGCTCCTCTTTTTTCATCATTCTTGACAAGCGAATTCTTTGTTTTCATTAAGTACTGCTTTATTTGTTTCTAACTTCAGAATATCTGCCTAAATACTTCATCCTTAATTTTCAGGGTATACATATTAGTTTCCTCTCAAGTGTTTGGCACTGCTCTGTACAGACACCTTGAATTACATTTTTCCTGTAAAAGCACAATTGAAAATTCTCCAATACCTAGGTGCACATAGGACAACTAGTTTGCAGTAACAAGCAATGTCCCCATAGCTGCAAACTGGATACTCCTGACAGTGACTGATATTCTCACTCAAGGTGTCTAATCAATAAAAAATGGTCTGTTGCCACGGATATGAACTTTCCTGCTGTCTCTTTTACTGGCTTGGTGGATATAGGCATCCTGAGGCAATGTAGAAATTGTCTCATGTTTACTGACAACCAGTTAATTCTCAAACAAACTGATATGGTATGTGGGAGATGTATTTACACAACGTTACTTGGGGCAAAGCTCTCACATAAAAGTAATTCTAATGTCAATAAGGTTGCCAGTAGTACACACGCTGCACCAATTATGCATAATTCAAAGCAGACATAACAACCCACATATGCTGAGGCAATTAAATGTAACCTTCCTAAACTACAAAGACCTCCTAGATGAAGTACACATAACAAATACCCTCAGCAGCCCCAAATGCACTCTTTCAAAACAACACCCCCATGAACACATAAAGCTACATCTCATGGAACTTTTCCCTCAAAGCCAGTAATGCAAGCTACTACACAATCCAACATTCTAGTCATTGGAGGCTCCATCATGAGACACACTGATGTCCCTCTCACCAGGCTGAATAAGGAGAAAGTCATGTCAGTTGCTTATCAGGGACTAGGATCCACCACATTACACACGCATCAGGTCATTGGACCACAATTACCAATATGACTCAGTCATAGTCCATGTGGGAGTGTATGACCTGAGACATACCTCCCTAGACTATATGAAGAGAGATATCATGGAGCTCTCAGAGTATGTGTCCCAGGCTGGTATGAGCCTAGCACTGAACAGCACTTTATCTTCTCCAAGGATGATGCCACAATATGAACAAAAGATGACTGACTTTTATAATTGGCTTAGTTTCTAGTGTCATTCATTCTAAGGGAGTGCAATATTTGTCAGCATGGAAAGAGATGGCCAACAGACAACAATGCTTTGCCAAGGATGGTCTGCACCTCCTCCATCTAGGCTTTTGAATATTAGCTAAAACATTGCCTTCTCCCATAGTGCCTGTTTTAGGCAATGCCAAACTAAAACTACTTCCGACATAGCAAATCAAAACCAAAAAATCTAAAAGTATTACTGCTCAATGCTAGGAGTCTAAACAAAAAAACTCCACTCCCTAGAAGCTCTCTTTACTCTAGAGAATGCTGATGTCTGTGCAGTCACTGAGACATGGTTTTAAGCTGAGGAGAGCACACCGACAGTGCAATGTTATAATGTCTTCCACACACTTAGACCAGCTACTTCACAGGCAGGGACTAAAGATGGAGGTGTCTCTATTTACATCAAAAATAAATATACTTCAAGGCTGGACAAACAGGACAATGCACTTGAGCTGCTCCATGTTCAAATCACCATAGGAAAAATTCAATATCACTTCCTTGCAAGCTATAGGTCCCCTCCATGACCAAGGAAACCCATACTATGTATTTAAACTTATTAGAAACACTAACGATCCAACCCAATACCATATTCATGGGTGACTTTAATTACCCCTCTATTAACTGGGAATCCTATACAACACCAAACGTACATGCACAGAGATTTCTGGATTTTGTAAACACAAACTCCCTGGACCAGATAGTCAATACACCAACCAGGGGTGCAACCATACTGGATCTGGCCCTCACTAATATGGGAGAATGCTGCACACCCCCTACTGTAATGCCTTCCCTGGTAATGTCAGACCACAAAATGGTTTCCTTTGAAATAAAAATAAATCCTGGATCCCCCAGCTAAATATGGAATATTCAGGAACTATTCTAAGCCTACCCTCCTGCTATTAAGTGAGAACCTGGTAAAATTTCTAGCCCCCATAAACCATGAGAACACTGCTGCCAATGCAGAACTGTTCACAGAAACCCTGTACAAGCATGTTAATAGCTGCGTAGTGGCAGCTGTATCCACAAGGAAGAATTACAGAACTAACTCAAAAAACAAGCCACCCTGGTTGAATCACAAAATCAATAGGCTGTATAACAGGAGGAAGAAAATCATGGCAAAAATTAGGAGGTGCAGCACCCAGCAGGATAATAGCACTCTCATCAAACTAAGCAAACAACTCAGAGAAACAAATAAAGTCTACCAAAGCCAGATTTGAGGTAAGTATGGCCTCCCAGGCCAAGGACAACCACTCAGCATTCTTTAGCTATGTCCACAATCTCAAAGGCAATACACAATTGTGTGCAGAGCTCATTGTAAAGAGTCACCTATACTGAGCCAGAAGATATATCAAACCTCCTGGTTGTAAATTCAGCTAAAACTTTACCCCTCTCTCCCTCAACCTTCCCTTGGAAAATATCATCAAATATAGCTCCCACTACTATCACTAGGGAACACATCCTTAATGCTCTCTCTAAGACCAAAAACACAGCATCAATGGTCCCAGACAATATCCCAGAATGCCGTCTAAACTGCATGAAACATGAACTATGAGGGCCTCTGGAATTACTATTTAACTGTAGCCTCCAAACAGGCTTCGTGCCTCATGAATGGAGAAAGGCAACAGTCATCCCTCTGCACAAAGGTGGGCCATCTACAGACCCTGGAAACTACAGGCCCATAAGTCTCACAGTCTTATATGTAAAGCCATGGAAATAATTAACATGGAGATGATCAATCGAGATATAGTAAACCTCCAGACACTGGACCCAACCCAGTTTGGTTTCATCAAGGGGAGATCATGCTTACTCAGCCTGGCGGACTTCTTTGAGAAGGTCACTAAGGCAATGGATGAGGGCAAAATTGTAAACACTGCCTACCTTGACCTGGCAAAGGCATTTGACACAATACCCCACTTGGGCATTGTTGATAAACTTAAGAGGTTAGGTACAAACCCATATGTCACCCGGTGGATAGCCAACTGGCTCACAGATAGGACCCAGCAAGTTAGAACTGGGGAGTCTACCTCTACAAAGAGGGCAGTCACAAGTGGAATCCCTCAAGGATTAGTCCTTGGAGCACTCCTTTTTGGCATTTACTTCTCAGAAGTCAAGGCCAATGTCAGTGGTCTCTGGCTGACTAAATTTGGAGATGATTTCAAATTAGGAGCTCTCATTGAATTTCACACTGACACAAATGTTCTTCAGGAGGGGCTGACACAGACAAACAACTGGTGTTAGAGCCATGGTCTAAACCTAAATGCCAAGAAATGTATAATAGTATCCTTTGGGAAGTCATCCATCCCCAGTAACTATCATATTGACAACACACCCCTTAGAGTTGACCCAGTAGTCAGGGACTTAGGGACACAGGTAGTAATCTAGCCTTTGACCACCATGTGTTTACAGTGGTGAGGAAATCATTTTATGTTGTGCAACTTATAAACAAAGGTATGGCATCTAAGTCCAAGGAAGTCATTGTTCCACTGTATTTGGCATTCAGCAGACCTATCATTGAGTACAATGCCCCCTTTGGTATGTACCTAACCAGGTCTATCCAACAATTGGAATGTCCAAAGAGGTTCCTCACTAAAAGAATACAGGGCATAAGTAAAATGTCCTATGCAGATCAGCTAAAGGCCCTGTCCCTGTATTCTGTCTCCTACAGGCTTTTGAGGGGAGATCTATGCCTGACATACAAGGCATTGTCAGACCCCACTCTGATGGACCTCCTGCATATCCACAAAACAAACATCACCAGAATTACCTGTTTTAAAGACTTAAACCTTGTCTGTGATATAAATAGGACCTACAGGAGAGATAGGTATGTATCCCAGAGACTACCCCATCTATGGAACAGACTCCCCATCCATGTGAAGCAGAGTTCCTCCCTAACCCAATTCAAGTGCAACTTGGACAATTGGATGGGAAACTGGAAATTCATCCCTGGTTTGACACCTATGTCTCTAATGGAGACAGGTAGCCTGTAAATGGTTCATTCCCCAGGCCCATGCTTACACTTATCAAGGGTATCAGAACTTGTCAGAGATTTGAGATGCATGACTAGGCTTAAAAAGGCCCTTGTGGTCATTAGCCTAGTAAACACCTATAAACACCTATGGGTTAGAAGATTTTTTCTTAAAGTTTTCATAATGGGCTGCACAACTGCTTTGATATATGACAATTATCTAGTGCAGTTAAAGCAATACTAAAAGTTGGGATTCTTTTTGATTGATAGGTTCATAGGTAAGTACTAGGCTAGCTGCCTTGCAGCCATTTTAAGCCTAGTCCTTTTGGTACTTGAAGTAACCTATCCTGTTTAGTATTTGTCTTACTCATCCCATGATCGATAATTATATATTACCCGTAGTGAGAATATCTGAGGTCTTACCATCGATAATTTGAGGGGACCCATGCACTGGGATAAAACATTTATGACATTCCTCTGTTCATTAATAGTACAAGGGGCAGTCCTGGGGTAAATTTACTAATACCCATCCATAGATCCATGTTTCTCTTGTATATGGACAGGGATGAGCTTTATTTTATGCGGATGGGGAGTCTGCTCCAGAAGAGAGATATCCTCTGCAAGATGTGACTGTCCTGCCAAAATGTTCTGTTTATGTCACTAGACTAGGTGTTTCTGATGTCATTTGACTTGCTGAGGTGCTTGTGATTGACAGCCAGTAACATGGATCCTAGCTGTCTGAAAAGATCTCACCAAAAGCAATTCCAAACAAATCTTGGAGTAAGTTCTTTTGCAGGGGTGCAGGTCCACCTGCACCACTCCCATATACCAACTCTAAGGGTGAAACTATAATAGCACTGAATGTGCTTTCAGATATATTTCTTTGTAAAGTCAGCATCCACAGAACCTGCTGCTGATGGATTGGCTGATTCCCTAAATCTTAATTTTTCTCTGAAAATGCCAATAAGAAAGCAACCAAAATAAAACTGCTTAGGCTCATATTAAAGCTCACTGATGGATAACAAAATGCTGCTGCCAGAATGTTCATATCCTGAGTGGTTACTCAGATACTGTAAGTTGTTTAGTAAATATTACAGCAATGAATATTTACTTTCATATTGTCCTTATAAAAGCCAGTTTAAGACACAGACTCTAATGAATGTGATATGGTAAATACTAGTTTGTGTTGAACAACTAGACTTTTTTTGCCCTCTTTTTTTCCACGCTGCAGCTGACCAATAGCTGCACCCAGGTCCTATCCTTGTTCAGTGGGTCTGCCAGATCTATCTTTCCCTCCTCCATGTCTGGGGCTCGTGAGGAGACTGGAAAGCCTGGGGCAGCATTGCATTACTGGTGGGGAGCATTTCCCCCTTTATCTATTTCTTTGAAAGCTGTCATCATCACTGGGGGTTGGTGTGCAATGGACTATGCGATGTTTCAGCCTTCTTCTGTGTGCCCTCAGTCTGAGCTCTGCTCCTCTACAGTAGACTGACCAGACACACCCCCAGCATCACCAGAGATAATTAATGGAAGAGTGTATTTAAGAGTGGGACCCCAGGTTGTCTGGGCTGTAGTCAGGGCTTAGTCCCTATATGCTATGGTACAGGCTGGACAGCTTGTCATTTATACTTTGTTAGTAACACTTACGAGTTATTGATATGATCATATTTTAAAATGTGAAAATATAAATTGACTTTGACTTTGTCAGAATACTCTGGATCAACCATTGGAAGATGGAATTGAAGTTTCCAGCATTCCATTGGAGAAAATGAGTTAAATGCACTGATATCTGCAGTTTTATAAAATATAGACAGATTTATTGTAGAACTGACACTTAAAGGTAGTGCTACTTAACTATCCAGCACAGTTAACTGCAGTGTTGGCAATAAAAGCACATAAAACTTTCTCAAATGAAACTAAAAGATACGCAGACCACTTGCCTGATTCACAGAAGCTTTTATGTCAAAGTCTAAGAGTGCTTAGTAACAGTCACTCTCGAGTATAGCTCCAGTAACTCCCTTTTATTTCAGTCTGAGATAGAATTATATCCACAATGTGCAGGCGACCTCAGGCAGGACCTCCCTCTCCACTCAATTCTTCCTTTCAGGAAAACATTTTGGTATCTCCATAAATTCTTCACAAATGTTCCTTATTTACTGCAGATACACCACCAAAATCCTTATTTCCAGGTAACAATCTCCTTCCATAAGACACCAATGTCTTCGAATCAGTAGTGCTAGAACCTTCTTTTATACATCACAAATCAGATGCCATTGATTGTTATTCACAACTAATACAATCATGCAGCTATGCTGACTACATCATTTTCCTAAAGCAAAGGCCTGTTATTACACTTTTTTTACATAACAGTTTTGCAAAATCAACTAAGACTGTGTTACTAAAGTATTGCTTCCCCCAAGTAGGTGGTAATATGTACTTTCAGTAATTCATAACATATGTGCACTGCTTTCAGAATGGACCTTAATTGTCTGGAGTTAGATTTTTTTTAAAAACTAACCTTTTCTGTGTGCGCTCTCCTTCAGTCAACTTTCTGTTGATCCTTCTTTTTCTTTCCCAGTCTGCTGGAGAAGGTCCCTCTTTGGCTTATTCCTTTTTATTTTGGAATATTTGATTCTGATATCTTTGCACAGATTCAAATATTTCTCTTTTTCATAGGATTGTTTCTGGTCTACCAGTCTTTGTGGTATGAATTGAACCCCTTGCTCTACTTTTATGCCTCACCCTTGTAATTGCTTCTACATTTCTGTGTTTATGCCTCTGGGACATTTTCTGTGAACAGGAAGAACATGCACCTACACAATTGACCTCAGCTGTGCCACATCGTTCTGTGCTTGCTGGTAAAGATCACTGCAGCACAGTTCAGTTGCCAGAATTTAGTCCTGATGTCTGGTTACAGTTGGTGTAGTTTGTATGTTCCCTCTGTGTCTGTGAGGATTTTTGTTTGAGTGCTTCCATTTACTTCCACATCCCAGAAACATGCTGGTTGATTGCCTACACTAAACTGACCATATATATTACATGTATCCCTGCCCTTGAGACCTACGTCATAACTGAAAAGGACGAGGACCAAGTGATTTACACAGTTCACAAATGATTAAATAAATAAATACATAGATGTTTTTCAGAGGTCAAGAGAGTGTTCACTTTTTTAGTTTCAGGAATAGTGGACAAATACAACATTCTAATTATGCGAGAATGAATACATTCTTTACTTATTTGTCAAATAAAGGTTATAGCAACTGAAGCTGGTCTGCAGTATTACTGTAACACTTTGATACATTGCAAAATATGGCTATTATGACTGATCCCTGATCGATCAGTATCATTTATAATATACTGATTAGCTTTTATTATATTCATACTTTAAATAATATCCATTTGTCCATTGCCTGCTTGTTTCAATACAGGGTCATGGGGATCCTTTGTGTTTCCCATAATTCAGTGGGTGCAAGGCAGAGACTCTCATCCAAAAATGTATGTTGTCCCATGGCAACATATGTGCGTATACAGACACACACACACGCACACGCACACGCACACACACACACACACACACACACACACACACACACACACACACACATACACACACACACACACACACACACACACACACACACACACACACACACACACACACACACACACACACACACATCTCTCTCTCTCAAACATAACACATTAGCCTACAGATAATTTATCTATAAGATGTCTTTGGAATGAAGGAAAAAAATGAGAGCATCTGACTAAACTCCATAAGGCAAATGGAGGAACTGCAGACAATACAAAGAAGGTAACCCAGCTGAGACCCAGACTAGAACCGGGTACTACATGGTAAAGGGTCTTGCTAGGGGCAGCATTGTACTGGGAAGCTGACAATGTACAGCCTAAATGGTGCCATGATGAAGCAAGGGTTGGGCAGAGAACATCCTTCAGTGACAGGGAAGGTGCACTCAGGAGGGGGTGGTTCAAGAGTCTTAAACACCTGACAGAACAGGTGAAGGTGGTGTGATGGCGTAGTGACATCATAAGGGTACAACAGCATGCATAATCATACTTTCATGCTATAATAAAATCAAGACACAGTAAAGGTAAAAACTCCACATCAATTTTTTCCTGATTATTTTATTTGTTCCTTTGTATACGCTAACACTTTCTGTTTTATATCTAATATGAAACTGTACACTTACTGTAATATTACCAGACTTATCTGGAGCTTTGCATACAAAGACGGGTAATGAGGTGTGCCAAATCAGAACTAAAGAATATCTCTTATTATATGTGGAGCACAGTAAAGTTACCGGGCCACGTAGAAATGATATCAGCCTTCATGACTTGCTATAACCCTTGACCTACACTACAACTTGCCTACAAAAATATCATTTGTCTATATTACTTGCTGAAAAATAAACTGTTTTAAGAACCATTAATGTTTCTTAAAACTGTGAGCAGTATCTGAAGAATACTGAAATCTAAATGCAGCAGAAAAATAAATAAAATAAAGTAGCATTGTAACATGAATTCTAACGCAGCTTCATTGACTACAGGTACTGAATAGAAAGCTTTGCTATACTGCGGTGCAGACATTTGGAAATGCAAGCAATGCTGTTAATACTTCAAAACATATCTGAAGTCCTTAACTGCTAAATTTGTGTGTATTGTTTGATGCCTTTAGGCACATCATTTTTTAAAGTTTGATAATTCATATTTTGGAATGCTTAAGTCCACCCTGTTACAGATAATACCTTTCCTATGATAAGCAGACTGTTATAAAACATTTACCAAAATGCACAGTGATGCTGATTTTTTCTCATTCAGGGGTTTACATGATCATGATTCTGTAACCACACCTTTTTTGCTTCTTTTTAGACAGAAGCATGAATGCTAATTTTACTGTAGACTGCAATATCTAGTCAAGTGAAGGGGAAACATACAATAACTAAATAATCAACACACACACATACACACACACACACACACACACACACACACACACACACACACACACACACACACACACACACACACACACAGTCCTAAATATTGTCCTAATTAATGAGATCATCTTTTTTAAACACCTTTTTGAATTATCACTTGTGAATACACAAATTTACATTTAAAAAAAAAGTAATCAAACTGTATTAAATATATATGTATTAAATTAAAATTAACAAACATTATACTTCACATATATTGCTACACATCGTATAACCTAATTCATGCCCCCTATTTTAAAACAAGAAACATCTTTATTAAACTATCATTTATGACATAAGCAAGCATACATTTATATAAATGAAAACAAACCACACTGACACAATCCTAGTAAGCATTTTACATCACAAGCCATACTGACACACTCCCAGCCATCTTGGAGATTAAAGAATTTAGCATATTAAACAAAGAAATATAAAACAGAGATTTGGAAACAGAATGTGATTTTATTTAGCAGTGTTTGCTACAAATGGTTTAATATTAAAAGTTATTCTAAATATTACATAAAAATGTGCATACCATAGGTAATATCTTTAGAAAGAAAATGCATATTTCACATATGTATAGCAGGTGTAGAGTGCCATTTCATAACACTTTTCTCATGAAGGATCTGCTTAAAGATTTGCTTGAATCATGCAGAGAATTGAGAGAAAATGATGTTTGTACTGAGAGTAATAAAATAATACAGCGGCATATAAACAGATTACTAGAAGACTAATCACATGCTAATGAAATGTCATACTCATGGGTATGCAAAGAGGCGACAGTAGTACGATTGGTTTCTTTTAATTATAAAACTCCGGGGAGATGAAAAGACATGCTGTTGTCTGTTGTGATGCATGGTGCATTTAACTGTAAGACATGTATAAAAATCACAAACCCTAGACAGAATACACTTACTTATCTGCCCTGATTGCAGCATGATTTTAGTGGGTTCATATGATCATGGACTGCAGTTTAATATAGGAAAAATATTATTATTTCTGTAAAGACCCTCTCATTCCTTAATCAACATGTCATTTGAATGCTTCCTTACCCCATTTAACAATCTTTAAAAGGTAGACGTCATTCATGATTTCATAAGAATTTTAAGCAAAAACAGAAAAAGACAAAGGCACGCTGAGAATGCAGTCACATACATTCAGTTTTTCTACATTTTGTCCCATCTCCAAAAGAGCAACTCTAATTATTTTATGAAAATCACGAAATTTCAACTAATGTTTAGAAATGAATTTTAATAACATCTTTACGTCCTTATTTTAGAAATGAATTTTAGTCATATGCTTATCGCCTTATTTTAGAAATGGATTTTAGTCACATCTTTACCAGTGGCGGATCTAGAAATCTGCAAAAGGTGGTGGTGGTGGTGGTGGGGGGGTTGTCTGGTCAGCTGACTATCATTGGCAGATCCAGAAATTTGCAGAAGGGAGAGTGCAGACTGGAAAGCATGCCAGTGTGGGGTGAAGGTGGGTGGAACATTAGGTGTGGAGGAGGTGTGGAAATATCCTTAAGATGCTCTGACAACATATTCTGGCTGTGTTAGTGGAGGTAGGTGACTCCTGCCCAGCATACAGCAAATTTAGACAGTACCAGCTATCGGTTACTCATGGCAGGTCACAGACCGCTCCCATAATGGCATAGTATGCATATACATTACGATGGGATAGCAAAGAGTCCCAGTGAAGGTGATTCCACCACAGCGAGTACCATAGCAAATGCAAGCAACTTTGTAAGTAAATAATTTCTGCAAAGCCAGTGAATAACTAAGCAAATGCACACACACAGCAACTTAAGGAACTTAAAGCCCTTTCCATCTACTTAGTCTCCTATAGATTGCTGAGGGGTGATCTATGCCTGGCTTACAAGGCATCCACAAACCCCACACTTACAAATCTTCTTGATACTCGTAAGTCAAAGAGTACCAGAAATACAAGGTCTAGGAAACTGAATTTTGTCTGTGACTTAAACAGAACATGCTGGAGAGACAAATGTGTCCTAGAGATTGCCCCTCCTGTGGAACAGGCTTCCCATCCATGTGAAGCTGAGTTCTGCTACTATCCAGTTTAAGCACAACCTAGACAAGTAGATGGGGAATAGGAAATTTGCACCGGGCCTGGCACCCATGTCCCTTATAGACATAGGTAGCTTATAAATGCCTGACCCTCAAAGTCTTATTTGGATGCAGGACATCATTATTATTTTGGGAAAACTTGACTAGGCTTAGAAAGACCCCCCCGGGTTATTAGCCTACTAACAGTCTATGAATCTATGAATACCTCAGTTCAATTATATGCTGTTATGAAAATAAATGCAAACACTGTACAATATCATAGATAAATATAACAAAATATCTACTTTAATGTCATGCAGTATCAAATATAAACCAAAAGCACATACTTTGAACTGAATCAGTAAAGATTCAATTTAATTTGTGCAAAAAGTAACGCTTTCAGTATCACGGGACAAAACTGAATGAGCCAAGGATTGGAATCTCCAAACTGTATTTGCCAAAAAAAAAAAAAAAAAAAGAAAATACTTTTTAAATGTTTTTCTAGAGGGAAAGCCCTTCACACCCCATGATGTGGAGGTGAGGGGTAAGACCCCTATACCCCCAAACTTATATATCCCAACTCCATGATCAATATAACTCAAAAACGAGTGAAATTCCCTCAAAAAGGTCATCGCTGCTGGTAGAACTCACAGACGGTTATTTCCTATGGAGGAACTCCAAATGTCAGCAGGTTGAACCTCGGACAACTGAGGCTCAAGACTTCAATTTTTGCCCACCTGTAGGTCACTCAATAACACAAAAAGCTTTCATCAGCAGAACACAAGCATGTCTTCTAACAGTTCAGGGCCAATCATTTTTTATCGACAAACAGCCTCCATACCCATTGCCCACCTGAATTATCTGGTTTGACCCTTCTAGTATAAAAAAGTAATGCATTAATGTACGTTTTGTTTTACAGAAACAGTAATGACTTCTTGTCTTACAGCTTGTTTTACTCAAATACATCTCAGTCCTTCAAAGTTAGAA
Source organism: Protopterus annectens (assembly GCF_019279795.1). Taxonomy (NCBI): domain Eukaryota; kingdom Metazoa; phylum Chordata; order Ceratodontiformes; family Protopteridae; genus Protopterus; species Protopterus annectens. The sequence continues at coordinate 1,654,331,530 of NC_056741.1, read as the reverse complement.
TTACAACATCAAACACCAGGGGCCAGTCATTTAATCCATGAACAGTCACCATACCCATTTCCTACCCACATTGTCCTGTTACATTAATGTATTTTTCACATAAACAGTAGTGACAGATTGTACTCCCACTTGCTTTATCCAAATACACTTTACTCCTTCAAAGACAAAATTAATACAACAAAACAAAAGGGACAATCATTTCATGCACAAACCAACTCCATGTCTATATTCTACCTAAGGTATCTACTTTGACTCTGATAGGATTAAAAATAATAATAGTTTCATTAATATATTTTGTTACAAAGAAAAAGTAGTAATAGCATGTCTTCTAATTTGCTTCACCCAAAGACACATTAGTTTTGCAAATCCAGAATTATAAAAATAAACATTGGGTCAGTTATTTCATCCACATACAGCCTCGATGCCCACTGCCTATCTAGAATATCTGGTTTGGCCATTCTAGGACAAAAGATAATTGTTACTGTTTTTGCAAAACAAAAATGCAGTAGTGTAATCTCAGCTTGTATTCAAGCTTGTTTACCCAAAACACAGTCCTGCAAAGTTAGAATTAAAATAGCAAAGAGTGGGTCAACCATTTCATCCACATATAGTCCCCATACTCACTGCATTACTCTGGTGTGTGTGGTGATTTGCTGTAACACTAGGCTCTATATATTATTAGCTATACAGTTATTTATTTGAAATGTACTTTTCACCATTAATATGTACATCCTAAAGAGTTATATCAACTATGTGTAACGTTACTTTGCTTACCAGTTGCATAACCTGTCTTTTATTGCATTTTGACTCTGAATTGTAACCCTGTATGTTAATATTGTACTCTAACATTATCTTTTTGTCCTCTCTCCCTCCTCTAACAGCTATCCCCTCCACGACCCTGTGTCTTTGCCTGGGTTGTATCCCTCTAATTTCACTATTAGGGTGTTCCCCACAGAATACCCTTGGACTCGGTCAGGACATTGTCTTCTTCTACCACCCTCTACCACCAGAAAAAAGAGAGTATGTCTACCTAGTCATGCTATATTACGTTTTAACTAAATGTTCCTGCTAAACTTTCAGACTGCCACTAGCTAAGCAGCCAGCAGCTACTCCTCCTTACTCCTTGATTTCCGCTCACAGTCTCGTCGGATGGCCACATAGGCTATCCTCTCTCCCCCTTGTAGTACAGCGCCATGCCGGGTAGCTCCCTTTGTTTGCTTACTGCACTACTACTTTGTCCACTAGATGTTATACTTTTCTCATCCCTATTTGGGATATTAGTACTGACTTCTGCCTTACACTTTTATTCTCCTCCTTATACTAATCCTTTTCCTCCTTTACATCTCTGTCTCATCCTCTCCCCCGAGGATACTTTCTCTTGCCTTGATTCCCCCTTCCTTCCTGATACTCTTTCCACTCTCCTCTGGTCTACTTTGTGTGTTCCCGCCGCTCCCCACCCTACCCCATATCCCACCCACCCCCAGGGTCCTACATTTATATTTCTACAAGCCACACCTCCTACTACTGCTATCCTATCCAATTCACAGTCTCACAAATTGTGTAACTTCCTTCACTTAGTCACACCTACATACCACTTTAACCAACCCACCACTATCTCACTAAAGTCCTATACCATTACAGCCCCTTCCACTCTACCCCTACTCCCACCACACACCCTCTACAACATATCAGGAAACCCTACTTCACATACAACTATCTTATCATGTCTACAACTATCCTCCACTCACAACTTAAACTACCTATCACCTTCTTACTATTATTCCTTCTCATTACTACCTACTTCTTAACCTCCTATGAACACTCCTTAACTATTTCTCTCTCACTTCCCTCAAAACATACTAGTACACCTACAACATACCTACCTTCATCCTATTTACCTACCTCATCACAAACCATATATCTACTTCCCAAATACCATAGACTATTTCATTGTAAACTACTAAAACTAAATCAAAGAAAGTATTTGACACATCTCTAAAACACATATCCAAAAACTATGGTCTACTACTCCATCTACTTCAGGACGATGACATACACCCCAATCCAGGCCCTCAACCTACAACTACTGAAACACACAGTCACCATATAAAAGCTCTCCTTCCTCCATCAACTATAACTACAAACATACTATCCTTGGCCCACCTAAATATAACCAGTATCTGTAATAAAGTTAGTCAAATACACGCCCTACTAGAAGTACACAACTTTGACATTCTATGCTTATCAGAAACCTGGCTAAAGCCATCTATTAAAGATATTGAAATTACCCCACCTGGATATAACATTGTTAGACTTGATCGCACCTCCAAGAAAGGAGGTGGAGTAGCTATCCTATATAAATCTAACCTGAAGCTTACTCTTCTTGACCTTGCTCTTACCCAAAACAATAATGTCGAAATAATCTGCTCTAGAGTTCAAATTAATACTACTAAATCAATAAACATCATTTGTGCTTATCTGCCCCCAAGAAATAATATCCCCACATTAGAACAACTTCTTGAACAACTCTCAAATTACCTCCCTCAAGAAACACTACTCCTTGGAGACTTTAACATTGACTGGAAATCTTGTAACAATGCTAACCCTACTTCCCATTTAAACCTTTTTGGTTTCAAACAACTAATTGATAGTGCCACTAGAATAAATAAAACAAGCAAAAAAGAAACCACCTTAGACTGGGTTCTTACCAACTCCCCCTCACAAAGCTACAAAACTGGCATCCTTCCTGATGACCTTAGCGATCACTCCCTCACATATGTCATTAGAGCTAAAACTCATCAAAACTTACCTACCTCACATAGAACACTATATTCAAAGAAACAATTTAATCCCCAAAGATTTCAAACAGAACTCTCACAATACAATTGGACCCCTCTAAAGCACCTCTCTCTCAACAAAGCCGTAGAATATTTCAACTCAGCATTCCTTACAATCCTAAACCACCATGCCCCAAGTCGTACCATTAGAATAAAGACCAGAGCAGCACCCTGGCTTACCTCTAATACTAAACAAAAGATCAGGCTTAAAATAAATCTTGGAAGAAATGGCTCCTCTAGAAACCCAACAGACTATCAAACCTTTAGAGAGCTGAGAAACAAAACCAAAATGCTATTATTTCAGACAAAAGAACTACTATGTAGAACTTCAGCAATCCACAAAAAGAACCAAAAAGGTTCTGGTCTACTATCAATCATCTGCTTACCCCAGGTAAAATAGTAACACCTAACCCACAGAATCTAGACCCTGATAATCCCTCTTTAATAGCCAATAACTTCAATAGCTTCTATACTACTTCCATACAAACACTAGCAAGCCATTTATCCCCTGATGCTTCCCAACTGATCTTAAGTAACACCAACAAAGTCATTCCTTCCCTTCAACTTCAACCCATACCCACCTCCTACATACAATCTCTCTTACAAAAACTTAAACCCACTACCCCATCAGGAGATAAGCTTCCTGCTGAATTCCTTCAGGTAGCAGCAAAAGCTATAGCCTACCCTGTTTCGATCCTAATAAACAGATCCATAAAAGAAAGTGATTTTCCAGCAATCTGGAAGATATCACACATCATACCCTTACATAAAGGAGGCAAATCCACTGACCTCTCTAACTACCCAATAGCACTATTATCTCCACTAGCTAAAATCATGGAAAAATGTATACAAAAACAACTACTTAACCATCTCCTTCAAAATAACCTACTAGCAAACACTCAACATGGATTTAGACCCTCACATAGTACGACCACTGCACTACTTTCCTTTACTAACACAATAAACTGTAACCGTAATAATAACAAACTAACTGCTTCTCTTTTCCTAGACCTGTCAAAAGCCTTCGACATGGTCAACCATAAACTTCTCCTACACATACTAAACTCACTTGCCTTGGATTTTTCCTCCTTAACCTGGTTCTTATCCTACCTTGAAAACCGACAACAAGCAGTACTCTGGAAAAATTCTCTATCTGCTCTACTACCTATCGCCTTAGGAGTACCTCAAGGATCAATATTAGGTCCACTCTTATTCTCTATCTTTATTAATGATCTTCAATCATCTATCCATAACACTACCTGCATACAATATGCAGATGATTCTACCATCATCTGTACAGCTCCCACCCAATCTGAACTCCAGTCACTCACACAATCTACCTTTTCAACCGTTGAACAATGGTTCTCAAAAAGATGTCTCCTTCTCAACTCCAAGAAAACAAAACTATTACTATTCTCACCTACCCACAAATCTCCTCAACTAAATTTTACTATTACTGCAGCTGACAATTCTCTTATCTCCCAGACTCTACTACCAAACTGCTTGGTGTTACTATTGATAATAATCTTAACTATGATTGTCATATCAATAACACTATAAAAGCAGTAAATAAAAAGATAGGTTCACTGTACAGAATAAAACCCTTCCTTACTCCAGAAGCACGGACCACCTTAGCTCAATCACATCTTATCTCCACCCTACTGTATGCTTCCTCTATTTACACCAATCTCTAAAGGTAACCTGAAAAACTAACTACATCCTATCATAATATAGCCCGTTTTGCCACAGCATCCCAGTACAGAACTCACCACTGTAATAACTTAAAACAATTACAATGGTTAGAACTACCTAACAAGCTTATCTATCAACAACTCTTAATTGCACATAACATTCTTTATCAACCAACAAAACACCAGCTCTCAGTAACCTCCTTACTCCCTACAAAACTTGACACAGCTGATCTGCCTAAAAGATACAAGTCACCACAACTAGAATTACAAATTCAGCAGGTAACTGTCTATTTTCAAACCCATAGGGAAAATATGGAATAACCTCCCCCACACATTACCTCACTAGACTCCTTTCAACTTTTCAAAAACAACTTCTATTACATCTTAACAACTTCTGGCTCTGCTCCTGTACCAATCCAGACTAAATGACTTCTTCGCTTCTTCAGCCATACCTCCTCACAAAAATCACTATCTTTCCCTGCTATTTCAAATGACTAAATTACTGTACTGTTCTAAAAAAAAAAAAAAAATGAATATATAGCTTAGGCTATTTGTTTTTTACCTGTTTTTTTTTCGCTGTATTTTCTACTACACTAAAATGTATGCATTGTTGCTTAAATGTTTAACCTTGTTTTAATTGTGGAGCTTTTCTCCCCGGGCCTCCACTGAAAATGGAAATTATCCAGCTGGACTAGCCCGGTCAACAAATGTAAAATAAAATAAATAAAAATAAAGTATCTCCACAGTGTCTGGTTTGACGCTGATGGATTAAAAAAAAAGAATAATTGTGTTAATGTATTTTGTTCATATAAAACAATAGGCACAGTTTGTATTCCATCACACAAATACACCTTAGTCTTGCAAAGCTAGAATTAACACTACAAAACAACAGGGGCAATAACTGCAATCATAAATAGCCCTCATAACTATGACTTAAAAAATGCATTAAAATACATTATTTTACAGACCAGTAGTTACAGCTTGTATTCCTGCTTGCTTCACCCAAATACATATTAATCTTGCAAAACCAGAATTATAACAAATAGCTAGGGCCAGTCATTTCATCAACAGACAGTCCTCATACCCATTAACAACTCATTAATGTGTTAGTTTCACAGAAGCAGAAATCATAGCTTGTACTCCAGTTTGCATCACCCAAATATACATTAGACTTACAAAGTTAGAATTAGAACAGCAAACAGCAGGGCTGGTCATTTCATCTAAAGAAAGCTCCTAAGTCAATTGTCTCCCCACAGTATCTGGTTTGATCCTGTAGGATAAACAAAAATATGGTTGCATTAATGTATTTCTGTCTCAGTCTGTATTCCATCTTGCTTAATCTAAATGTACATTAGTATAGCAACATAATCATTACAAGAGCAAGCAAGAGGGCCAATTTTTCATAAGATTCCCAGATTCACCAGCTGGACCGGAGAGGAGATTGACAACTGACCTTTGGACATGCTAGAATAGAATTGGGAATTCCTTTATAATTGAAAAAAAGGGCCAATGGGGAACAAGGTACTCAAGGGGAGTTTGTGAGGGTGTAGTGCTTTTAATTTTTAGAGCTGACTTATATAATTGCTTTAGTGAGCAAGTGCCAGGTAACTTAAATGCAATGTGTTACAGGTAACTTAAATGCAAAAATGACAAACAGTAACTTTCCTTCAAGTGAAACAAGGAAATAAGTACAGTAAGCAATGCAGATATCACTAGGGATCCACAGAAGTGCTAAAGGCCGCATTTTAGGTGGAATTAGCGTTTCAGGGAAATAAACAAACAACAAGCATACAAATAAAGCTAGATTCAGCAGGTCTGGATCTAGTCTATGCTACAGCAAACAAGGTGTACCAATTTCAGTAAGAAACAGTTAGAATATGCAGGCACTATAAGCCTCTAACCAGAAATTCCCTGCTCAGAAGGGCAGAGTCCAGCCTCTCCTCCCAGAAGAGTGCAGACCGCAATCCTTCTTAACGTAAAATAACTGGCCTGAAGCCCAAGTGCTTAAACCAGAACTAATACACTTTTAGAATAACAGACACTGAGCTCTCAATCAGCAGTTCCCAACTTAGAAGGATGTAAGCTACCTGTCCTGCCACCACAGTGCAGGCCACAAACCTTCCTAATGTAAAACAACTGGTCTGAAGCCCAAGTGCTTAATCCAAAAGACTTAGAAATGATAGCTATACTTTAATCAAGTTACTACCAGCAGTAATAAATACAACTGAATACTTTAAAGAATGCCTGGATTAGTGCTCAAGTTATACAAACAAAGCTAGATTCAGCAGGCCTGGATCTAGTCTATACTACAGCAAATGAGGTGTACCAATTTCAGTAAGAAGCAGTTCAAATATGCAGGCACTATAAGCTTTAACCAGAAATTCCCAGCTCAGAAGGACAGAGTCCAGCCTCTCCTCCCACAAGAGTGCAGAACACGAACCCTCTTAATGTAAAATAACTGGCCTCAAGCCCAAGTGCTTAAACCAGAATTAATACACTTTTAGAATAACAGACACTGAGCCCTCAATCAGCAGTTCCCAACTTAGAAGGATGTAAGCTACCTGTTCTGCCACTACAGTGCAGACCACAAACCTTCCTAAAACTGGTCTGAAGCCCAGGTGCTTAAACTAAAAGGCTTACAATGAGTTACACCAAGCAGTAATAAATACAACTGAGTACTTTTTAAGATGACGCAAAAGCAAAATAAAGTAGGAAAAAACACAAATACAGTAAAAGCAGATACATTTTTTTTTTTTTGGAAAGAGAGAAAGGAAAGAGAGAAAGGAGTAGCAGAAACTAAGCTGATTGGCCTTCTCAAATGCTCTCCCTGTACTGGGTAGAATGAGGTAATGACACTAGACTGGGAGGAGGGTCCCAGATCAAATTTACACTAGGGGCAACTGCAAAGCCACCAACTATAAAAACACTATACCAACAGGGAGGGAGGGTGGGAAACAAACAGCAGAAATGTTACTCACAGCTGAAAAGCAGCAGTGAGCCTTTAAATGAAAGTTTTAAACAGCTAAAGGAGCCACTAGAAAAAAGAGTTTAACTGCAACAAGTTATCATAAACAAACAACCCAACAGATGCTTAATAAGAGTGGACAATTTCCAGTTAATACCTCACACACAGTGAAACTAGCTAGAAAAATACACAGTACACAAAGTGCTATAAACAACAAAGAAATAAAGAACAAAATAAACAAAAACAGGATACTTAATGTTATATATTGTAGCTCCGAGTTTGCTGAGTGTCCTTCCTTCGATCAGCTCACTGTAAAATGGCTGAACACTCACAACTGAGCTTCTTAGGTAACAGAAAGTTGAAACCTGAGACAGCTTTTAAGAAAGAAATCTCAAAAGAACCAATGAGGTGCTTAGTCTAAGCTGTAGTCCAGGAGACCTCAGTCAGCCAATGACCTCAAACAATTCTCTCTCACTGAAATGCCTGATGGCTTTGGCTAAAACAAGATGTCCCTGAATTATGTGCTCAGACACACAGCCTCCACAAACACTAGGCCCAAATACCAGCCTGAATATGGAAATGCTACAAATATCCCCACTACTTAGGATAAACTGCAGAAATGTTACTCACAAGTGCTATAAACAACAAAGAAATAAAGAACAAAATAAACAAAAAACAGGATACTTAATGTTATATATTGTAGCTCCAAGTTTGCTGAGTGTCCTTCCTTCGATCAGCTCACTGTAAAATGCTTGTATTCCTGCTTGCTTCACCCAAATACATATTAATCTTGCAAAACCAGAATTATAACAAATAGCTAGGGCCAGTCATTTCATCAACAGACAGTCCTCATACCCATTAACAACTCATTAATGTTTTACTGTTTCACAGAAGCAGAAATCATAGCTTGTACTCCAGTTTGCATCACCCAAATATACATTAGACTTACAAAGTTAGAATTAGAACAGCAAACAGCAGGGCTGGTCATTTCATCTAAAGAAAGCTCCTAAGTCAATTGTCTCCCCACAGTATCTGGTTTGATCCTGTAGGATAAACAAAAATATGGTTGCATGAATGTATTTCTGTCTCAGTCTGTATTCCATCTTGCTTGATCCAAATGTACATTAGTATAGCAACATAATCATTACAAGAGCAAGCAAGAGGACCAATTTTTCATCTACAGATAGCCCCCATGCCCACTGCTATCCATGGTATCTAGATTAACCCTGACAAGTTAAAACAACAAATAAATAATGGTAACACTAATGTGTTTTTCACATAAACAGTAATTACAACTTGAATTCAATCTTACTTCATCTAAGTACACATTAGTTTGGTAAAGGCATAGGTTTATAGGTTCAAAGGTTGGTACTAGGCTATCGGCCCTAGGGGCTATACAAGCCTAGCCATAACAATTCCCTGGCTATTTCTTCCAACACTATTTACTTCCCTGGACTCCTGTCTAGCAGGGTGACTGACGTGATCTCTGGGGTGAATTTCCTTTCTCCCATCCAATCGTCAAGGTTCCTTTTGAAGATGGCCAAGGAGGTGCTCTGCTTGACATGAATGGCCAGTCTATTCCAGAGTCTGGGGAGTCTCTGGGTAAGGAACCCATCCCTCCAGCATGTTTTGTTTATTGTGATGATAAGGTTTAGATCCCTGGAGCATGTGGCTCTGAGGGATTGGGATTTCTTTAAGTGTAGCATGTCCAACAGCTCTGGGTTTGACATGGCCTTGTATGTTAAGCAGAGATCACCTTTGAGTAGATGATATGCGACAGAGTATAGCTGGAGTTTTTTAAGGTGGTCAGCATAGGGCATCTGCTTTAGGCCTGTGATTCTTTTAGTGAGGTATTTCTGCAGCCTTTCCAGTTGTTGCAGATGTCTTGAGTGGTACATACCAAATGGGGTGTTGTATTCTATAATGGGTCTAATGAGGGATGAGTACAGTGGGACAATGACCTCCTTTTTTCTGGATGAAAAGCCCATAGTGATGAGGTGTGCCACATAGAAGGATTTCCTGACTGTTGTGGCGATGTGGTTATTAAAGGTGAGACCACTGTCCACCTGTGTCCCTAAGTCTCTTATCACACTTTCGGTGTTTATTGTACTGCCACCTATGTGGTAATTCACAGGTACATGTTTTTTCCTAATGGGACTAACTATACATTTCTTGGCATTGAGCTTGAGCCCATGGCTCTGGCACCAAGCATCTGTTTCTGTAAGGATCTTTTGTAGAGTATCCACATCATTTGGGGATTCAATAATGGCTCCCAGTTTGCAGTCATCTGCAAACTTTGTTAGCCAGAGTCCCTTAGTGTTGGCCTGTACTTCAGAGAAGTAGATGCCAAACAAGAGCGGTCCCAGGACTGAACCCTGAAGTACTCCACTTGTCACTTGTCTGGAGCTGGATTTGGAGTCAGCTACTTTTACAGTGTGGGTTCTGTCAGTAAGCCAGTTGGCAACCCATCGAGTGATGTAGGGATTAATGCCCAGCTTAGTAAATTTATCTATGATTCCAGAGTGAGGGATGGTGTCAAAGGTCTTGGCGAGGTCCAGATAGGCCTTACCCTCATCCATGGCTCTGGAGACTGATTCGAAGAAGTCAATCAGGTTCAGGAGACAAGATCGGCCCTTCATGAACCCAAACTGGGTGGGGTCCAGTGTTTGAAGGTTGCCAATATCTTTGTTTATAAGTTCCATGATAATACGTTCCATGGCCTTGCAGATCAGGCTCGTCAGACTGATGGGCCGTTAGTTCCCGGGATACAAGGTGGATCCCCCCTTGCAGAGTGGGATAATTGTAGCTGTGTGCCACTCAGTGGGCATGAAGGATAATTACAACAGCAAATAGAATCCACAATCTCAGCCACAAACATCTCCTATACCTGCTGCCTACCTAAACCATCTATCAGGTTAAAAAGTAATAACAATTACGGTTACACTAGTGTAGTTTTGCTACACAAAAGCAGCAGTTAGAGCTTGTATTCCAACTTGCTTCATCCAACTGCACTTTAGTCTTGCAATGCCAACATTATATCAGACAACAAAGGAGGATCAGTCATTTAATCTACAAATAGCTCTAGACCCTTTGCTAGCCACTATCTGTCTTGACGTTGCCAGGAATAAAAAAAAAAAAAAAAAAAACCTTAACCTGCTACTATCTAGCAAAACTCCAGGAACAACTTTTTCTGTGCATTCACTATGTTTGTGATCCACTTTGTCATAAAAATAACTACATCTAGGAACTAGTAGCAGAAAATTAGCTCCTAAGTCTTTATCACGGTAATTTATTTGGGCCGGAAGATTGAACAATGAACAATTGGTTGGAGTACACATTTAATATGTAGGGAGCTTTTCAAGGACAAACAGCTATAGAAAAAGTAAATATATACATTGAATTCATTTGGCAATAGGAGCGACCACTTGCAAATAACAGCGAGAACAGTGCTGCTGCATTTGTAAGTACAGTAACCAAATAACTTACAGAAAGTGGGACTTAAAGGCCGAGTAACATATTTTAACATAACATGATGGTTAAACAACCTTTGTATACATCATAGGTTCTTGGGTAAGTACTAATCTGTCCTTGTGGGACATTTTAAGTTTATCCAGTTTTCCCTCAAAGGTATTCACTGTACTGTACTTTTAAACTGTATTATTGAATTGCCACCTACGTTTAACTGTTTTTTGCTGTTTCACTGTTTCAACTGTTTGCTCTTTGAGATTGTTTTTCCTGCACTACTGTACTTGTGTATTTTATAGCATAGGCTAGATTCATAGGCTAGATTCAGATTTGCTGAATCTAGATTGTTTGGCATTATATGAGCACTAAAACCAGCCATCTTACATTAAGACGGCCCCCTGCAGCCTTGTGGCAGAAGAATGTAATCAAGGACCCATCTGAATTGGAGATTGTTGGAATAAGGCTCAGTATTGAGCATTTCCATTGGCCAGCTTGCTTGAAAATTGCTTAACTTAGCTTGTATTTATGCACCAGGTTCACACGTAGCACAGTGGGGGTTAGTACTGCCCATTATAGATGCAAAGACTTAGAAAGTCAGTTTTAGCCTAGATAGATGCTTGTGAACCATCCTAGGTTTCTCTGTTATGGTGTGTGCTACACAGTTACACACTGCTGCCCAAAGAGCAATTCAGCAGTGCATTTTTTAGGCATTGACACAGACACCCACTCCCAAAGCTCCATAGTTTAGTTGATTTTACTAGTCACACAGCAGAACCAGTTCCATCTACACTTCTCCCCACTACTTACTACAGAACAAACCTGACATAATGGACAGACATAATGGTTTCCCACCATTTCTCCAACCAGCCTGATGGACATGGGCATCCTGAGGCAATGTAGCAACTACCTCATGTATACTTACAACTCATTACTCCTAAAACATACTAATAAAATATGTGAGAGATGTATTTGTATTTTAAATCTGGAATGAATGCTCTCTCTCACACAGAACTGCAAATCAGATACCAAACAGGTTGTCAGCACACACACTCGACATCTTCCACAAACCAAAAACAAAACACACATAAATGGAGGTACTCACTAGAAGTATACCAAAAGAACAGAGACCTCCCAAAAGCAAACCATCCATACACAATGCAGTCCCAACAGTACCCATTACACATAAAAACATGCACATCCGTGTCTCACCCAACAAGCCCCTAAGGCAAAATCCCTCAAAACCAATGTCTTGGTCATAGGCGACTCCATAGTGAGACACACAGATGTCCCACTCACCAGGCTGGACAAGGAGAAGGTCACTGTCAGGTGCCAGGATCCATGAAATCATGCATGCACTCAAATATCTCAACAAGTACTGTTATGACTCTGTCATAGGCCATGTTGGAGTAAATGACTTGAGATGTACCTCACTGGACTATATGAAGAGAGACAAGATGGAGCTTTTAGACTGTGCCCCAGACAGGTATGTCCCTAGCCCTAAACAGCATTCTATCTTCACCCAGGTTGATGCCTCACTACAAACAAAACATGATTGACTTCAACAATTGGCTTAGCTTCTGGTGTCAATCCAGCGGGATCCAGTATCTGTCAACCTGGAACAACATGGTCGCAAGACCATGCTACTTTGCCAGGGATGATCTTCACCTGTCACATCTTTGCTTTAGGTTACTGGCTAAAGTACTTGCCTCCCCCACAGTGCCTTTTTTAGGCAGTCATAACAACAAAATCCCTGCCATAAAAACATCTTCTAGAGACAAATTCAAGGTTATGCTGCTTAATGCTAGGAGTCTAAATCAGAAACTGCACTCAAGAGAAGCACTCCTTACTTTGGAAGGCACGGATGTTTGTGCAGTATCAGAGATATGCTTCAAGGCTGCAGAGAGTTCTCCGGACATACAAGGCTACAATGCCTTCCTCATGTTCAAACCACAAAATGAACGTGAAAGAACCAAAGAGGGGGAGGTATATTCATCTTTATTAAAGACAAATACACCTCAAGACTGGTTAAACAGTACAACTCCCTACAGCCTACTCCAAGTCTAGCTAATTGTAGGAAAGACCCCCTCCATATCATTATTAGCTATAGGCCCCCACCATGAACCAGGTAAACCACAGTGCCTACTTGGGCCTACTTGAGTCACTCACAATACAGCCAAACACCCTAGTCTTGGGTGACTTTAACTATCCCTCCATTGACTGGGCAACATATACAAGCACTAACATGCTCACCCTAAGGTTCCTGGACTTTGTTAACACAAATGCTCTGGAACAGATAGTTAGCACCCCCACAAGGGGCTCAAATATCCTTGACCTAGTGCTCACCAACATGGGAGATTGCTGCACCACCCTATGTGTGGGGCCCTCCCTGGTTAGGCCAAATCACAGATCTGTTTCATTCATAGTAATCACAACTAACCCCCTCCAAGCAAAAAAGGTTAAAAAGTTTCTCTAAAGCAAACTACAGCCTTGACACAATGGCATAAATATTTTCAAACCACTGACAGCAGTGACTCCCATACTGAGGAGTACACTGATGCCTTTTATAAACACCTATACAAGTGTATAGACTCAGCTGTGCCTGAATGGATTAAATTGGAATCCTCAAGAAAAAAAACAAACCACCCCGGTGGACATCCAGCATAAACAGGTTATACAACAAGAGAAAGAAAATGCTGTCAAAGAACAAGAAGGAAAGGTCTCAGCAGAGGAAAGACACTCTCCACAGCTCGACTAATCAAATTAGACATCTTAAATCATCCAAAGCTAATTACAAAACCAAATTACACCCCACAACAACAATACATTATATAGCTACATCCAAAATCTTAAAGGGAAGGATCAGATTTGCACTGAACTAGTAGTGGAAGGTATCACTCACATGGAACCTGCGAAAATTTTGAACCTGCTAGCAGACAGGTTCAGCGAAAGCTTCACTCCACTGTCCCCACTAATCATACCTCAAAATATATCTCTCACTAGTCCTCTACCTAGTATCTCCAAAGTACAGGTCATAACTTCCATCTCCAAGGCCAAATACACAGCCTCTATTGGACCAAAGAGCACCCCAGGCTGCTTAATAAATGGTGTAAAACAGGAGATGGTGTAACCATTGGGTACTCTCTTCAACCACAGTCTAAGCACTGGCTTTATCCCACCCAAATGGAAAACTGCAAATGTGATCACTTTGCACAAAGGTGGTTCATCAACCGACCCTGGAAATTATAGGCCCATAAGTCTAACCAGCCGTATCTGTAAGGCCATGGAAAGAATTATCATGGACCTAACCAACAAGAATATAGGAGACCTTTAAACTCTTAACCCGACCCAGTCTGGCTTTGTTAAAAGCAAATCATGCTTGTTAAACCTGGTGGGCTTCTTTGAAAATGTCACCAAAGCTTTGGATGAAGGTAGAACAGCACATACTGCTTATCTTGACTTGGCCAAGGCTTTTGACACTATCCCCCACTTAAGCATCATCAATAAACTACCCACCTGGCAATAAACCCATACATCATTAGGGTTCCTATCGTGTGATCGAAAATTGTAAATGGCGATCACGTATTGAGTGAACCCGATTGGTCAAAACGAAATGTTACGCGCGTAACACGGAAATCGCCGTAGGGAATATTTTCCCTTTACTTCAATGCAGTGTGATCTCGGAGTAGGAATATTTAATTAGCAGGAGTGTGGGGGTGCAGGGGGGCTTGCCCCCCTGCCTACAGCATTTAGATAAGTATAGTTTTTTATTTTTATTATTTTATTGTATTTTCGAAATTTCAAACATAGCTCATATGGTGTTGACCATATGGTGTTCACTGTTTGAAACTTTCGAAAATATAATATAGACCCTGTCATTATATGGGTAGCCAACTGGCTCACAGACAAAACACATACAGTAAAAAGTATGGGATTCAACGTCTACCAGCAGAGCTGTTACTAGGGGGGGGGGGTTCTACAAGGATCTGTGCTGGGCCCACTTCTGTTTGGAATCTATTTCTCAGACATTCAGGTAAAAATAGATGGCTTGTGGCTTACCAGATTTGCTGATGACTGCAAACTGGATGCAGTCACTGAATCCGAAAACAATGTCACCATACTACGAAAAGGGCTTGTACAGACAAATGATTGGTGCCAAAGCCACGGACTTAAACATAAGACAAAAAAATGTATTATCATCCCCTTCAGTAAAGGTAAAGTCCCAGCAAATTACAATATTAACAATACCCCCCCCAAGTTCAAACCCAGTGGTGAGAGACATGGGAATGCAGGTTGACAGCAGCTTTAACTTCGATCATCATGTGTCCACAGTGGTGATGAAGACCTTCTACATTGTCCACTTCATAAGCAAGGGAATAGCATCCAAAAAGGAGGAAGTTATAACTCCTCTGTACTTGTTCCTCATCAGGCCAATAACAGAGTACAATGCTGCCTTCTATATGTACCTCACCAGACACTTTCAGCAGCTGGAGAAATCTTAGAGGTTTCTCACCACGAAAATTTAAGGCCTTCATCACGACTTATACAGACAGTCTGAAGGCTCTGTCACTATACTCTGCATTGTATAGACTGCTTAGAGGCAACTTGTACCTGGCCTACAAAGCAGTCTCGGACCCTGCCTTAATGGAAATACTGCACATCCACAAATCTTATGGGACAAGACTCGCTCGCTCTAGAGACCTTAACCTAGCCTGCAACATAAACAGGACTTGCTGGAGAGAAAGCTGTATCTCCCACAGGCACTTCTCTGCAACAAACTCCCAATTCAAGTTAAACAGAGCTTCTCAATGACTATGTAAGTGTAACTTGGACAGTTGGATGGGAAACCATCAATTCACTCCAGGGGTTTCATATATGTCCCTCTTGGATAGGGGCAGTTGGTGCTGTTCATAAATTAATGCGCTAATACAGGCTATTTCTCCTGGTCTGTGAAGGAACCAGGGTAAAACATGGCTAGGCTTGTAAAGACCCAAGTAACCTCCTATGATTCTATGAAATCCTGTACCTTGCGTTTGTGAGGTAGATATGCCAACTCTCAATCCCAGGTTAATTAAAACCAATAACCTCTGTATTAACAGAGTTAAAACATGATGTACAGAACACTGAAGTGTTAAATGTTATATTACTTCTGCTGTTAAAATTATTTTCTCAGCCTCTGAGTTACATTTACTGTCTTCTGTGCTAACTTTAATGACTTTCCTTATGGCTTTCTATGTTTCATTTTCTGAGCTACCCCAGATTTAGCCAAAACATGATATAATCCTACAGTCAACCTCAGTTTCCCACTTCTGAATTAACTATTCTGTGCTCCTTTTTTATTCCCACCAAAGTTATTTATTTTTTTTTCTGTTGTCCCTTACAACTAATTACACTTTTGCTCATTTTCCACATGCACCATATCTCACTTTAAAACTCATATGCTCTATATACATCACCATTTACACTTTGAAAGGAAAAAAATATCTTCCAATCTGCTACAACTATCCTTGTTTTTCTATTGTCAGTTCGTTTACTCTAGTGTTAGAATCATGGATACAGCCGCACCACTGCAACTGTTTAAATGAATGAATGTGGGAATTGCGATCCTCACTGAATACCAGCAATCTCATATGTGTTGCCGGTATTAAGGCTCTGAAACATGTAAAAAGTAATTTAAATTGTCAAAGAAAAGCTAACACTTTCCTTAAGAAACTGTGCTATCTTTTCATCTCACTAGGAAGAGAAAGAAGTGGTAAACAAATGCAAGTGGCAATCATACCTCTCAACTTTCCCTCTCTAAAATGAGGAACACTGTCCTTCTTGGCGTTCATAATGTGGAACAAATAAGCAAAGTGTCATAGAGAGGGAGTATTTCCACCACAAACAGCTATGGAAAAGTAAATACATGTATTGAATTCATTTGGCAATAGGCGCAACCAAACTTTCAAATAACCCCGAGAATAACGCTACTGCATTTTTAAGTACAGTATCCAAAAAACTTACAGAAAGTGGGACTTCAAGGTGTAGTAACATAGTTTAACACAACATGAGTGATGGTTAGGGTTAATCCCCTCAAACAGTACAGAATGTTGCATACCCTCAAGTACCTTGTGCTCTTTTTTTTTTCTTCAGCTGTTGCTCAGACAACCTTTCTCTCGGTCTCCCTGTCAGGTACTTTCACAGTCATGATGAAAGACACAGTTAGAAGAGACTCAGGATCTTAGGGTTATTAAGTCACCTGACTGGATCTCCAACTGAGCTTTCCATCATGACTTGTGAAGCAAGACAGAAAGATAAATACAAAAATAAAGCCTCTGTGGGTTGAAATCGGAAAATGTACAAGCAAACGAGGTATGCTCTCAACCGTGTACCACTTTTGCTGTATATTTTCTGATTTCAATTGAAACAGAACAACAGCCATTTTTTTTGTACCGGGCTATAAGGCTGCTTAAAAAAAAAAAAGAAAAAGAAAAAAAAAAACTTTGTTGGGGGGGGGGCACCCCTGCGCCAAGAACTAAATCCACCATTGTTTAACCCCTTATTTTAGATATGGATTTTAGCCACATATTTACCTCCTTATTTTATAAATGAATTTTAGTCATGTCTTTACCCCCTTATTTTAGCAGTGTATTTTTGTCACATCTTTATCCCCTTATTCATCTTTTACCACAGCTAGAAAGTGCATTGCCATACCCTCATCCAGGGCTGCCTTTTAGTATAATAGCACACATGGTGAAGGGTTCCATGCCATGCCCCAATGCCCACTACTCGCCCCTCCACCCCCACACACATCCCATCTGTGTCCTTCATCTCTTATCCTGGCCTCCCACACAGCAGTTACTTTTAATTGTTTTTCTTATATTTTGTCTTACTTACCTGCTTTACTCTGTGTCCTTTCAACATTGCCTAACTGACCAAGAATGCACCGTAATAAATGTGGAGCAAACAAACCAACTAAGCTGAAGGTCTGGGGGATGCTAGGTCCGTGGAACTGATGGGTTTTTAGATGCTCTCATGTGCATTCTACAGCCTTTTTAACAACCTTTTCATCCAATGATTGCCTGAACAAAATTCTGGTGAAGGAAAGAAATGACACCTTTCAACTTTGCTTTTTCAACCATCCTTTCAAACATATCCTAACTAGCCAAAACTACTATTATGACTGTTGATAAAATGAGCAAATTAAGTCAGAAGTCTGAAAGCTGCCTGATCCTCAGAATACATCAGTTTCTTGATGCTCTGAAGTATATTTTACAGATTTTTTGAGCAACCTTTTTATTCACTGTTGGCTTGAACAAAAATCATGATAAAGAAAGAAATTTAGACTTAGCCTTCAACGTTGCTTTTTTGATGCATCTTTTAAAATACACTAGCCAAGGCTATGGTGCAATCATTGTGAATGAAATAAATAAGGTCGGTGAGGAGTGGGGCTCCATACAAGAGAGAGGGGTGAGGTAGGAAACAGAGAGCATATGTTTGGATGAGGGAGTAAGATAATGACTGTGATGATACAGTATTCTGAGGTTTTGGTGTGTTTTCTTAATACTAGTTTGTATATAAATATCAAACTTTAAGTGTTCATCAATGATAACACCTAGTTTTGTATGGGAGACTATTTCAATGGGAATCTTATTTTGACTGAGTATGGAGAAGAAATTTTTATTGATAGAGGTGTTTTTAGATGGTTTTGGTTTTGGATGCATCGAGAGCAAGGTGATTATTCAGCATCCAAGACTCAGTACAAGAGAAGGCATCTTGTGTTAGTTGCATGAGTTTGGGGAGAGACTGAGCATAGCAAATTATGGTGAAATCATCCTCATATTGGTTTTAGGTATGCACTCATGAAATTTATTAATGAAGATGTTACAATGTAAGGGACCCAGTATAGAGCCTTGTGGAACTCCTTTTGGAGTTTGAAGGAAGGAAGAGGTACTGTTATTCCACTTTATGGCTTGCTGTCTATTAGAAAGGCATCTGGAAAACCAGTTAATAGAGGAGGGGGAGAGACTGAGAAGAGAGAGTCTGGACAAGAGAAGTTTGTGGGAAACAGTATTGAAGGCCTTTGATAAGTCTAGGAGAAGGATAGCTACAATGTTGCCAGAGTCAAGAGGGATGTCAAGGAAGGAGAGAAGGGCAGTGGCAGTACTACGTCCATGTCTAAATCCATGTTGAGATGGAGAAAGAAGTTGATTGTCTAGGAGGTAAGGAAGGAGTTGCAAGTGTATGCATTTTTCAAGGACATTTGAGATAGGGACAGGATGGCTATAGAATGAAAGATGGAGATTGCAGTATTGTTGCCTCCTTTGTGGAGGAAAATGATGAATGCTTTCTTCCAGAGGAGGGGTACATAGGATTCTTGGATTGAACGGTTGAGAAGTATGGTGATGGGAAGGGCTTTGCCATCTGCAGCTAGCTTAAAAAAGTTAAATGGAAGGTTGTCTAGGGCATGTGAACATGGTTTTAGTTTTAGTAGAAGTTTTTTTTATGGTGTGCAGAGAGTCGGGTTGTATAGTAAAAGGGGAGATGAGTAGTGTTGATGTCAGTGGGACTAGAGTTGAGGGTATGGAATGAGGGTGGAGTAGAAGTGTTATTGGAGAATGATGTGGTGAGCTTGGCTATTGAATCAATAAAGAAAGAGTTGAATTGGGTAGCTAAGATATGATCTGGAGAGTTAGGGTCAGGGCAGGGATTGTCTTTTTTGCTAGGAGAGACAAGAGCAGATATACTGTTCCAAAATTTTGGGGGGATGGATCTATGATTGTTTTGAAGCTTGGATTAATAGGACTTTTGGTCTAAAGCAATTTGTTTTTATTGACTATAATTTTATTTACTTGAATTGCCTTGAAAAAACATTCTCAAATTAAGCTGCCTGGTATAAAGCTTCCAACTAGTTAAAAGCTTGTCAATGTCAGTCTTGAAAGCCAGAAGAAAAGTAAAGCCTCTTTTAAGCAAGGAGTAATGACCAGATAAAAAAGTAAAATCACTTACATTATAGAGATTAAAATCACCACACAATATCAATTTGTCATTCAAAATGTCCACCACTTAAGTCGCTCTCTGTTTAGTTTTCTGCTTTCTCTGCTCCTGCCATTCCTTTTCTGTCTCACTGAAGTTCTTGAACATCTGTGGTATCCCAGAGATTGCTCATTCAAATAACTCAACCTCTCCAAAAAAAATCATTATCACCCAACCCAAATTCATTAACTGGTTTGTTGACAAAGTCAGCAGTACAAAAATCAGTGTTAACAGTAGGCTGACTATTTATTGCTAAAGAACCAATAGATGGCTCACCATTTACAGCTAAAAAATATTAGAAGATATCGGTATTGGAAGTACATGTTTCTCAGAATATTCTGACAATCTCTATGTAGTTTATGTTGTTTTCTCCCTAAATCATACTTGACCAAGTTATTTAAGTCTACAAACAAATGCTTGTAACTTCTGTCTTAAGAGGTTAACATCAAACCATTAGTAATACTATCATTAACTTTTTTAATGTCATTAACAAAACCCACCAGGCATCTGTCTACTCCCAGTATGTTACCTTACACAAAAAACAATGGCAGCTAAATTTGCCTCCCATGGCCAGGACAACCTACCACATTTATATGCAGCCTCCTTACTAAATTTTCAATCTTATCTGCTACCCTGCCAACCCCTGTACAGCTTGGGTATCATGGAACCAGTATCAATGTGGTGCTGACCAAAGTATGGACCCCTTCAACAGCCTGGGTATCATGGAACCAGCATCAATGTGGTGCTGGCCAAAGTATGGACATCTTCTACAGCCTGGCATCATAGAAGAAGTATTAATATGGTGGTGACCAAAGTATGAAACACCTACTGTTCCTCTATCAACCCATAATGACTACTAAGAGCTACCTTACTCAATATCCATGAGGTCACATGTACTCAGTTTATGCTGTCCCATACACATGTCCAGTCTTCTTCCCTATGCAGTGTAACCCACAATCATACAAGAAACACTCTTATTGGTATCACATCTGCACCCTCTCTATACTCCCATCCACTCACTGTCCACTCCAGTAACTCATCTTTGCAAGTAAACAGCAAATACTACACACACACACGCACACACACACACACACACACACACACACACACACACACACACACACACACACACACACACACACACACACACACACACACACACACACACACACACACACACACACAATATAAACTCACCCATATATTCATAATAGGGACCGTTTTTCAAATTGTCTCATTCTACCTCACAGACAAAAGGCTGCAACTCACCCATATACTCACAATAGGGACCATTTTTCAAATTGTCTCATTCTACCTCACAGACAAAAGGCTGCAGCATGTCAGACCATCCAACCAAAATTACAGAGCTTACTTATCAAACAAGCATGGTCTATTTGTGTAACTCATTTACTCTTTCCAATACCTTTAAACAGGTCTTACATACCCCTATACCAAGAAATCTTGACACCATAGTGTGACTGCCCACCAGCTTCTAAGTTTCTCACTAACATTTTACTAACTATAAAGGTATAGCTTCAGAAAGATAGATTGGTTATGAAATAGACTTCAGAACCCCTCTTCGGAGACCATTGCAAATGATTTTGTTGTGAGGGAAGCAGAAAAAAATATTTCAGATCTGACAAGATGAGTCACTATTAATAACTGCCTTAATTAATATCTCTCAACTGATGTGCAAGATTAGTGCTTTGAAGTATTAACCAAAAAAGTGCAAAGTATAAGGTAAAAACACAGAAATACTTTACCATACACCCCTATGAAGTATTACTCAAAAAGTTTAAAATAAAAGGTATATACAAAGAAATACCTCACCACACACCTCTATGAAGTACTACCCCCCAAAAGTGCAAAGTATAAGGTATATTCACAGAAATACCTTAGCACACACCCCTATGAATTATTACCCAAAAAGTATAAAATAAAAAGGTATATACAAAGAAATACCTCACCACAAACCCCTATGAAATATTACCCCCCAAAAGTGCAATGTATAAGCCATATATACAGAAATACCTCATCATATACCCCTATGAAGTACTAACCAAAAAAGGGCAAAGTATAAGGTATTACACAGAAATAACTCATCATACACTTTAAGTATTACAGAAAAAAGGGCAAAGTATAAGGTATTACACAGAAATGCCTCACCATACACCCCTATAAAGTATTATCCCCCAAAATTGCAAAGTATAAGGTATATTCACAGAAATACCTTATCACATACCCCTATGAATTATTACCCAAAAAGTATAAAATAAAAGGTATATACAAATAAATACCTCACCACACACCCCTATGAAGTATTACCCCAGAAAAGTGCAAAGTATAAGGTATATACACAGGCATACCTCACCACAAACCCCTATGAAGTATTACCCCCCAAAAATTGCAGAGTATAAGGTATTACACAGAAATACCCCACCATACGCCCATATAAACCAAGCACTGCAGTGGGGTCTTGGTACTCTAAGGGATCAGACACAAAAGTGCTAATACTTCTAGTTTATATCAAACTCCCATTAAGGGAGGATATACATTTGTCTTTAAATGTAGCATCAATTAATGTATCTCTTCATGTCCCTGGTCTTAGACTAAAACCTCAGGCTGACACTAAAATAGGTCAGACTGAGACTAGTACTCTACCCAGATAAACTAATTAAGTAACACAAACTACCAAAAATAAATTAAAAATACAAACAAAATAAACCAGAGAGGAAGAAAGATAAAACTAATTCTATCTTAACACCTCGGCATACAAGCCTTCAAAGAGATAAAAAAACATTACATAGAATCCTATTTTATAACACCCATAATTAACACTCTTAATTAAACCATTAAGTAATACACCAATAAAAAACAAATAATTAAAATAATACTTTCCAATTACATTCAAGGTTTAAACCTAAAGGTACCAAATTTTAAAATATATATTGTTTCTTTATAAAGCAGTTTTTTTTTACTTCAATATTACATCCTTCCACACTCTCTAAAATGGTACCCCTTAAGCAGCGACTATCCCCCCATGACATAATGTATAATGAGCTGCTACAGGGCTTTCAGTTCTATTATATTTAATGTCTCTAAGATGCTTCTGTAATCTAACTCTAAAACACATCTTCATTTCTCCAATATAGAAGAGGTCACGGAGGCATCTCAGAGCATAAATAACACCCACACTATTACTACTAACAAATTGCCTTGGAACATAAGCTACATGATTAATTTTATCAAAAAGGGGACTATAAATCTACAAATGGAACACTTCCCACAAGCAAATGTTCCCAAAGGTTTAGGTTCTACCCATAACTCAACATTTGAAATCATAAAGGAACTATGAGCAATCATGTCCTTTATGTTTTGATCCTTCTTCAAAGAAAGAAAAGGTCTTTCAGATAGAGCATTCCTTAAAACTGTATCCTTCAATAAATAGGCCCAGTGATATTTGATAACATCAGATGTCTTATCTGTTATCATATTATATGTCGTGACAAAATACACCATCCAGTCTATTGTCTGTGTAGTACTATTATACCTGACTACTTCTCTAGGGTAAGAATTCACACTCCTTTTATTATTATTGCTACTACTTACATCTTGATTTATACAAAACAATCGATGTAAAGCTTTTTCAATAATACAAAAATCATAACCCTTCTGTAAAAATAACTACAAGTCTTACCCAATTCTTCCATCAATATATTTTCTCTATTACAAAGTCTAGAGATCTGCAAGAGTTCATTATAGGGCAATGAATTTATTAAATGTGATGGGTGACAAATTTTACCATCTAGAAAATTATTGGTGTCAGCAAATTTCCTATGAACTCTCATTTGTGTATCTTCCCTATTATGCCTTCCAATTCTATATCCAAGAAGGTCACTTTTTTACCAAGCTGTACACCATAAAATTTAATACCAAAATCATTGCTTTGTAAACTATTAATAAACTCATTGATTATCACTTCCCCACCTTCACATAAAAAGATAAGGTCATCAATAAATCTAAAATATTTTACTACATACTTTTAATAAAAATCTGATATAAATGTTTAATTAAAAAAAAACATAAATAGATTTGCATACATGGGGGCAAATGATGCCCCCATAGCCATCCCTTGAGGTGCTAAGATAGTATTAAAGTGTTATCTTTTTCCTCTCTGGTTTATTTTGTTTGTTGTATTTTTAAACTAATTAACCAACTTACATATCTAAAAATATACATACCGGCACAGACAATATTCCTCTTTAGTACAAATATTCCTATATTATTAAAGAACAGAGAAATGTTGAACTCTGTTCTAGAGCTCTCTATCCCTCAGACCAAAAAGATTTGTTTCTCCCAAATGGCCTGTTAGCTTATCTGAAACACAGACTAATACAATGCTTCAGCAACTCAAAGTTTACCCTCTGCTGACACTGTCAGATTTCTTTAAGCTATACAACAAAGTGTTCTGTTAAGTAAATTTAACATTGTAGGACTCATCTGCATAGTGCATCTTGCATAAGAATTTTAAATTATGCTATATTACATAGTTAACATATTGTGGTCACTACTCTGAAATGTGTTTACCGTCAAGGTTTAAAATATCTGTAATTGCAAAAAACTATTGCAACACCAAATATACACCTTGCACCCTCCATATAGTGTTAGTAGACTGAACTAATCTTGGCTTTCTCAAAGCACACATTCTACAGACATTGATAGCTCTTACCTGAACCCACAAGTACTAGCTGTCTATCCATCTTCCAACAGTATGAGGTCATGTCACCTTTTCACATAGTGTTATACCATCTGACACTGATTCCTGTATAACTAAAATACATCAACATTTAGCACTGGCTCTGTAAAATTAATTTAAATAATATTTCTGGGTAATCACACTAAAATCGGCTTAGTTGCAAAATATTGTGTTAACCATCATTGAAGTAACTGTTATGGCCAGACCATATCAAAGATTAAACATGGAAATGAACAAATGCTCTGCACATCCTCAAAAAATTCTATTAGACTGAGCTGGCCTGCATCCCCTCCATGCAGAGGCTCTACAAGCAAGGCTAGTATTTCATTATTCCACAGGCACTGACTGATGTCAGACTACAAAAAGCAACCTCTGTTCCCTCCTTACAAATTAATGGAGCTGTTTCATCTGTACAAATAATATCCCAACAGCCATAACCTCCCTCATATCATTATTTATATACAGTGGCCATTGTAATACACATATTCTCAGAGAATATAAATTGCAAATGCAAATGTCCCTTCAGGATTTTAAATGTCTATATTTTACTTCTAAAGACTTATGGTAAATTAGGTATGTCCCAGAACATAGAAACAAGAAAGAACACAGTAACTTGTTTAGAAAACACCATGTCAGTTTTCTACTTTTGTTTTTTCGTCTGGGATTAAGGAAGATTTCACAACCCTGCCTCACACTGTTCAATGACTAGAGCTTCAAGGTATCCAACACGTTCCTATTGCCAGGAGTACAGAGAGAGCACGACACTCTTAATGGCCTATGAATATCAGAGGACCCTCTCATCATCAACAGGATGCCTCAGAAAGACAACAGTGAAATAAGCAGCAAAAGATGACTAATATGTGTGGCTACACAAAAAGCCGCACCACCAAGATCCACTTTTACCTTCTAGTAATTGGCTCCACTCTTCATACAGATTAGCTTAAATGAAGCACCAGCTCCCATTGAGTGTGTTTCTGTCCACTTTGTTGGTACATTATGTGACCACTTCTGCTCACAGTCTCTTAAGTGTCCATATCCGGTATCATGGTCCTCTATGGTGTCTAGGTATACCTACACTCTTCTGTCCTCCAGGATACTTTGGAGTACTATCTCAATCCAAACTGACTCAGTCCCTCTGCTCTCCTCTCCATCCCATTCCCACCTTCCCACTCCCCAAAGAAAGTGGCTGATAACTGGTGACAAAAGTTTGAGGTCACCTAGTCAGTACAGATGGGCCATGGAAGGACAGCAATCATTCTCACAATCTTCACAAGGTATATTTTGAATGTCCATGTAATGTCCATGAGCATGGTTAACTCACATACCCTAAGGATTATGTACTATGGTTGGTTAAAGGGTATCTGCCACATCTAAAAAAATGGCTTTCACACTGACATAATATCCATAAATGTGGAGGTTATTATAAGTGTGCCCTGGATCTCATCTGGCACAACTTCTACAGAGCTTCGTCAAATGTCTGTCTTCATCTCAAGGTCTTAAATGCAAAGTCCCTTACACATTTGAGCATTATGACTTTTGAAATCTGGATATTTTACTTCTTCTGCATTCTGAAGACTGCACACTTTAACTCTGTGAGACTATATTCTACATATCAGGTGCATGGATCTATTAATCTAACCACAATGTGTGCTCTTCCTACATTTACATACAGTCCTGGAGGTCCTCACACTAGGTCACTTCTATGCTTTAAGTCAGGCCTTTAGTACACAGAATGCCATGATATATTCACTATGTCCTCTGCTTTCCACAGCTCATGGCCCAGCTGTATTTTCTGCACTTTTTTCCTCTGCAGCTATTCAATAGAACTCTTCAAGGTTTCAGTGCTCATTTGTATCTGCTTGTCTGTGTGTTGTCTTTTTGTTTATCTATCCTTTGATAACCAGGTAAGTCATGTCTTTTCACGGGAAACTTGAGGTTGGTATTATACTACTAAGGGAAATTTGGCCAGGACATCTGGTTACTTCCCCTTCTCTTTTTGATAAGTGCCATGGGATCTTTTACTTACACCTGAGCTACCACCAACACAAACAGATAGGATCTCAGTTTAATGTCTCATCCAAATGATGACACACCCAAGAATGCAGCGCCCCCTAATGTTGTACAGCAGTATCAGTAATATCCAAATCTTTCATCACTAGTTAGTCACTGTCATTCTACTATATAAAGCATGTGGTCACTAGTCACTCACTGCCATTCTACTATCTAAAGATTCTGGTCACTAGTCACTCACTGCCATCCTACTATATAAAGCATATGGTCACTTGTCACTGACTGCCATTCTACGATCTAAAGATTCTGGTCACTAGTCACTCACTGCCATCCTACTATCTCAAGATCCTGTCATGTTGGATTCACTAGCTGAACTCATGTTGTCATGACTGCCCTAAGAGCTTTGTTCCTGTTGTTTACAGGACAAGGAGATGCTCTGTATTCTCAGTCAGTTACCAAAATGATAGCAAAGTCATGTAGAAAAATGAATTCTTTTCATATGTACTGCAATTTGTACATAAAACAAAATAATAAAACTTTAAACAAAATTATCCTGCACATGTTGTTTTAACAGTACATAAGATTCTATAATATGGACACACACACACACACACACACACACACACACACACACACACACACACACACACACACACACACACACACACACACACACAGTATGCTTATAAAATGGTTACAAGTGTTACATTTGAACTCTAATAACATGTCAAAAGTGATGTGTCTCAGACAAGGGAAGTTTCAATATTTTTTCTTGCTTGTTCTAAAACATGCTATAATGAAGAATGCTTTAACTACATTGGTTTTTGCTCACATTGTTGATTTTTCCACAAGAACTACATGTCCATTTGTACTGCAAAAGATACCCAACAATATAGGGGGAATTCAATAAAGCCTACACGGAGTGATT
The DNA here is from genome assembly GCF_019279795.1 of Protopterus annectens. Taxonomy (NCBI): domain Eukaryota; kingdom Metazoa; phylum Chordata; order Ceratodontiformes; family Protopteridae; genus Protopterus; species Protopterus annectens. The sequence continues at coordinate 1,654,303,866 of NC_056741.1, read as the reverse complement.
TTCCATGTAGGCATAGTGGTATGGAGCTTACATGGAAGTAAATAGATCAGAGGGGCATGCACGAGCATGTGGACATGGAAGTGACTTAACAAAGTGTTCTGTTAAGTTATGCAAAAAAAATATTAAAAAGTTTAAAAACTTAAAATAAGAAATATGTGAGAATAATGCATTATAGGGCCCTGCATGGAGTATGTATAATGATAGATTTCAGTGGTTGTTAAGGAGGCAGGCCATGGAATAGTGAAGTATCCAGGTTGTGTGCATTGATCTGCATGCAAATGAGCTGGGGTTACTGAATAGCAAAAATGGGCTACTGTGTCCGCAAATAAAATCCGTGTAGTGCCAGAACTATGTTGGTGTCCACAGAAGAGCTAGCTGACATCAAAAGGGGGTGTGTCACTATATGTTTAAGCGGATTGGAGCTCAGTGGCCTTGGTTTGTGCAAAGGGCCACTCAGCTAAGCAGGGGGAGCAGTGCTGCTAAGCTTTGTTTAGCTGCATGGAGCATGTTTAGCTGGTTTGAGCTATGCTAAGCATGCCCGTGCATGGGGGTGTGTCCAGACTGCTGAGCAATGTTTATACCAGTGCTATGGGTTTGCTTGCTGCGCTGCAGTGCTTCACAGGGAAGGCAGTTAAAAAAAAAAAAAGAAATTGCCTGGGAAAGCCAATCATGTAGAAATTACTGATAACCCCTTTTCCACTTACACTGGGCCATTCAAACCCCTCAATGATGTACTTGTCAGGTGCCATACTCTGCACCACTGGAGTACAGACTTGGGAATTTTAACTGACAGAATGCTAGGGGCTGCTGCTGCTCTGCTACATCTGTATGTGCTAGAGGCTGAGGTCAGTGCTGATGATGCTACTGACAATAGGCCTAGATTGAGAAGGAGAAGAGTGTTCAGGCCCAGGGAAACCTTCCAAGAGCTACATGAGCTGGAGATTGTATAGCGCTATAGGGTGGACAGGGACATACTACAAGAACTCATCAAGCTCTGCCACCCTCAACTAAGACCCAGAGCCAACAGAGGGAACCCATCCCAGTGGAAACAAAGGTATGTGTAGCCCTTAGAATACTAGCTTTTCAAAGACCAACTAGGGACATGATGGGGGTCTCACAGGCATCTACATCCAGGATACTCCACCAGTTCCTGGCTGCCATGCAAACACATGCCAGTGATTACATTTATTTACTCCGCATGCCTGAGGAGAGGGCCAGCAGTATGGGTCTCTTCTACTGTGTAGCACACTACCCTGAGGAACTGGGTGCCATAGACTGCACTCATGTACACATTAAAGCACTGCCCGGTTAGGAGGGTTGAGTCTCTGTCACCTGCAAGGGTATCACTCCATCAACTGCCAGGTTGTGTGTAATGCCCAGGGCATTATCATGAACATGTGTGCCTGCAGCCCTGGAACCGTGGATGATGACACCCATCAGAAATGCACACACACCTACCAAAGAATGCCATAATGAGGCACACGCACAAACTAGGAATATCATAGAACATGTGTTTGGGCTGCTCAAGTCTTGGCTTCAGTGCCTCGATATATCTGGTGGAGCCCTGAAGTACTGTCCAGGCACATGTGCACAGATGTTTACAGCATGTGTCATGCTACATAATATGATCCTGTGGAAACAGCTGTGGCAGGATCATCACAGGGAAGGGACACACAGTCTCCACCAGTGCCAAGGTCCACACCACCACACCCACAGTGGTACTCAGAGTAGGAACCCATCTGAGCTGTCCCTGTTAGGCAGACGTAGGCATGCCCAGTATGCCCTGGCCTTGGCAAAGAGGTAATACATAGCACGTGCACTGACAACCTAGGGTCCTAAGGACTGACACCTTACTCTGACTAACATACATAGTAAAAAGGATGCCAGCCACACCACACAACCAGCACCTTACCATGTATTGGCTGTGTACTGTGTGTGTCAGACACAGTCAGCCCTCAACCACTGTTATCTCAACTGCTGCATTCACAAGGTAAGTCACTCCTTTACAACAAATGTATGGGGTACTAGACTATGGTAGCATATGTATGGACCTGCTGCATGTATGCAAGGGAATAGAGTGAGCTACTGGGCTACTTGCAGTGAACTAACAGCTATGTGGGACAACAGGTACTCTGTCCAATACTGGCTACCCCATAATATGCATTAGGCCACAAGGCAGCAAAACCCACTGCAGTATGCAAGGGACATGTCAAACAGCGGGGTCATAGGACAGATGCACGACTCTCAATGCTAGAGTCCTCTACCCCCAACACAGCCATGTTCCCATACAACTGCAGTAACCGTATGTTTGCAAGGATATGGCAGCAGACCACTTAATTCTAGAGCTGTCCCAAACAACCTGGCTACATGTTCTATTTCCACAATATGCAGGGGTCAGTGTATGTCTGTCTGCTGTTGACAGAGTGAGGAATTAAACCTCACTTTCTGATGGCTGGTGTGGCTCAGTGGACTAAGTACATTAGCATGGCTGATGGTGTTCATGGTTCGAAGCTGGCTGCACCTACAACTTTTGCATGTGAGGTACTCTTATGGTAGGAGTCCCACAGACTGTCAGTATGTCACTATCTGTTATTGCAAGAAAGCTGAACAAAGCCAGAGACAATGGAGGGACAGAGGGCAAAATCTAGACATTATACATGCTCTTATTAACCTAGAAGGTGGCTAGTATAACAGCAAGTTGTAACAAGTCAGAGTAGCAGCAGGATGTTAAGGCCATCACGTAACTGTGTCAGTACTTACAATAATTCAGTGGGCTGCATTTAGTAGTATATTACCAGAAAAACACAACTGTCTGATGAGCAGAGCAGACATATGGGGTGTAACGCTGGAGATCCTGCAAAACATGTACAGTCAGAGGTGTGAAGACTGTAGCCCTGTATGTGGTGTTACATCATGTACCCCAGGCACAACATACCTACAACCATTTAGAGCAGGAAATCTGGACAAAGCCATGAACAGGAGTGGGACAAAGGCCCAAATATAAGAAGGATTAACTACTGGCCAGACAAATGAAAAAAGTACAGAGAATAACAGGTCATGCAGTACCATGGGTTTCCTGATGCATATGGAGTCAATAACTCAAATGTCTGTCATCATTTCCTAATATCAGTCTATAATGATTTGCCATTGATGTACCACAAAATCACAATGCTATGTAAAACATACCATACATATGATGCAAAACTCTGTACACTCTACTACAATCTATACAGTCGCTAGATATGAGTCATATATTATGTTCAGCACACAGCCGGGGAATCCCTTGGACAAAATATCAGGGAGGTGCTGGACTGCTGAATCAGGTGCAGCAGCCAATTGGCTGTAATGCACAAAATCCCGGACTGGAGTACAGGTAGGTCTGAGAGAAATAAAACAGTCTCCCACAAGGAAAATTACCAATAAAGGTAAAAAAAATAACATGAATAATCAAAAATAGAAACCTCAGTCACTCACGGCAGGTAAATAAAAAATATATGTATTGTTAAAAGGACCAAAAGTAAGCACTTTCATGGTTCAGCATAACCGCTTTGTCAGACTATCACCAGATAATCCACCCAACCACATAACCCTGTGACTGTGGCATGTCATGGTGAGCAGGTGATGTAATGTGCAATGGCTGCAACACAGGACTTGGACAGGCCATATTGTCACTAGCCAATTATCCACCTAGCAAACTGCAATTGGCCAGAAATGGTGATACTGGTAACTGCACACACATAGCAGGGGTATTAACAGGTACCTAACTGCTACGACACTAGATACAATAACAGCATAAAGCACGTTCATTCTACAGGCCACACAGACTGTGTAAGACAAGGCCAATTTGCGTCGCCCACAAGTACTGTGGCTGCAGCCACATGTACACCAGATATAACTGGTGGCAATTAGTCCTGTGAGCTGTAGTGTGTAGTAGATAGGTAGCAGTTCTAATCTCACATCAGTCACCATGTGTGTGTGTGTGTGTGTGTGTGTGTGTGTGTGTGCATATGTGTGTGTGTGTGTGTGTGTGTGTGTGTGTGTTTGTGTGTGTGTGTGTGTGTGTGTGTGTGTGTGTGTGTGTGTGTGTGTGTGTGTGTGTGTGTGTGTGTGTGTTTGTAGATATTTCTCTTACAGCAGTTCAGACATACCCATCAGGCCTATGTCTGTACAATGGTCAATAATTTTATAGACCTGTGACTAGTGTCCTTCTCAACATTGGCCTCCCTGTCAACAACCTGCTGATGTCATCCACCTTAAAGGAGTACCGCACCCACAGACTCAAAAAACATGTTTAAATCATCATGGCATGATGTTTCCTACACTTTAACAGCACTCCAGGATTATTTACATGATTTTAAATATTTTTATATGTAATTCCAGACTCTGACCACCTGGAGGCTGGCATATTGACGTGGTTTGGATAAATCAGGTTGCCATCCAGTATCTCAGAAATCATTGTTTGGCTTAAAAATGTTACATCATGCAGGCCTCCGTTTGCCTAAAGTTCCTGTCATTTCATAAATGTTGCATGCGTACAAAGTACTGAGTAAAATAGAACAGTGTAAGTAACATTCCCTGCTGCTGGATGACTACTTAAATCAGAAACAGTGCAAATGCCACAGAACACACTCAAAGTGCTGTTTACTGCTGCCTTTTTTCTAATTTAGTTTAAATGGCACTAATTTGTGAGACAATGAATTCCAGTCCATTTACTTCTCCCCTCCCCCATAACACTTAGCTTCCCTAGCTGTCAAAGTCCTGAGGGTAATTTGACCTGGTAATTCCATTGTTTGGCAGATCTCAGCAGGGTGCTTGACTCATGTAATTTAATCTTTGCTCTAGCATTTCCCGGGGACATTTTTTGCTGCACTATAGCCATGGCCTTACTTGACTGCAATCACATCTAGTAAGGTCTTGCACCAAGGAGCTAAAGAATAAAACATTTATACTATTAACCAGTTTAGATCTTTATTAATTTAAGTGTTAAGGTATCACTTCATGCTTCCACCTTGTTAAAAATTGAGATTTACATGTGCAAAGTGTGTTGGTATGCAGTGTTTGCCTTCATATGTTTTTACTCCACTGGTTGGTTTGCAAAAAATAACTTTTGCAGTGTCCCTGGATTTGTCTTTGTACATACAAACCACATTGCTATATTTTCCCCTTCCTTTTTCTTGTGTCCAGAAGTCACTTATAACAAAGTATATTTTTTATTGATTTTTTTTTAAATAAAGGACGTCAAGGTTAACTTACCTTGAATCAGATAATGGATGCCACTACAAAGAATCACTGTTGAAATATTTGTGCATGGACAAAATCCCTTACTAAATCTATTTGCCAGCCTCCAGTTTAATTGGTGCTATGGCTTTAATATACTGGTGTGTTTGCTCATGCCTTCCAAATATCTCCACCATTACATACCACTTTTGCAGTGTAGTAACCACCCAACATGCCCATACACCTTTAGCCATCAATATGCAGCTACTCCTGTTCATGTGAGTATGTGAATTCATTTTCAGACTTAAGGTGTGGAAGCTGCACTGAATAATTCTAGGTGCTTGTTCAGGTTTCACATGGTGCTTGCTTAGAGCTACTCTCATGTTAAGCCACTATGAATATGTTGCACTGCCACCTCTGATACCAGGGTAATGTTTTAATCTTTCTATTCCCGCTCTGCGCACTAGCAGTATCTGGTGCAAATACAACAGAGAAGTATGCAAGCGATACACCACTTAAGCATCATTTGCCGTGCAGAATGTATAAGTATGCATACCAAATTTCTGTGTTTCCAAACATCGGTGTTACTACACTACTACTGAATAAAATGAACAGCACTCAGGCTGGGGGAAGGACAAGGGAGCCATGACATCACAGAATGGGTGGGTCTTATTATTTTAGTTAGAATCAGATGATGGCTGTGGTGATGTAACTTTGGGGGAGGGAACTGATTAAAAAAAAAGTACCTGCACTGCCTGGCCTTGATGATGTCAGTAATTGGGCGACTCCAGCAAGCTTTATTCAAATGTGAGAGAATCATTTTGTAAGTGAAACCATCACAGTATGAGAAGGTAGGCTTCTGTTACAGACGTAAGGGGAATTATAAAAATTGTAAATGCTTTATTGTTGTTGCTTTACAGAGGACAATGTAAATAGGGAGGAAAAGGGTCGTGAAGTTGAGGAATATATTAGAGAAACCTGTTGTACTCCTTTAACAGCACTGGCTGACAATCTGAACACAGATAAGCTCTGTGGCATATGTGATACGTACTTAGTGCTATAGTGTATACTAATAGATTAGTAGGGGTTCCAATCTCAATAAGAGCAGTATGCCTGTCTCATCTGTCTGTGTGTAATGGTTATACATTTTAAGGCCCTGTGCCTACCTGCCAGCCTCCCCGTTGGCCTCCTTTACAAGACCTGCTGATGTCATCCATCTTAACAGCACTGGCTGACAATCTCAACCCAGGTAAGCTCTATGGTGCATGCAATATGTACTTAGTGCTATAGTGTATACTAATATATAAGTAGGGGTTCTAATCTCCATAAAGGCAAGTCTGTGTGTATGTTTGTGTGTGTGTGTGTGTGTGTGTGTGTATAAATATATCTCCTGGCAGCAGTGTGCCTGTCTTGCCTATCTCTGTGTGATGGTTATACATTTTAAGGCACTGTGACTAGCTGCTGAACCTAAATATCCTACATCTACCTAGGCATAAATGATATCTGCCACCACCTACATTTGTAGGTACAGAACACACAGGTGACACGTATCAAGGGTAGCATGTCTTGTCACGAGGTATGTATGCAGGATTACGCTGTCCACCCCCATTGTCCCTGACACACTGTTCTATACAAATGCACCTAGGTACACACACATATACGGCCGTACCTTGCTGATGCCATATTTCCACTGTGCTGCCATGCAATCCTGAGCTGCTGTATTCCCACCAAGTCTCCACAGCATAGCCACTCAGACCCCTGGAACAGAAACATGCACAGTTCTGAGAGACACTTGCCATTCTGCAACACTACCACCAATCTAACATCATGCAACAAAGGTACACACACTTTGATTTGTATTCATGACATATCCCAGCATACAGCACCTGTCATGGCATAACACTACCACACTACAAAATGTCATGTGATGTAATATAGTCACCCTGTGCATCAGACACATTTTTGCATGTTTCTGCATTGATGGTATGAATGGCAGGGATGTGGCACAGGTCTCATCACATGCATAGGGTATGGTGTGGGGGTGCCAGAGGCCTAGGCTGTACCACACAGTTGACATCATGTGTATGTGTCAGGAAGTGTTACTGGACAGCTGGGCCATGGAGACATGCCATGTGTGCCTGTTGTTGACCTGCATGTGACAGTGATGTTTGAGTGTGTGCATGTACACAGTCAAGCCAGGTGCTAGCCCTACACATGGGTATGTTGGACAGCTGTGGACCATACATGGCAGGGTGAACAGTTCACCATCTTTGGCCAAGAACAGGGGCACTGCTTCTGCAGGAACAGCACTGGCAACACCATGCCCAGGGTCAGATGCGGTGCTAGTTGCTGATGGTGACTGGAGTCTTCTGGGCCTATGTCCCTCATGGGACCACCCAGGACCACATGCCCATGGCCTGCTGCATCATGGTATGGAGAGTACACGTCCCTCTGTAGTGCTGGAGGTACTGCCACTATGGGAGCATGAGTTTGCATGGCCATGTGGACTCTCAGCAGATGTTGTTGCTGACCTATGCCAACATGTCCAACACCCTACTCCCATTAGATGTTCCAACACAGATAATGTGCAGTCAAGGACTGACAATGTCTCACCCCACCATCTGTCCACTACCTCAGTAAAATGATCCATGGCATCACCAATGTGGTGGAGGGAGTCACGGATGTCAGACTGTGTTGCATCCATTTGGTGTTGCATTTGTAATGTGCCTGTGCCTCCATGGTGGACTCAAAAATGCTTCAAGTGACACATGATGTGATACCTGTGACAGGTGGTGGATGGGCAGCAGTCCTCCTTCAAGCACCCCTGTCAAGTTGCCTGTGTGGGACCTCACCAGCTTTCTGGCTATGGCTAGTGTCTACACTCACTGATGCCATTGTTGCCACACTCTCCTGTTTGATGCTGCCAAACTCTGACTGTCTGATATCTGTGGCCACAGGAATCTGGGTATGTGTTGGCATACTGACTGTGTGCAGGGACAATTGGGGAGAAAGTGGTATGTCAACCCATGGGACAGATTCAGCCCCCAACAACCCCATCTGTGCCTCACTATGGCCACCATCATCCTCAGAGTCCAATGAGAGACTGACATCAGGTTGTGAGGGGGACACACTCCAACCCCCATGGTCACCTATGAGGAGGAAGACAAAATAAGTACATTACTACCTGGAATATTATGTATGGTGATCCACACATACATATACAGGTGAGGAGCCACAACTGCATTACACATACCACATCTTATTTTCAATCCCATGCACAACACACAAGCAGACTACAACATACACAGACAAGACAGCCCCTTTATAACATGCACTGCAGCTACGTCCAGTTAATGTTGCCACTACTATACACCTGTGAGATAAGCAATATGTCAGTGTATGTGATTAACCTACACCTAAAACAGAGTGCACCCATTTTCAGCATACTATTGCCCCCTGCATAGCAGACTGCATAGAACTTCTCAAAAATAAGTGCAAATGTGTTACTGCTCCTCCAAATACACAACTGTGATTACCGATTCAATGAACTTCAGTTAACCCCTGTGAAACTGAACATGCAAGTATTGCACTCTGGCTAAGCATATCAGTTGTGTCTAGGGCAAAATGTCAGCCCTTAACATTCTTAGGGTATATATGATCCATAAAACAACTGCATCACATTCACTGGGTACAGGACCTTGGACTCCAGCCACACCTGATGTATCTTTGGAAATGTGAGGGAGAGGTATTGTCAGCAATACCAAATGTGGCATTGTTACAGGATAATATGTGTGTATATCAACATGTACAGTAGGTAATGTGATACTGCCTGCATTGCTGACATTCTGAGTATGTGTGCACAACTATGTGTTAAAACCAATCCCCTCCCAATGCAGATAGACCTGACACCCATGTACTGGTATGCAGAGGCTGCCACAATGACTGATACAGTATTACAGTGATGAACACAGGAGGCTTACCTGGATGCTCCTCTGCTGTGGCACCCACCTCCATGATGTATGGAATGATAGATGCTTGGGAGCTGGTGGTTGATCCTAGGTTCACCAGGAATTCCTCTGTGGCCGAGAGTGGTTGTTGTGCAGCAGGCCCTCCACCTGTGGCAGCATGGTCTCTGGCCACAGTGGCAGTCCATTACCATGCAGCATTGACCATATCTGTTGCCCAGGGTCAGACCTGCTCATATGTTCTGGCCTGTAGCCCTACTTGCTTGACATCTGTGATGATGTCAGCCCACAGTGCTGCATATTGTTTATGATTCTGGTGACCACGTGTGCAGAATGTTATGATGCAGTCTGAGGTCATCCAGGATAACATTATATTCAGCATCTGGAAATGGTGGATGCCTCCATCGATACATCCTTTCTGAAAGACAAGAAGAGGGGAACATATTACAGGACCAGATACATTGCTATCCACTATGTAGAGACCCTGCATATCCAAATTGGCCTGCGCAGTCCACTGCTACCTCCCACATCCTACCCTGTAGTTTATCAACACACTATGTAGGTGGCTATCAACAGCACAGTAGCAATACTGGTTATGTCCCTGTGTGTGTTACATTGTGTGCTGTAGGTCTGCACACCCATCAATGCCATCTACTGTTGTGTGTCACGTATAGTCAACATCCCAGTACTATGTCATACAGCCACTGTCAGAAACATTGGTGTGTGTTAGTACAAGTATATGGGGACAGTCTAGCAACATCTGTGTGCCACAATGGCAGACAGCAATGCAAACCTGCTGTAGGTTATCTTCCCCGTAGGCGTCCTACTTCTCCAGTACACAGATATTTGTGGAATGTGTACATGTGCTTGATATATGTGGTCCTTTTGCCACAAACATGTGGATGTCTGGCAAATGGTTGGACAATTATTGATGGTTGTTCTCAGAATGTAGAAAATCTGGCTGTCACATGCCAGAACCCTCAGAAAGCAGTTATGCTACAGTAATATCTGTTACTGTATTCATACTCTTACTTTGTATGACCAATATGTACACTCTGTCGCTGAGGTTGGGTCTGTCCCCCCCACTAATAATGGCTATGACCTGAATTCCTGCTGTAGGGAGTTGCCAGGTGTGCTAGTGCTAGCCATAACTCTCAAGCGATGAGATACGATATGTTGACAACACATTGACCTTGCCAGAGTACATCAGGGACAGTCAGGGTCAACTTTACAATGTCTGAACTATATCTGTGTGACATTCACAGACTGAGAGGAGGTGAATGACAGTACATCATGTTATATGACAGCTGCGTCCACTGTTACTTACTGCCAATATGTCTGACACATACATTCATACAACCATTGTAGGAGGGAGTGAGAGGGCCACAGCTGTGATTTAAGTCACAGCGGGCACAGGTGAGAGGCATGCCTGTAGCTGTTGGACAGCAGAGTATCACCAACATGTCATTCCCAGAAATGTACTACAGGCCTACTGTTGTCATCCTTATTTCCCGTAACTGCATCCTCCCATCTGCGTTCCATTATATGAGGACTTGTATTACATACCTGGTAGAGTGATGTAACCCTTTTATGAATAAATCCTCAAGAAAAATGCTTCCTAAATTGCAGTCTGTCTTGGTAAAGAAAGTTACAGACCTGTTTTGCATAGGCAGCTGCATGCCTTTTGTAGGTAATGCTCATTAACAGGTAATTGCCTGTGCAGCAATCCATGCATCAAACTTGCTAAATGCATCCAGAACAGCTGAGTTGCACTTTCATTAGCCAATGACATGGCACAACAGTGCAATATTTAAGGCCTTCATGCAGGCTTTGGTACCTTTCTTAGTTTTTGAGAGACATTACTGAGGTGTGGAGACAACAGCATCACAGAGGGTAGTTACAAATACTGTCCACTATTGAGATTTATGAGATACATCCACAGTTTTGCATGCTGTGTTTGGACATTGTTAAATGGCTTTCTGATTATGTGGCAGTTCAGTGTTAAACAAAGTGGGTTGAGGTCAGTAAAGGTGAAGAGACATGTGAGTGCCAGACGTCATACCCATCCAAATATGCATGCTGCTGCAGTAGCTGCTGGTCTAGCAGCTCTGTATATTTGTAGGAGCAAACTGTGACACATGTCTCTGTCACTTGACCTTTGCTCCCACCACCCCTTTATGTATGGGTGTTGTGTGGATCCCTTGTTCTAAGGGGCTATGAGGTATGGTAGGTCTGTAGCAGCTAGCTTAACATACAGCTGCATATGTTGCAGGCTGCAGCTGCTGCTTTTTGCCTAGGAATCATACTGGGGAGTGTGAACACTTTGGAGGACAGCAAGCTGTATGTGTCACTGAGGGAGTAGTGTCATCTCTGGCATTACAGCAGAGCCAGAGTGAGGGTACCCATAACAGTCCAATTGAGGCATGTGCTTAAGGGGTCTATATTACATTACCGAAGTTTCAAAACTTCAAATCTGATATGGTCGACACCATATAATTGAAGTCTTGAAACATCGAAAATGTAATAAAACGCAACAACCTACAAAAACAAACCATTTAAATGCTCTGCACCCCCCATGTGAGGGGCTGCATCCCCCCACACCCCCGCTACTTAAATATACCAACTCTGAGATCACACTACAGTGCAGAAAAGGGAGTTCTTCCCTTTCCGTGCTGTATGGAGATCACTATTAAAATATTTGAAGTTTCAAGACTTCAATCATATGGTGTCAACCATATAAGATTCAAAGTTTTGAAACTTTGATCTTCTGATATAGACCCATGCTTAAGGTACATATGTTATGTTGTTGTATCTTTCGGCTTTTCCCAGTTAGGGGTCACCACAGCACAACTCCGGTCTGCTAATGATTGGCAGTAGATTATTTACGTACCGAGTTGCCAGCTCTGACACACAACCTTCAACGAAGGTACGCCCATTCACGCATGTCTCCACACAGAAGACACTTTAGCTGAGAATCGACCAGGACAACGTCATACTGTGAGGCGACAATGCTACCGCAGCACCACCACTGCAGTTATAACAGTGCCAATCAGAGAATAGTAGGTGACATATAGGTAGGCTACATGAATATGTGCAGTGTGTCCCTATCTAGAGGCCATTGACCTGCTAACATGGGTAGCAATTAATTCAGTAGCAGCAACCTATTTTGGTTAAAATTGCATGACTCAGTCATTATTTGCTGTATTCACAAGAATGTAACTGAAGAGCAACACACTGGATTCAAACCCAGGGCTGTGGGTGGCAAAATGTACTACATACAAGGCATTTAGCAGACTGAGCTACTAAGTCAGTACTGCAGTAGGTATATTTGGAAGATACATGTGCATGCATAGTCTGTGATACAGGATTTGCATTAACATGTGTTTTCTGATGGGTATGACGTGTGATACTCAAATGTCTGTCATGATCTTCTAACTTCAGTCTGTAATGACTTGCCAGTACTTTAGCTGACAGATATGTTTCTTTGATAACTGTGCCAAAGCTAGGGGGGCACAACTGTGGACATTCTGCAACAGTCTGTAAAGTTGACAGCTATACCTGATATCCCAGGCCTCACATACATCCATCATTATTTATTTGGCTGTGTATTGGTGTAGTGCCTGTATCACAGTCCCAAGTACACTGCCAATTTTCCCATTATATGTATTTGCAGTGCGTCAGTGGCAATCAGGATATGTGGGTGGAAACAGCTCTTTTAATTCAGAGCTGAGTGGCCTAGTGGGCTAATGCACTGTGCTGTAGTTGACTGGGGCCTGGATTTGAGACATGGCAAGGGTGATTATTTTGCAGATGTGCCTAACACTGTCAGAAACACATAAGATGACTAAGGCACTTTTAAGCAGTTTCAAGAGGGTTTTCACAGCGTGCCACTTAACTCCTCTTAAACCAGTGCTAAAAATAAAAAAGAAAAAAGTGGTAAAATGGGGGCAAGCAGGAAGAAAAACATACTGAAAGGCAGGTAGGGATGTGCAGGATGGGTGTAGGAAAGGACCATAGCTCTACATTTCTTATACAGCAACAGCTGTGCAGGTTTTACAGAATTTGGAATTTGGAGCCTCACACCCTAGAGAGAGGTGTTATGGCAACATAACTGTGTTCATTAATTAATGTAATAATTACTTGTGTCCAGTGGACATGTGTGCAAAATGGAAAGGTATGTATGGGGTGACCTTTTTTTTTTTTTGTGGGACAGGAGCCCTTTTTTCTTTTTTAAGCAGAGAGTGGAATGTTGGGGAAGGGATATAGGTACATGTGGTGAGGTAGGCTGTAGGAGAGGTTGCATTTGCAGATAGACAAGACAACATAAAGGGACATGTGTGACACATGAGGGGGGTAAACACGTGGATGGGGAGGGTGTTGTGGAATCAGTGGTCCATGTACCCTGAGACGGCAGCAGTGTGACTGAGCTCCCAACCCATGGGCAGTCAACACCGCTCCTCACTGCCCTGAAGGTGGCTGTGCTGGAGGCTGGGAGCCGGGGCCAACAGACCCATCCAGGTTGGTGAGTCTGCCCTTAATCCAGTGCAGGCATTGCTTATACCCATGATGAACTATCCTGCGCACCATCACTGGTAACTGATCATGGGTGACAACCCCCCCTCCACCGTCACTCCCTGGGGGGATGAACCCCGTCCCCTGAGGTGGTTCCACCTGTAGGTGGTGCAGGACCAGCGGAGGGGGCACCACTGGCTTGGGTCCCAGACGTGCTGGGACCCAGAGCCATGGGCCAGCTGAGGTAGGGTAGGCGGATCACCAGGAACCGGCCTACCTAGTCGAGCTGTGGTGTTGAGGTATTTCAATGTGTATAGGTCAGTAATGAAAAAAAACATTTAGTTAGTTATAACAGCATGCAAGGACATTTTAAATAACCCAGTAACATAACATTGGATGGTATATGGAATACAACAATAAGTAAGATAGCAGTCAGCATAGTAAAAGCATGCCAGTAACAGTTACAGTATAAGGCCAACAACATAGGTAATTCAACAAGATATGTTAGTATGCAACCATTGTAATACATAACAATAATAAAACACAAGGCTCAACATAACATTTAGAGAACAACATATGTTAATATTAAACCATAAACAATGTATAACAAGGATAAATTATGAATATAAGGGGTGGGGGGAGAGAGAAATACAGTCTGTTAATACCAGTATAGGCTACATAGTTTGCAACAGTACTGTAATACACTCTACAGGTCAGCCCTTCCTTTATGATTAACAGTGCCCTATAGCTGCTTTAGCATGTACATACCTTTCAAGCTATCCACATGGGACAGTATAGGCCAAGCTGTAACACCTACAGGTACGCAACTACAGAGGACTATTACATGTCAGGTGGACCTATATAACTACCAAGGTGTACTATGGACTGATGTAGCGTGACTGTGCTATTGACATAATCATGTTGATGATAGAGTTGTGACAGAGGGATTAGGCAAAAGTGATTACAGTCCATAACAGCGTGACACTTGAGAGACATGCATCATGTACAGTACAGACAGTATACAACTATCATGCTGTCCTTGGCAGGCATGGGGTTAGACCATCAGCAAACATTCACAGACACACCAAGCATACAGCCATAGCAAGATTACACACTTTATTTAATGTATTAATGTTTATTAGTATTGTACTTGTCTTTATTTTATGACATCTTATCACATTCCAGATCAATGCTGTTAACACTCTGTTACATCTGAACACACAAATTATTAAACCATAATAAGGGCTTCTGTACCCATTTACCTATAACTCCTGTGGAGAGAATATCTGTCAACAATACATAATTGATTCAGTAATATTTACTAGTACCTGTCACTGGATTCAAACCCTGGTCTGTGTGTGACAAAATGTACATCATACACAGCATTTAACAAACTGAGCTACTGAGCCACTGCTGACTATTGACTGACTAATATTTTCCTAGAGCTCACCTGGAAACAAAATATGACCTGGCATTAGTAGTACAGTTTTATACAAGACTGTAGTGACACTTGAACACACATGCGTGAAATTCATGCATGACAGAGATACTAGGTAAACTGTACATTAATACATAGAATGCAGTGTACACAATAAACTCTTAGTGGGTGGAAATGTCTGTGATGTGTACAAACCATGTCAGAGTATTGGATTGGCTACTTGACCCATATACAATTGCAGCTAGTATATTTGCAGTCTACATCTATTACAGTTTCATACTTGCCTGCAGCACCGCACCTCAGAGTAGGAATGCATATAGCTGAAATGCAATGGCTAACACAAAGACAATCCTGATATACACAATCTACCTTGGGTGTTCCTGGTATTGCTTCAGATGTTAGTGCAGAACAGCTGTCATAATGCATATATCTTGTAGTACAGCTGTAAATCTACAGTTTAGCATAACACTCTACCTTAGCTAACCTTGAGTGACTTAGTGGAATTCTTTGTGTTTGTATTTCAGAGCAGATGTCATACTCATTTTCATGAACAATGCCCTACTTACACACATATTGCACAACACAACTTTATTAATGGTGCCTTCATGCAGTTATTGGTATATTTTTGAGTTTTTATTGCACAACAGTTATTATAATGCAGGTGTTGCAATACAGCTGTAATTACACAATTATTGCAGTAGAAACTTTATTTCATTAACATTATCAAGTTTCATGCTTTAATCTTTATTGTAATATATTTGGCAGTAGTCAGTTATTACAGTACAGGCCTACATCCACATTCATTGCAATACACAAATCTGTACTGCATGTTCCTACTGGCAGTGAATGAATTACTCTATCTTGTGTATTTGGCTATAGATTGCAAATTAATCTGTTCTCACCACACTCACAATGCAACCTGGCTAGGCACCCTGCATGGCCCTCTAGGTTGTGAGCTCTCTCCTCTGCAGCTGTAGGGAGAGAAGCCCACCATTATGCGTACCTGTCTATCACACATTCAGATTAGGTATTGGTAAAACAATGTTAACAGTACTTGTGTGGTAATCCTATCCCGAGCATCCTGGACTCAGGTGTCCAGAAGTCCCCTCTTCTGACACTTCAGATTGTCGTAATGGTGATGGACTTGCTCACCTGTGCAGAGGATATCTGTTGCACTGATGAGATCACATGCCAGCCGGTCCCAGGCCTCCGACTTGTTCTCCGATCCCTGGAACTGGCTCTGCAGCAGCCGGTGCTCATGGTCATTCATGAGGAGTCCAACCATGACCCTGGACTCCAGAATGCCCCACCACTGCACCTGGAAGCATGCACACTCTCCAACACCTGTCATTGTTCCTGCACAGTTCATACTCTAACAGGTTATGCTGTATTACCACCTGTTGCACTTAACATAGCCTGTTTTACCACACTTACACACCACTGGGCCATTTTTAAAAATGCAGCACGTCACTTGGCACTGCACAAACCAGCTTAGCTGAGCTGAGTATTGCTTAAACTGCTACTGCTTAGCAATGATTAGCAGTGCGCAAACCAGCTAAGTGCAGTGAAGTGTTGCTTAAATACAGACTGTTTTAGCAGTACTTATCTTGGCTTAGCATGGATTAGCAGAGCTTAGATGAGTGCATCACATCATGATTTTAAAATAATTGGCATAATTTATATTTAGAAAATGATTGCTTAATTTCTCTTGCCTCACATAAGGTTGTGACTCTAACCACTTGGCTACATGGATATGGGGAATGCCGCTTTACTTTTACATATATTTATATGTATATATTACATATATATCTTTACTGTTAAAGAAGATTATATATAAAAATTCCAGAAAGGCGACCTGCTAGTTAAAGTTAATCATAGTAAGTTCATATATGATAAACAAAGAAAAATAAAATAAATGCTTTTGAAAACATTTTTAAAAAAGCTAGTATTACACTTTGGCCACTGGATGGCAGCAAAGTGGAAATAGGGAAGCCATGCAGTAATAAAAATAATGGAAATAAATGCTTCTGAAAAATCTTTAAAAAGCTAGTATTACACCTTGGCCACTGGATGGCAGCAAAGTGGAAACAGGGAAGCTATGTAAAACTAAATCCATTGGAATGATACATTCTGCCCTTATAGCCAGTAAAAATCTAGGCAGAGAAGTGCATAGTATATTAGCATATTTTTGGCGCCAATTTTAAATCATAGCTATTGGCTACTTAGTAGTGCAAAGAAAGATTACTGGATATTCTAATAAAGACTAAGAATGAATTGACATGATTGGTTTAGAAGTCAATTGATTTTAAACCTTATTGGTTTGTTTTTAGTATAAATATTAAGCATTGCTACCAAAAGATAACGATCTGAAGAAGGCTAAATAGCTGAAAGCGCTTATCGTTTTATCACTATCGAATTTTAATGCTATTTTTACTTTTTTCCATTAAATTTGCTTGCTGTTTGACACAGGACTTTATCGTGGTGGATTTTTGCTGTGGTGGAATACCAGAGGTTTTTTCTTTGTTCAGATAAAAAAATAAGGTCTGAAAGATATAATCTAAACAAGTAAGGACCTAGGACAGAGCCCTGTGGGACACCTTGACTGTAACAAGGATTTTACCTGTCCAGTTGGTGTGCGATACTTGCCATGTCCTATTTGTAAGCCATGTAGCTATCCATCTTATCAACATGGATTGCATAACTAAGTTGCAGTTTCATGTAACAGTCTATGAATTTTTTTCACATAGAAGCAGAAGTTGTACACACAGTAAAATGTAACTGAAAGATTTAAATTCAACCTTCATTAAACAAAACATATTTACTGTTACAGAAGGATGCAGTACATATACTTCAGAACTATAATGTGTGCTTTAACTATTTTCTGCTTAATAACTGTGAACATATAAGGAGATTGTTTAAAAATATATACAGAAGTAACACAATTGGTCATTAGTCACTAAACTATGTGCTGGTAATTTACTTGATACTGCAACCTCTACCCTTCTCCTCCAACTTCCGCTCTGACTAGGGTGTGGTGCCTGACTGAGTTTAGCTGTCTTGTTCATGTAGTTAACATTGTGGAATAAATGTCTGTCTTATACAATTATTATACTAATAAATATTTTCTGGCCTACACAAAGAAAATCCTTTCTTTACAAAAATCATCTGCATATACTTCAAATATTAACTAAGGTAATAACGACAGTAAATGAAATTATGTGGGAATCCATTTTTTGTTTGTATGTAAATATATGCACATGTATACATGAAAAAAAGTTGTAAATGTACACTCAGGTAGAGATACATCTGTACTTTACAGATATATACATATATATGAAAATATTTATATATATATATATATATATATATATATATATATATATATACACACACACACACACACACACACACATATATATATATATATATATATATATACATACACACACACACACACACACACACACACACACATACACACACACACACATATATATATATATATACATATAGATATATATGTGTGTGTGTATATATATATATATATATATATATATATATATATATATATATATATATATATATATATATATATATATATATATACACACACACACACACACACACACACACACACACACTCGCAATCCAATAACATGTGGAAAGAAGCTGTTATGGAATCTGGATGTCCTGCAACTAATGCTTCTGTAGCATTTTCTTGTCGGCAGGAGTTTGAATAGTCCATAAGCTGGATGGTGTATATCCCTCAATAGTTTTTGGACTCTATCATAAAATATGTTTGAATATATGTCCTGTAGGGCTTGAAGGTTGGAGGGAATGATTTTTGTGACCTATTTAACAATCTTATCCAGTGCTTTCTGATCAGCTTGAGAGCAATTTCCATACTAGACAATGATGTTGATTGTCAGTACTCTCACAATCATGGCTCTGTTGAAGGTAAGCAGAACCTGTGGGGGGAGGATAGCTCTACAGAGTCTCCTAAGGAAGTGGAGTTGATGTTGAGCTGTCTTTATAAGTTAGGAAGTACTTGTGGCCCATCTTAGGTCTTGCAAGATATGTACCCCTAGGAATTTGGTGCTGTTTACTCTCTCCACTGCAGCACCACTGATGGTGATAGGGGGATGTGGCTTATTCTCCTTCGGAAAATCGATGATGATTTCCTTGGTTTAACAACATTTGGTGCTAAGTTGCTGTCAGTGCACCAACAAATGAGTTGGTTCACCTCCTTCCTGTAGGCCCCCTCATCTTCCCTCTTGATAAAGCCAATTACTGTAGTCTCATCTGTAAATCTAATTACTCTATTTGACTGATGCATAGCTGCGCAGTCATGTGTTAAAGCTGTTTAAAGAAGTGGACTGAGTACGCAGCCTTGTGGGACCCAAGTAGTTAGTGTGATGCTGTTTTAGTGAGGTTTTTTTGCTCAAACTATCTGTGGTCTTTCAGTCAGGAAGTTGAGGATCCAGTTGCATATTTTGTTTTCTATGCCTACATTACTCAGCTTAGACAGCAGTTGTTGTGGAATTATTGAATGCAGAGATGAAGTCTATGAACAGCATACGTACATAACAGGCCTTATTTTCCAGGTGGTCCAAGGTGTGATGAAGTGTTAAGGCAAAGGGATGATAATACATTTTTTTGCATTGAGTTTAAGGCCATGGCCTTTCTTACCATTGTGGAGACATGGTTGTCAAAGTTAAGATTGCTGTCAACCTATATGCCCAGGTCTCTCACCACTGAGTGCGTACTTAAGGTGTTGCTATTGATGTGGTAGTTAGCAGGAACATTGCCTGTAATGAAAGGGATGATAATACATTTTTTTGCATTGAGTTTAAGGCCATGACTTTGGCACCAATTATTTTTTGTGTAAGACCCTATTGTAGAATGTTGACATCATTTGAAGATTCTATGACTGCTCCCAGTTTGCAGTCATCAACAAACTTTGTCAGCCACAGACCTTTAGTTTTTGCTTTTACTTCATAGAAATAGATTCCAAACAGTAAAGGTCCCAAGACTGATCCCTGTGGAACACCACTGGTTACAGGTCTGCTGTTGGAAGTGGATTCCCCTATTTTGACTATATGGGTTCTCAAGAAAGTTCTATAATTAGCAGAGGGAAAAAAGCACAACTCATTTCATGCAGGCCATGCCAGCATTCATCTATACCTAACAGAACTTCTCATTTGAGGTCCTGGTCCCAGTCTCACAGCACTCTCAGATCATTGTCTGCAGGATCACCTGCATCAAGAAGGTCACAACATCAGGCCAACTCACCAACCAGCTCTCATACCAGCCCCTCTTCAAAATCACTGCACCATCGCTTAGTCTATCCTTAGAAGATGTATATGGTACATTTGACCTTAACTTTCAGTAATTCAAGTGTGACCTTTCTGGTACTTGCAATTTGACCTTCATGCACATTTCAATGTGCAACTTGAAGAGGACTGATTTATTAAATAAAGTAAAAAAAGAAAGGGGAACTTTGGACACTTTTCAACTGTATGCATTTAATTCCTGTAATGTTACTGCTTAAAAACTTATGGAACTGTGGTAAGAAAGCTGTATGTCATAACTTAAGATTGCAATGATTAACACCATTACTGCTCTATGCATTATCATTGTTATAGCTGGCAATTGCCTGCTACTTAAAAGTAGTAATACACAAGTGTCACTCTCCTATCTAGGACACAATAGAAGAGTCTTCGTGGGTTCTGTTCAAGCAGTTTTATTTTATACAAATACATCATTATAGAAGACTACTGACTTTAACTTAAGTAACTTATATACACATTAACAACTGTGATCATGCATGTTCTCTCCTTAGCAGCTCTTTTAAAATGGCACTAGGGATTGCACGTCTAGAATTTAAGCCTCCATGTACAGCCTTGATGTGCTTCTTAAACACAGTGTGCATATCACTTGCACTCTGATCTACATCCTCCCTCTTTGAGAAATAGATCACATTATGTTATAAGGCTATATGGCATTCAGAAATCACAGGTAAGTCTTGGTCATGCATTATACAATACTAAATACACAAATATATACAATCAGGTCCATGTTGCTGCGTATTTCGCACAAGACTTAGCTACTCACCCATATTGTGTGACATAAAACTGGGAATGAGATTTAGCAACTGGAACAGTCTCTACAAAATGGTTGACCTGTGGAACGCTCAGATCATCTTCTGGAATGGAATCAGAATTTTCAACACATTCTGGTATGGGAACAATGTCTGATTCACTCAGATTTAGATTCTACATCAAAGAAGCAATGTTGTGATGGTAATGATGGTTCTGATACAGGAAGAAAATGTCTATGGTTCCTCCTATATTCCACTCCCTCGGAGTCTACTAGGTAAGATCTCAGCTCTGTACAGATGCCTGTAATCTGTCCTATTCGATCAAAACCTTTTGTTGTCTGGATTCATACTGTCTCTCAACAGACAAAGTATTCTGCTCAATCTGTCTTAACTAGATTCCTGGATATTACGCTTCTTCAACAATTGAGCTTTGATGGTTTTATTGTTCTTAGGTTTCAATAAACTAGAAGTAATGGGTAGCATGTTCTAGTTTGCCTGGAAAGTAGTCTTTGAGCAGGTGAGCCAAGAATATCATCATGGGGTATGTTTCTGAGATTAAGCAAATTCAATAACACATCGGTATTGTAAGGCTTTGACCTTTCAAGTAACTGCTTTGTACTTTGCACTACACATTCAGCTAGATCATTGGACTGAGGATATTCAGGATTACTAGTGACATGCACAAAGTCCCAATCTTTTGCAAATTTCTGAAACAACTGGCTAGTAAATTGAGCACCATTGTCAGAAAGAAGTTTATGTGGACTACCATGAACTGAGAAATGATGTTTCAACTTAGTAATAACAGCAGTGGATGTTAGGTTAGGTAGTAGATCAATCTCAAACCAGTTCAAATAAGAGTCTACCAAAACCAAGTAGTGTTGATTGTTCCACTCAAATATCTCAGTTGCTACAGTAGACCAAGGTAGTTCAGGAACTAGACTTAGCTGAAGCAGTTCTCTTTACAAATGTGGTCTAGTACTATTGCATACTAAACATGAAGAAAGTACTCTATCAATGTTTTGTGGTAAGGAAGGCCAAAATACTAAATCTCTTGCTCTTTTCTTAGTTGATGGAGATCCTGGGTAACCATGATACAAAATCTGGATATATGCTTGTTGTAAGGAAGCAGGGACAATCATTTTAGGACCTTTGAAAATAATGTCATCTTCCATCAACAATTCATCTCTATAAGGAAAATAGGTTTGCACTTCAGAAGGTACACTAGATTGCTTTGATGGCCATCCAACATTAATGTAATGATTGAGCTTCTGCAAAATTGGGTCAGTCTGAGTGTGATTTCTTAACTCATCAAGTCTAGTGGTGGAAAAATTATGCATTGACATCACATCAAAGTCAAACTTTTCTGCATCAAGCTGTTTTGTAGTAGTTATGGGTGATCTGGATAAGGCATCAGCTAGATGAAGCAATGTGCCTTTTGTGCAGATCATTTTGAAATTGTACTTTTGCAATTTGAGCATCATTATTTGCAATCTTGCTGGAGCGGAATATATAGGCTTCTTTAGAATAGTAACTAGAGGTTGATGATCAGCTTCAATCTGAATAGCTCAACCATAAATATAATTATGAAATTTGGAACATGCAAATACTATTGCCAAATGCTCCTTCTCAATTTGAGCATACTGCATCTCAGTTTCGGTTAGTATTCTAGATGCATAAGGTATTGGTCTTCCCTCTTAAAGTATAACTGTGCCAAGACCAAATTTTGAAGCATCACAGGAAAGAATAACTGGTTGGTTCACATCATAGTATTTCAATGTAGGTGGGGTGGCAATTTTCTGCTTGAGGTCTTCAAATGACTTCTGGTGTTGTTCCAGCCATGACCATGCAACATTTTTGCATGTTAGCTTTCTTAAAGGTGCTGTCAACTCACTGAAGTCTGGTATAAACTTGTCTAAATAGTTGACCATGCCTAAGAAATGCTGTAGAGCTTTTACATGATCTGGTACTGACATCTCTAGAATAGC
Source organism: Protopterus annectens (assembly GCF_019279795.1). Classification (NCBI taxonomy): domain Eukaryota; kingdom Metazoa; phylum Chordata; order Ceratodontiformes; family Protopteridae; genus Protopterus; species Protopterus annectens. The sequence goes on along the minus strand of NC_056741.1, from coordinate 1,654,280,649 downwards.
TGCTTGCTTAGTCGGGTCCAGTCTCAAGTCTGTACTTGTAAACAAATGGCCTATATAGGTAACTTCTGGAAGTCTGAATTTGCACTTCAGAGGATTGAGCTTCAAGTTTACTTCATATGTTCTGTCTAGAACTTTCTTGAGGTTTCTGTCATGCAATGCTTCACCATTGCCTACAACCAATAAATCATCTACTATTATGGTACAAGGATAACCCAAAAAAATTTACTCCATTGCACACTGAAAGACTTCACTTGCAGAATTTATTCCACATGGCATCCTTAGAAATCTGTATCTGGCAAGCAGAGTACCAAAAGTAGTTAGAAATGAGGATTTATGATCAAGCATCACTTGCCAAAATGAACTCTTTGCATCCAAGACAGAAAATATAGTAGCATTCAGGATTAGAGCTGCAACTTCTTTGACTGTGTACATTAAATGATATGGTCTCTTTAATGCTTTGTTTAGATCTCTTGGTCAATATATATTCTGATTTTATCTGAGCCTTTTTTGTGAGCAGCTACCATGGATGACACCCTTTCAGTTGGTTCTATGACTGGACAAATTACACCTTGCTGTACCATTTTATCCAACTGAGCTTTAATTTATCCTTCAAAGCTATTGGAACTCTTCTGGCTGGTCTAACTACTGGAGTGACCTCTGGGTCTAACGTCATGGAATACACAACTGGAACTGTGCCTAACTTGTCATCAAAAACATCAGCATACTCTGAGAAAATGGCTTCAGAAAAACTGGAACTCAGAAATGCTCTTATGTGATGGACGTCTTTAGCAAAAGAAAGCAGATTAATTCCTAAACTATCTTTGAGACCCAATAAAGATTCCACTGGTCTTCAGTTTACATAGAATAATAAGATGTAACAGTTCTCAGCCAAATAAGATGAACGCATCACTGAAACTTCAAATGGAATTTCTTCACCTCCAAAAGCAACAAGTCTTACACTACTGGCCACACTGCATTGTTTGTTAGATCTCACTTTAGTAAATGTGTCTGCTGATATATCATTACACTTTGAGCCAGTGTCTACTTTGCTCTGTGGATTTTCCATTAATCCAGAGAGTACAAACAATTCACTTCTTGTCAATAAATTCACGGCATCAATTCTTTCACCAAGCACCGATATACCATCTACATAGAATGCTGACTGCATGGGCTCTACTTGATCAACTTGGTTTTATGTGCAACTTTTCTTTACAACTGTATGAGGCTTACTTGATTTGCAAAATTTTTGGAAATGGTTCCATTTTTTACACTTGTGACATTGCTGACCAAAAGCTAAGCACTTCTCTCTTTTAGACTCATGATTTGCACCATGATTGTGACAGTTAACAATAAAGCTAGACTTGGGTTTTGCTGATTCATGCTTGAACTGCACTGAGCTTGAATGCACTCCTTTCTTTGAACTTTCTGGAAAGCCACATGTCTTTCCTGGAAACCTGGTAGCTGCCATGAGCTTGGTTCTGGTTCTGTTTGCCACATGTTGCATACTATCTACATTTGTTCTGGAGCCAACTGAAACCCTGCTCTTGTCACTCTTAAGCATACTTGTGTGTTTTTCTGTCACCTCATGGATTTGACAAATCTCTATGGCTTTGCTCAATGTTAAATCATTGTGACGAAGTAAAATCTTTCTCACAGCAGCACTATTAATACCACACATACGCCTGTCATTTATCAGCTCATCTTTTAAGTCACCAAACCGACACGTTTTAGCTCTGTTTCTCAAGTCAGTTATTTAAGCTGCAAATGTTTCTCCTGGCTTCTGATCTCTTGAGTAAAACAAATGCCTCCATAATGTAATATTAGTTTGGGGGTTACATATTTCTCTGAACTTGCGCTTCAAACACTCAGGGTCTTCCCTTGATTCAGCTTGTACAACAATATGATGATTTTCACCTTCTCCTTCATAAATTGCAGGTATGTAAACAAATGAACTCTCTCTTTCTATGACCTCTGACCCAGCCAGGTTTAACAAAATGGATGCCCTGGTGCATGTATCTCTTATCTGCATAAGCTGCTTTTATAAAAATGTCATACTCTTGCTCAAATGCTCTCCAGTTCTCTGTAATATTCTGATCAAATGCAAGTGGTAGCGGGTTTTGAAATCCATTTGCCATATTAACACATACCAGTGAAGGGTTTTGCTAATAAGCACAAACATACACACATGCACATATCCCAGAAACCTATGCCAGTATTTGTAACTTTGTCCAATGCCTTTGCGCTTCTGAATTTATACATTTTTTGGGGGAGGCTTTTCAAAATTATGATAACAGACAAACTTATAGTACCTTTGAATAAGTAAAACTGATATGCTGTGCAAAACCCTAAACAGTGTTCTCAGTCATGGCCTTTAACTTTATTTAGAATTTTCAAAATTTATTCTGAAGCAGATACACTTTTTTCACTTTTACTTTCTCTGCTATATTTTATTGAGACTAATATAAGTAGCATAGGCTCTGGAAACCTACAATATCAAGTAATGGTAAACAATGAATGCTTGTCGAAATGAGTTCAAATAGATACCAAGGAAAAGTCCAATGAAGAGCAGACATTTGGTCAAATTTACTGTAATAAACAATTGGTAAACCACAGCTTGCAGTACAGAAGTTTTATTAAGCGCTTTTCTTCTGTTCTAAATAACAAACTTCATCAGACACTATCTGATGAAGTTTGTTATTTAGAACAGACGAAAAGTGCTTAATAAAACTGCCCTACTGCGAGTCGTGGTTTACTGATCTTTTATTTCATTTTTGCTGTCAGTCCGTAATTTTCACTCAGACTTACTGTAGGTGAACATCCTATAAAGGAAATTACAGGGAAATATAAACAAAAGCTTGTTAAAATAATATACATTATAACTTTTCCTAAGCCTCTAAAATTTTTCAAATACCAGCTTAAATTTAACATAATTTTATTTTGTTACCAGTAACAGATACATTTTAGTGGCAGACTTTCTAACAAACTAATCATTACTTAGACTGATCTGACTAATAGTGATATAGTATTTAATCAAGCAATGTTGCTTGACAAGGTGGGTGTTACAATGTAATAATGGACAATTCAGGGGAGCTAATAGGCTCAGCTCCATAGGAGTAGGACTTCCCCTACCCTTGGAAGGTCTGTTATTTTCCTGCAATATCAACTGAAGAGGAAATGATTCAACTTAGAAGAGTTTAATATTTGCCTTTTTAATATTATATACAATTCTTTTATATTTTTTCATGTAAAAAAGTTATTCTGACTAATGCTTCAAAGTTGGTGCAGGGATATATAATTGTTGCTGGAGGAAGTATTTTATATTGAAAATATAGCCACACACACACACACACACACACACACACACACACACACACACACACGCACGCACGCACGCACGCACACACACACACACACACACACACACACACAGGCATGTGCACACTTGTAGGTGTGTTCACTTTCTTGACTGCGCACAACTCAGATAATGGAATGTAATCAAATGAACAACATTATGCATAAATTATAGCTAGCAAACTGTTTTTAGCTTGCTACAATTATACTCAGTCTAAATGGGTCTATATCACATAGTCGAAGTTTTATAACTTCAAACACGAAATGTGTCAACCATTCCATTCGAAGTTACAAAACTTCGACTATGAATAAAAAAAAATTCAACTATGAATAAAAAAAATCAAAATAAACTGTTGTAAGGAGGGGGGCAAGCCTACCTGCACCCCCCACACCCCCCGCTACTTAAATATACCAACTCCGAGATCGCACCTCATTCAACAAAATGGAAACCTCCCCTTACAGAGATTTCCTTTGAAATGCTCGAACGTATACATGTTTGAACTTATGGTCTCGACCATATAAGGTTCGAACTTGTACAAGTTTAACTATGTGATAGGAACCCATCTAAACCACTACCTGACACTAATTCATGAACACACACACACACACACACACACACACACACACACACACACACACACACACACACACACACACACACACACACTTATACGTGCATACACACAGATGTATTCACTTGATTCTGATTAAATGAATGATTTTGTGCATAAATAATAGCAATCAAAAAATTGTATTTCAGCTCATTGCTGTTCAGACTCAGTCTAAAGTATTACTAAACCATTATCAGACACACATGAATAAGCACATTCATCCCCTCACACACAAACATACTTACACACAGATGTATTCACTTGATTCTGATTAAATGAATGATTTTGTACATAAATAATAGCAATCAAAAAATTGTATTTAAGATCATTGTTGTGTAGACTCAGTCTAAACCACTACTTGACACTAATTCACGAATATATACACACACACACACACACACACACACACACACACACACACACACACACACACACTCACACACATACATGCACACACACTTGGGAGTGGTGCTGCAGTTACTTGCTTTAGTTTTTTTTTTTACCATTTTCAAGCTACTGTTGGTAAGGGGAAGGAAATTGTAGTTTTTTTACTTCTTCTGCAGTCACCTGCATTGGATTAGATTTGTTAGCTGTATTTTATTTTATTTTTCCCATCTACTAACCATGACTTCAGTTCTTCACTTAATGAGTGGAAAAGAAATAACAGCTGCATGAAATGGATACAGTCCCTGCACATAGGTTTCAAGCTGGAATAAGTTCTCTTCTCTTTACTGGTCTGTCCCCTTACATTAAAGCTCCCCTTTGGAACATGGAGTGCCCAATGCAGATAGTTGATTCTCCAAACCCATTTTCTAAAATTAAATAATATATTACTTCAATTGGCCATGGTGGTGCAGCGGTAGCATTGTTGCCTCACAGCAAGAGGTTCTCCCGTTTGATTCTCGGCTTGGGAGTGCCTTCTGTTTGGAGTCTGCATGTCCACCCCGCAGACGAGTGGGTGTTCAAAAGACATGCGTTGAATGGGTGTGCCTTTGTTGAAGGCTGGATGTCGGGCTGGCAACTTGACACCATAAAAACCAACTGCCAATCATTAACAGACCAGAGTTCCGCTGTGGCGACCCCTAACCGGGAAAAGCCAAAAGACAAACAACAACAACAATATTACTTTCTAAAAATCATGAAATAATAAGGCAATAAGGGCTGCATGGCTTAATAGCTAAAATCCTGATGGAGTTTCTTTATTAGTACTAATACTAAGTCAGATTCAACAAACTGCAGTGGTGGTGCTGTGGTAGCGCTGTCGCCTGACAGTAAGACGCTGTCCCGTTCGATTCTCAGCTAGAGCGTCTTCTGTCTGGAGACATGCATGAATGGGTGTACCTTCGTTGAAGGTTGTGCGTCAGGGCTGGCAACTTGGCATGTAAAAATCTACTGCCAATCATTAGCGGACCGGAGTTCCACTGTGGCGACCCCTAACCGGGAAAAGCCGAAAGACACAACAACAACAACAACTAAGTCAGATGCAGCTATACATCATATGTTTGCCAAATACCATTAGTTAATGTGCAGTATATAGGAGCCTGATCTAAGTAAAGTCATATACAAAATGAAATAAGGAATTGTAGCTTGTACATCTGTGTGAGCTAGCCTGCGTTAATGACTTTAAATGCTTCTGTTGAAACTTAGCAGTGTGTGATTGGTATGATTTTAATATTTAAATGATGACTGCAGATTTCACTTCCCATGTATAATCAGTTTGACTAGCATGTAACCCACAGTGAAGGCTGACTTTGTTAAAGAGGCCAGTGATCTATTTTTAAATACAATGCTGCAAGTTTTGGAATCTCACAATTTAAAAGAAAGTGGTAAAAAAAAGGTGCTAGTCACTTAATCAAACATTTCATCCCAGTTGTCCCTGAAAAGTGAATGCATGTTTAGCAGCCACTCTAAAGTTAACATTTTTTTTAAACTCGGTAGACAAAAGTGTGCCTTGTCACAAGGTTAACTGATTTTCAAGTTATGCAAAATGAAAATGCAAATTGAAGGAATCAAACCTATGCCTTCAGGATGAAGATGATTAGAAGAGGATAGCCTAAGTCTTTTTTGCAAATGCAGAAACGGGTCAAGAGGGCTTACATAATATATAACAGCCTGCATACAACTAGTCAGGTTGAAGAAAGCTTTGTTAAATGGAAGGATCTGACACATTTCAATATTTAAAGAGTATCAAGAAAGAGAAGATTAATATTTAAGTCTGTGAGCCACTGATATAAGGAGTGAACATGCTTGGAAGCTAATGAACATTATATTTACAGTTAAGAACCTGAAAAAGGTTTAAGATAATAAGTAAGCAGTGTAAGATGTTACACAGTCAGTGTGTACCATACCTTTCTGGAGAATGTCATCTATTAGAAGTAAGCGTTTGTTTATTATCTCTATATTCATTTTGAACAGTAACCTAGAAAAGAAGTTTATTTTAATGACTAGTTTTCTGTAAAAAAGATCAAGATAAGCTTTATCCTATTTGTTCACATCCACAGTACTTTCATTATTTATAAATTAATAAAGGGATCAGTAAAAGTGAAATGAAAATATCTAAAGGCAAAATGAAAATACCTAAATATCGTAAATTATATTGCTGGGATTTTATGACCATCTTTTAAAAGCTTCATGCAATATGAAATAAAAAAAATCCTAATTTACTGATATTCAATTTAGAGTTTGCTACTAAGCTAAACTCATTTTTTGTTCTTTAAAGTGAAGGAAGTGCTTGAAGGAGATTAGAAAGCTGAACTACAAAATCATCAGTGACTGCAGCAGTAAATGTACTTACCTTGTCAAAGAAGATAACCTTCATGTCCTTATTGATTAGTAATTTATTAAACAGAGGCTCAGAATCAAAGCTGATAAGATAAGGTACACCAGCAGCTGTAATATGTAGAGAAGCTAACAGGTATATGTTCTGAGACCATTCTGTTAACTCTAAGTGGTTTGGAATATGGCTGTTTTCCAGCTTATACAAAGAAGAAGAAAACGCTACTTTGAAATGTCATGAGAAAAGTTCTAAAGACTCATCTGAAAGCACTGTATGCTTTGTACTAAATAGAAATAACATTGCACAGTTTATATTTTAATTAATTGTGTGTGTGTGTGTGTGTGTGTGTGTGTGTGTGTGTGTGTGTGTGTGTGTGTGTGTGAGTGTGTGCATGCGGCTTTGACAGACAAAAAAACGCAAACAAAAAAGGCAATAGATGCACAGGGATAGCTTCCCTGTGTGTAGAAGTTAATGTGGCTGATAAAATGTTTTAATTCTTTAATGTTTCAGCTGTCAACTCCAAATCAAAGGATTCATTTCCATCATTTCAAATCAAATGAGGCTGAACAAGATGAACTTATGGCTCATTGCCTTTAAACCAAATCAAATCAAAATTATTCTCTCTTAATTTACTTATAATATCCTCTTCTGATTATCTTGCCTTTACAGAGACAGATAAGTAATATCTCCTCCAGTCTCCTTTTGATGACATCACTATCAAAGAATTCCAATCAGCTGAATGTTTAAGATTCACCCTTGACAATCAATTAAAATGTGACATGAACATTAAAAACACTGTAATAAAAGATAACTTGAAAGTTAATGATCTAGCTATTTTTCCAAGAAAATGCAAGAACTGACACTGCAAGGTCATTCTATCTTCTACCAGTAATGTACTCACTTGGCCAACTTTGCAGGTATAGAGGAATAAAGCAGTGACCATGACCCAGATGGCCTGGGTTAATTAGCTGCTCAGGCACTGTTAGAGCTCTGACAGTGGGGAAGGGCTTAGACTATTTGCCACTGTTTTACGAGGAAGGCATGAGTTTGATACAATACAGAGACATACTGTTCCTTGACACCTAAGTGAAGAATGTGATTATAAACAGCATCCAGTTTAGATGAATGGGTGTAATTTGAGTATTGTTGGTAAGGTCACTGTCTGACTTTCTTTGTCTTATGTCAGAATACATCAAAACAATCCTTGTAATCTGAGACCTGCTGTTGGATACTCGGTATCCATGCCAAATTCTGGCAATAAATATGAACATTTAAATTTTCTGTGCATGAAAGCATACATAATACATAATGGTTTTGGCCTTGTATTAAAATATACCCTGGGATTCAATAAACTTCATGTAGGCTTTGCACGAAGCCTACATGGAGTTTACATGTGTGTGTGGTGATGCACAATGAGCAGCAGTACTAATTACATATTCATGCCATGCACAGCATTTACACATAAATAAGCATGGTTTCATGGCCAGCAACACAGGAAACTGCATAAAGCAACATAAATTGCAAACCTGTTTACCTCAGAGCACAGTAGGTTAGCAGCATTGCATGAAATGCCATGATTACTAGAGCTTAACACATAGCTATGTATATGATCCAAGCACATTACAGGACGATGTATACAGTGCAGGGTACTGTGAATTCACATTCTAAGCATTCTGTACCAAAGTTGGGTAAATGATCTGTAAGGGTACATGGACTGCCATGTAAAATAAACACTCAGGGGAAGTGTGTGTATTGAATAGGGACACACAGATGAATTGTAGGAAAGAACATAGGGAAAGAGGACAGATGAAACAACCTAATGTACAGCAGATAAGGGCATGTCACAAGACAGTTGTAGCAGAAACACCATGGACTGCACAGTGAAAATGTGCATTATGTGACTGTCACACAAGGTGACATAACAATGGGGAAGATGTCTGCATGAGATAAGCATCCTTACATGAACAATGCAGAGGATATCTATCAGAGATATTATTTACAATTGGGGTAGGGTACATATTGTGAAGCTGCGCGAACCAATTTGCCTAAATATGAGTATAACCTCAGCAGAGGTGACCAACAAGTAGGACATAGGTAAAGGCTCATGGACAACAGTAAAAGAAGCATGCACAATCAAGGACAACATCAGAATAATACTACCAGTAATCCCATGTCTCTGATGTAACATATGGGATTTAGAGTGATCAGAAATGGTGCTGCATAAACAAACTTATACAACTATTATGACATATCCACACTCTATGAGGGTAATCACACACACTTCCTGATACTAACATCTCCTGGAGGTGTTAGGAGGGACTCTGCTATATCTGTGCATGAAAGTATGATCAATACAGGCTAGTAGACTGGTGTGCATGGCATATGCATATATTTATCTATACATGGCAAACTGACATTGTCACAAATGTTACCCATGCCATCAATGTTGTCAAACAGCTATGTATGTTCTGTGTGCATAACCAGAACAGGTATCACACCTGCATCTAGTGTAACAACTTTATGGGGGCTCCACACCATTAGACAGTAATGTTGATGCATCAGAAAGAATACCTATGTATGACCAATAAGATGTGTGACAAGTCACTGTGACAAAGGGGATATACTTCAGTTTCATATCACTGGAAGATGTGTAGGGAGGTACATAAAGAAGAGTGCATTGTACTGACTTATTGTTGTGATAAAGGCTGTAAACTATGGAGGTATTATGGCCTAGGATGTGCATGTCCTTCACATACTCAGTTGTGCTACATACAAAGGAGTAGTCAGCACTGTGGCCACATGTTAGTGGATGTTTCACATATCATCTACCCCAGGGCACAGGTCATATACTTAGTGATCTGATTATAGGGCCTAATGTCTACATTATCTCTGGGTTGTTGTTTTCTTGATGCAACACATCCCCTGATGTTTTTGTTTCATTGCAGGTGTTGTCATGACTGTGGCAGCAATCTTTGGTGTGTGTTAATAATGTCTGTATTATACTAATATCGCAGTTGGAGTCAATGATTGCCCACAATCTGTAGTCCTTCAGAAAGCTGAATGGACACAGGGTGCGTATGTACTTTGTGACATCTATGACTTAAATAATGGACAGGAAAGGGCCTGGCAGACAGTCCTGATGTAATGGACCTAATCACTGGACCTGAGATATAGGTTAGTTTACAAATTTCAACATAATTAGATGCCACTTACATGATATAGTGGTCTTTCCACTTGGTGATATAGGTGTCTATGGCCACATCTGACAGTGTTGAGTGAATACCTCATTGCAGATTTGTGTGAAATGCCTTGAGCTTGTCAAGTTCAGAAGGGTGATAGTGTTATTGTCATGTATGCCCTCAATGACTTCTTTGAGGTAATCTAACAGATGTAACAGATATGATGTACATTAACAACTCACACATGTCTGTTGCACACAGCCGGGATATTAGTAGTGTCCAGTTAGTAAAGGTCCATGATGACATGCTGGTCTACCTCACAAATGAGAAGAGTCAGAGTGTGACTATGCATGCATGCATCTGGTGCTGTCCCCCCAACTCAGATGAATGCATGTTGATGTACACCCTTCTACAGGAAAATAGTCTGTGTGGAGGTGTGTTGAAGTGTGTATTCAATCATGTCAGGAAGGTGTATACTCTGAGTCATGCTATAGATGATATGTGATGTTGTCACAGCCCATTGATTCTGTGTGATAGGCCTGGATGAAGGTAAGACAGTGTAAACCTGCCTATCCTGATCTGGCCTAGGGTTTAGACACAATTGCCCAAGCAGGCAACATTGAGAAACTGTCCCAACTAGGGATAAACCCTTACATTAGTAGATGGGTAACCAATAGGCTGACTGAAAGAACACATGGTGTGACAGCTGGGGAATCAACCTGTACCAGTAGAGCTGTCACCATTGGTGTAGCCCAGGGATATTTACTTGGCTCTTTACTGTTTGGAATCCATTTCTCAACAATTCAGGGTAAAGTATGCGGCCTTTGGCTTATAGAGTTTGCTGATTCTTGCATACTGGGTGCAATCAGTGAGTTCACCTATGATGAGAACATGCTACAAGAGGGGCTAACACAGACAAATGATTGGTGACAAAGTCATATGGTCTACAGATAAGTTCAAAAATGTGTCTTTATTTTGTCTTTCTGCAAAGTTGAATTCCTGGCTAATTACAGCAGTAACAGCAGTCCTGCTGTGCTAAAACCCAGTGATGCAAGACCTGGGAACACGTAGAAAATCTCAGCTTCAACCACTAAGTATCCACACTGGTATTGGATGCCTGTTTTATGCACATTACAAGTCATGCCATTGTTTTCAGATCTGAGGATTATACTACAGCCCTGTACTCGAACCTTATCAGAACACTAATAGAGTATAATGCTCTCTTTTCCATGTACCTCACCAGACACATGCAGAAGCTAGGGAGATCACAGTGGTTTCTCACCAAGAAAACACTGGGCCTACAAACCATGCCATAATGTATGTGAATAGACTGAAAGCCATCTCCCTGTAAGCTGTATCATATAGGATGATGTGACTTCTGCCTGGCCTCCAAGTCAGTCTCTGACACTGCCCTGGTGAGAATAGCGCACATGCACATGATGACATAAGCATTATCTAGTGAGGAGAATATAGTAATAACAGTGTCTCACATGCTGCTGTAAAAGGTGTCTTTAATGTCAAGGAAGTGCATAAACACACACACACACACACACACACACACACACACACACACACACACACACACACACACACACACACACACACACACACACACACACATACACACACATACACCCCAACTGACTGCAGTGAAAACAAAATGTCTACGTATCTAAGTACACATACTACAGAAGTCTGTATTTAAGGCAAGCACCACGGCTCAAGTCTGACTTGGAGTTTCTCAGACATGCTGGTGTAAAAGGCTCTCTGTAATGTCAAGCAAGTGCAAACACACACACACACACACACACACACACACACACACACACACACACACACACACACACACACACACACACACACACACACACACACACACAAACACACCAGTTGACTGTAGTGAGAACAGAACCTTCTACCTATTCAAGTTTACAGACTACAGAACTCAGTACTTTACCCAAGCATACTGGCACAAGTCTGACTTTTACAAGGCTACAGGATGACTTATAGTGGATGACATCAGCAGTGGATGTTGGAGAGAAGACATTGGAAGGCCTGCATGAAATAGATGTGTAGGCATGTGCAAGTGTCAAAATACTATCAATCCATGCTGTTCTGGCTAGATAGAGTCACACACACACACACACACACACACACACACACACACACACACACACACACACACACACACACACACACACACAGTTGACTGAAGTGACAACAGAACCCCTACCTTTCTAAAAATACAGACTACAGAACTCAGTACTTTACACAACCACCACATCACAAGTATGACTTTTACAAGGCTGCAGGACAACTTATTGTGGATGACATTAGCAGTGGATGTTGGAGAAAAGATGTTGGGAGGCCTGCATGAAATGGATTTGTAGGCATGTGCAAGTTTCAAAATACCATCAATTCATGAGATTGGAGTGGAAACTGTAGGACACATACTTATGGTCTTAGAGACATACACACACACACACACACACACACACACACACACACACACACACACACACACACACACACACACACACACACACACATACACACTTACTTGACTGCAGTCAGAGCAGAACTCCCTACCTAAGTATAAAAACTACAGAGCTCAGTACTTTACACAAGTGGGATAGGTAAGTCTGACTTTTACAAGGCTACAGAACAACTTATAGTGGATGACATCAGCAGTGGATGTAGCTGACAACAACCAATAACCACACCAGAAATGTGGAAGAGACAACAAAAGTCTAGAAAACATTCTACAGATTTATTACAGACAGTTAAGCTCTTTTGTCCCCAAGTGGGCTTCTTCAGAACTGCCATTATTAAAACACAAGCCATTTAAATACATCTCAAGCTAATCATGTGATAGCCAATAAACCAATCAGTTTAATAAAACAATAAAACACTTGTAATGGTGTATATAGAACCTAGTGGCTAAACTAAAACACAAATACATAAAACAGTATGGAAACAAATGTTTATGCCCTTGAATGATAAATGGATTCATATTAAAACAGCAGCCCCTTAATTTATTAGATATTGAATGTAATTTTATATAACTTTAAATATTTATAAATAATATCTATTCTAAAAAAAAATACTAAACATATAAACTTTTTAACTTTAATAAACGGCTAATGGAGCAAGCTTCATTCATCCCAGGGGGTGCTGTTGCTTTTAATTTCAACTGCCAAATAAGTTCCCTAACCAAGTGTTTCTCAATAATAGAACCCCTTGGGTCTCTTTTTATCTACTCTAGATTTTTAAAGTTAAATCCGTGACTAGGGCAAGCATGTATATGTCTGTACATAGCATTAGTAGTTTTTGCCTTATTAACCTCCAGGTCATTCATGTTAATAAATTCTCTCCTTTAGTTTTCTGGAGGTTTTCCCTATATAAAAGGCAGGAAAAGAATCATAACAGGCAATATAAACTATCCAACTAGACTGACATGTTGAAATGCCCTTTAACTTTAAATTCATGCCCTTTAATATAAAAAGTATACCCCACTAATATAAACTGGCACTGCCTACAATACTCAGATTTAAACATACCACTATTACTTGCTTGCTCACATTCCTGGCTTTTCTTTTCAGCAGATTATTGAAGCATTTATTTTCCTATACACCATTTTCGGCCTGTCCCCCAACAACCTCCTTATGTGTTCAGTGGCTATAATGAGCCAGTTTTCTAAAATACAATACATTATTCTATAGGTATCAATGTTAAAAGTTAGAATGAAGAGTTTACCAAAATCCACCCATTTATCCACTCTCTCCATGGAGTGCTTTGCATTGAGTGATCCACCACAAATTATAAAAGGTTTTGGTAGCAAGGGCATATAATGCCCCTCTGCCTTTTTCCCACTACTTTTTTCTTAATGTCCAATAAAAATTAAGTTGGATTGGCCAGCTTAATAAACATCCCCAACAAGTCATTACAGTCCACCAAAAATGCAGAATTGTCTGAAACCATTCTAGTAAGTCTTACTAGCTGGCCTTTGACCACAGTTTTTTTCTGAACTTTTGGGTGACAGTTACTGTAGTGGAGGTAACTGTTGGAGAAAGCGGGCTTCTATGGATGTTAGAAATAAAACATCCATTCACATAATCTTTAAACATCACATCCAAAAATGTGATACTATCAACATAATAAGAAAACTTTAAAAAAAGTGGTGGAAACATTAATATATTCCAAAAGTTCACTCACTTTCTCCTCAGTGTCAGCCCAAACAATAAATATATCATCCAAAATATGGGTGTAATATCAACAACAATTTTTGTAGGGGGTGTTAAAAATGTAATTCTGTTCCCAGTTAGCCATCACTAAATTAGCAAAACTGGGGGCACAGGCTGCCCCCACAGTGACTCCACTAAGCTGTTTGAACAACTGACCCTCAAAAAATAAATAATTGTTAGATAGTACCAAGTCCATTAAAGTCACAGCTATATTCACTCTATCAAAATCTAGTACTTCAAAATCAAAAAAAATTTTTCCAACCACATGAGGCCCTCATGGTGGGGATTAACAGAATACAAGTTGTGTATATCAATAGTTACAAGGTAACAGTCTGCACTAAACTCAATATTAGCAATTTTACTCAAAAAGTCTGAAGAATCCTGACATATTTGGGGCAACTTGGAAACAGAGTCTTTAAGTAGATTAACCAAGAATTTAGCTATGTAGTGTGTCTTACTTCTATTAGCATCCACATCTGGTCACAATGGTGGATACACTAGATACTTATGAATTTTAGGTATACCAAAAATTCCATCCACCACTTGCCATTTGTTCTCCATAAACTCATATTCCTCAATATTTATTTGCCCCTGCATTAACATGCCATACAAGCACATATCAATTTTAGCATAGGGAATGTTGAGTTCATTCTTGGAAATGTCAGTGTAGGTGTCACTAAATAGAAAACTGTTCATCCTGTTCACATAATCATTAGTATTTATAACTACAAGACCACCACCTTTGTCAGGCTTCATATATCTCAGACTTCTGTCAGATTCTTTAAGTAAACACTGCTCCTGAGGGGTTAGGTTGAAGGTCTTCCTGCTAGTGTGCTGGCAGAGTAGTTTAAATATGTCCCTTTCACACAGTTTTTTCAAACATACTTAAGTTGCTGTTTAGTGGTGGTTTAAATTGGCTAGATTTCCTTAGGACATTGTTCCCCCATTAAAAAAGTAGTAGTTTGTGCTAGAATTGCCAAATCACAATGCTAGATTCAGCTATCTTGAGAACAGTTTTACGTCTAAACTAACTTCAGCCACATCTGATTTCTTAGCCTCAACATAATTCAGACCCTTAGAAAGCACATCAGCATGAGAGGTAAACAAAGGCCTGGCCAAATAATTATAAATAGTGAAGTCATTGTCAGTATTCAGTACTTTACAGGGGAAATTCACTGGGTGAACTACAGCTAATTCTGTTTCAGTATTTACATTAGATGAAAAACTCACTGAACTAACACCAAATAAATCCATTTCAAAATTAGAAGTGCTTACCACTTCTTCCTGGGGTAGTTCCTTTTCAGCATGAAGTTTTTTGGGTTTGCTCCCTGCTTTTGGTAAATTTCTTCACTCACCACCTGTTTTTTAGCATTCTGAACTTGTTCAGCCTGAATTATTTCAGATCTCCTCAGTTCAGTCTCTCAGCAGACTGCAGTCCTTTTGAGAGTGAATTTATAACTTCTACTTCTGTTCCCCCATAGCCCCACTCAGTTAGTCATTGCCATTGCACCTTAGCCTTGAAACTTCCATAATTAGCTGGGTCTGGATATGCACACCCTTCAGAGTAAGCTGCCAAATCCATCTGAAACTTTTTTATCTTTCTGTGCAAAATATAAGAAATCTTGTCTACTTTGTGAAAAATGTTCACATAATTAGTCTCATAGTGTTCAAATAAAATATCTTTGGCAGAGATGAAATGGAACCCCAAGTCAGGACTAAAGTCTCCCAGATTACCATTTAGCATATCCAATTCAGCAGACAATTTTTCCAAAATAGAATAATTTTGCCTGACCATAAGATCCATAATCTCACACCTGGCTTTGTTAAAAACATCTCTCAAAGTGTTATAATGCTCAGTACCTTTTTTGTACCCCATTGGGAACTTCCACAGCCACAGTCCTTTGGGAACTTACTTAACTTTAAGATTTTCACATAGGTAAGTGTTTTCCAAATACAGTCTTTTAAAGGAGAGCAGCTTCATTTCAAAAGTCTTTAACTGCTCACTTATAGTCTGCACTTCAGGACTTGTATGCGACAATTCTAGGGCAGATTAAAAGAGACCCAAGGGGCTACATTACTGAAGAACACTTGTAGATTAGGGAATTTATTTGGCAGTTGAAATTAAATGCAACAGCTCCCCCTGGGTTGAATGAAGCTTGCTCTATTAGCCCTTTATTAAAGTTAAAAAGTGTATATGTTTAGTAGTTTTTTAGAATAGATATTATATGATATGTTTTTAAAGTTATGTAAAAATGCATTCAATATTTAATAAATTAAGGGGCTGTTGTTTTAATATGAATCCATTTAATATGAATTCTTTTATCATTCAGGGGCATATGCATTTGTTTTCATACTGTTTTATACATTTGTGTTTTAGTTTAAGCAATAGGTTCTATACACACAATTTAAGTGGTTTATTGTTTTATTAAACTGATTGGTTTATTGGATGTCACATGATTATCTTGAGATGTATTTAAATAGCTTGTGTTTTAATAACGGCAGTTCTGAAGAAGTCCTACTGTGGTTATTAGTTGGATTCTTGTTCATATGATTTTTGTCAGGATGTAGGAGGGAAGATGTTGGGATGCCTGCATAGGTTCATAGGTTTATAGGAGGTTACTAGGCTAATGACCCTATTGCCTTTACAAGGCTAGCCATGTAAAAAACATGAGTACCTTTATTGACCATAGTTAGAGGGTCATTGTTAGCAGAATGATTTTGTGATCAGCACCGATTGCCCCTGCCCATGAGTTACATAGGTGTCACCCCTGAGGTAAATTTATGGTCACCCATTCAATTTAAGATACAGGCTAGGATGAGATCCCTGGAGCAAGTTATTTGTGTCCCATTTGATTTGTGGATGCCCAACCTTTCAATTAGAACAGGGTCTGAGACTCCTCTGTAGGCCTGGCAGAGGTTGCCTCTCAGCAGCCTATGTGATACTGAGAACAGTGACAGGGCTTTCAGTCTTTCTATGAATGTCATGTTTTGTAGGCCCTGGATTATCTTGGTTAGAAACCTCTGTAGTCTCTCCAGTTGCTGCACGTGTCTGGTGAGGTACATACAGAAGGGGGCATTGTACGTGGTCTGATAAGGGTAGACTACAGTGGAGCCATGACCTCCCTGGTCTTGGATGTGATGGCCTTATTTATGAGGTGCACAATGTAGAATGCTTTTCTTAACAGTACAGACACATGGTGATCGAAGGTTAGATTGCTATCAACACATGTTCCCAAGTCTCACACCATGGAGTTTGAGCTTTGAGGGAGGCGTGCTATGTATATCATAGTTAGCAGGGGATACTTCTTTGACAAAGTGGACAGTGGGGCATTTTTTTGTGTTAAGTTTCAGTCCTTGAATTTGGTATCAATCATTTGTCTATGTCAGCCCTTTATGTAATATGTTAACATCATCGGAGGGACTTTATTTGATTGCCAGCAGTTTATAGTCATCTGTAAACTTGGTAAGCCACAGTCCATCTACCTTCACCTGGACTTCAGAGAAATAGTTTTCAAGTAGTAGAGGGCCCGAAACAGATCCTTGTGGTACTCCACTGATAACTGGTTTACTGGTGGTGGTGGAATCCCCTACTTTAACAATGTATGTTCTATCACTAAGCCATCTGGCTACCTATCTAGTAATGTATGGGTTAATCCCCAGATGGGAGAGTTTCTCTATAATACATGAATGGGAGGATGTGTCAAAGGCCTTGGCTACAAGATATGTGGTATGTACTATTTCCCTTATACAGAGCTTTGCTGACATTCTCATAGAAGTCCACTAGGTTTAATAAGCAAGATCTACGCTTGACAAAAACCAAACTGGGTTGGGTCAAGAGTTTTGAAGGTTGCCTTTGTACTTGTGGATAAAGTTCATGATGATTCTTTCCATAGCCTTTCAGACAAGACTGGTTATGTTTATGAGTTGATAGTTTCCAGGGTCAGTTGATGGATGTGTACACATGTTAAACAGTGAAGATAGTTTTAGTTCTACATGTTACCAGACTGGTGTGCATTTCATATCACATGACATTTGTTATTAATTTATGTAGTGTAGTTGGAAGGTACCTTTTAGATGAGTTAAGTTTGCAGATGTGCACTAGGGGCATAAATGTCATGATCTGACACATTTGTTTTTGATTATATACACTGGTAAAATTAATTTTTAAAGTTTGGGATTCAAACCTAGGCATAAAGGATAAAAACATATTTTCCACAGTGGTGATTTTCCATCTTTGCTTCAGAAGAAGTGCTGCTCACACATAGCAAGAATCATTCATAAATACAGGTGACAGTTTGAGGTCTTACACATGTATGTGTGTGACCTGACAGGTTCTTGCATATAAATCTAGTTGTGTATGTGTCTTATTTAATTGTGAAGGCCATCCAAGTCCAGATAGCAGAGCCATACTTACAGAAATATAGTAGACAGTATACCTTCAGTCATACATATGAAAACACAATAAGGGTGTCTTATCTGTCATACATATAATTCATATCAGCTCCACTAAAGTGCTAGAAGTGAGAGTAAATATAATGGGAAATGGAGCAACAATAAAAATGCATGGAATGTCCTGTATTAGAACCTGAGACCATGTGTGTGGCTGCCCTACACTTACACCTGTTGCCACAAGAATATTGAAATAACATTTGTTTATTTTCCAGTTCATTGCTATAAACTGCACTGACACAACAGTAAAACTAGGTTGCACACCCTGTACTAGAACCCAGGACCATCTGTATTTCACCCTACACTTACACCTATTGCCACAGGACTAGTTACATGACAGTTCCATATTTTCCTACTTATTCTTTAGTTCTCTGTGTTAACCATCACACAACTCCATTTAATGTGTTTGCGCAGTGCACAATACAATTAGTTGAATGTATCCATTTTCAATGATTGACTGTCTGCATCTTGTCTGCAGGTGTTCAATGGCAGCAGGTTTTGGGGAATCTTGCTAACAGCTGCACAACACTGCTTAGTGGCTTTGTGTGATGCAATGAAAAAATTGCAACAATGTATCCTTTTTAACTTTTACACTTTTACAGCTGGCCTGTCTGCAAGTGTTCTGTCTGCTTCCTGTGTGGGCCACTAGTCCAGGTTTGTGCATTGCTAAGCATTGTGGAAATGGGATAAGCACAGCCAAACCTGACATTCATTTTCTCTGCTTCCCTTGTTTGCGCAAAGCTATGTGCTACACAAACACTGGCAAACTATATATATATATATATATATATATATATATATATATATATATATATATATATATATATATATATATATATATACACACACACACACACACACACACACACACACACACACACACACACACACACACACACACACACACACACACACACACACACACACACACACACATATATATATATATATATATATATATATATATATACATATACATATAATAAGGAAAAAGTAGTTGAAATGAAGAAAAGCAATCTTTGAAATAAACACTAAAAAATGTTTGTTAGTTTGTTTGCTTGTTTCTTTCGGCTTTTCCCGGTTAGGGGTCGCCACAGTGGAACTCCGGTCCGCTAATGATTGGCAGTAGATTTTGACGTGCTGGCTTGCCGGGCCTAACGCACAACCTTCAACGAAGGAATGCCCACTCACGCATGTCGCCACACAGAAGACGTTTTAACTGAGAATCAAACAGGCAACATCTAACTGTGAGGTGACAACGCTACCGCAGTACCACCACCACATTTCTACATAGGTCTGGATTTGAACACAAACTGCAATGAACCTTCAGAACACAGTAAAGGTGCCTTATCCCTCTTTGCCACACAAACAGCTTTTCAGGAGGGAACTGAAATCATTCTGCATACAACAAATGGTGACATCATCCACAGTACTAAGAAACTACATAACAGTTATTTGTACAAGTATTTGTTTTGGATGTAGTGCACTGAATGCTAACACAACCACTTATGACTATTGTTTGCAAAAATGCAACTATGTCTTACCTCTCTGTGTTTGTTGCTCATTCTTATCTTATCTGACCAGTAATCTGAGACATGCAGTCTGTAATGCATTCTATATCATTGTCCTTAAAATGTGTGAGGATATTAAATGGTGATAATATACAGTTGTTAACAAATGAAGGGGAGGCTGGATGTTAATGAGCAGAACCTGTGAATTGTGTACTGCTTACTTACATTTCCAACCTTGATAAAATTACTTCTATACACTTTGTAAGTCTAACCTGGCACAACCATTGGAGGTAGGGTAGTATGTGTTGATGTTGTGTTTTCCCCTCACCCTTCCAGCAATCATTCACAGTTGCCATTCATAAGCAACAAACACTGAGGGAGTGCTTGCACTATGTTTACATGTGCTACAAAGAGCCAATTATCTGGGATTCAGCAATTATAATGAGTTCACACCTCATTTGCATTTTCACCATGCTCACAGTTCTGAATTTACACCTTAAAAAGGCAACTGTGTAGCTAGGGAACCTTAAGGTGAGGAGACTTGTTTATGTGGAGAACACAGAAGACGCTATTACTTTGGGATATATCTGCACAGAAAACTACGAAACTTGTGAAGGTATGCTTGTATTTTTCAGCTATATACTGCAGATGCTGAAATACCATTAAGAAAACTCTAGCACAAGAAGAAAAATGCAACCAGCAGTCCACAGCAGGAGTAAAATCCATATGTAATTCTTTTAATAAAAATGAGGAACAAAGATAGGCACTTTTGTAATCCGCTTCATCAGATCACTACTACAACAAAATTAAAACATCTTACTTGTAATGTAACTAATTAACTAAGTATTCAATCAGACAGAATGCATTTATAGTTGTTAAGTGACAGAATAAGCACTGAAAAATGCTTGAAAATCACACAAGAGTTATGCTAAAACTGTGTTCCTAAGTGTTAAACTTAATAACGTAATATCAATATTAGAATAAAATCACCAAACATCACAAACTATAAAAACTTATTTCTTTCTAAGTGGCCTTGCTCACAGAGCAGGCTGTATTGAGACATTTTTATTTAAGCCTGGGGTATAATGTGCCCCTAGTTTAAAGATCCATTTTAGCTCTGCTTGATACCTAACATTAACCAAATCACCCTTCCTAACATTTTGATGTATCCCTTCTAATACTAAGAATTTGAAGTTATGTTCCTCACCAAAGGTATTAATATGCTTAGCTATTGCACTATAGTTCATATCTCTACATGTACAATAAAGATGGTCATGTATCCTTTCCCTTAAACATCTGTTTGTCTTGCCGACATAAAAACATTGGCAGGCTGTACAATGCCCAAGGTAAACCAAATTCTTCATATTGCAGTCTGCAGGTGGAAAATGTGTGAATTCTCTATTGTTTTGTGGATGTATAAATATTAGAGATTCATCCATGTAAATACAATAACAACCATTACACTTTCTAGTCCATTGTTCCATTGTCCCTTCATTCAAATCTAACACCTCTCTAGGATAACATAGCCTCTGTCATAGGGATTTCTTGTTCCTGCATATAACCTTGGGTTTATCACCTACAAGTAGATGGATATCTGCATCAGTGCCTAATATTGGCCAATGCTTATATATAATCTCCCTAATTCTCCTCTCATCACTCGAGAATGTGAGACTGAAAATTGGAGTGTGTTCCCTGCCATTATAATTTAGAGAGTGAACCATGTTGGGTGAAGAAAAGTAAGGCTTAACTGATGTTTTTCTACAGTGTCTAACCATTTGCTGTGCTTATCTATCTCATAATTATGGTAACCCCTAGATGAAAAGTCTGCTCACATCTGCTCTAAACATATTTCAAAATCCTCATTCTTACTGTGCAATCGTCTGGTCCTCAAATTCTGTCCTTTCAATACATTTCGGAAGACATGACGTGGATGTATGCTAGTGCGGTGTACATATGTAGGTCGATAACATTCCTTTCTGTATAACTTTGTATTTATACTATTATCATCTCCTTTAACTAATAAAATATCTAAAAATCAATATTATCACTGGAGTATTTATATGAAAATCTCAATAAAATCAGTACTTGCATTTATTTTTCCAATGAACTGATGTAGTTGTATCAAATCTTCTGTCCATAACAGGAAAAGATCATTGACAAAACATTGACAAAAAGGTACATAAAAGTAGAAGTGAACATCACATTCTCTTCCCAAGCTACCATGACCAAATTGGCATAGCTATTGACACAAGGAGTGCCCATAGCTAGGCCAGAGGTCTGTAAATAGTAGCTGTTGTTAAAGGTAAACACGTTGTGTTGTAATAGCATCTCCAATAACAGGCATAGAAAATCTATGTGTCTAACATCATATGTATCTTTACTCAGGATGACTGGTTTCACCATCTGTATCCCCTCAAAGTTCAGTATGCTGATAAAGAGGGATGCTACATCTAACGTGACAAAAAATCCTAAATTTCTATCACTATTCTCATCACCAAATTTATATAAATCTTGCAGGAAATGTTTACTATTAACTAAGACAGAATTACATATAGACAAAATGGGTTTAAGCTGCTTTTCCAGATAAATGGAGAATGGCACTGTGAGTCATCCCCCTCCAGCTAAAATGGGTCTAAAGGAAGGGCATATAGGGTCCTTATGTATCTTTGAAAGGCCATTCAAGACCGGTATCTTGGGGTGTTCTACTGAAAAATAGTTGAAAAGATTTTTAGTTAATAAGTGATTTTCAAAACATTCTTTTAAAGAATTAGTAACCTCATTCCCTATTCTCTGCACAGCATTCTCATCAAAAAGTCTAAAGGTGAGATGATCTTTCAGCATGTTAGTGATACTATCAAAATAGAATTTCCTGTTTGTAATAACTATCAGCCCTCCCTTCTCTGCTGGTCGAATAATGATGCTATTATCATTTTGTAGATTATTAAGCACATAATTCTCTGTTCTGGATAGATTTACAAAGCCTCTCCTTCTCTTAGGGTCATTTAATAAGCAATAAATATCACTTTCACACATCTTAATAAATGTATCAAGAACTGGATGATGTTGAGGCATATAAGCACAAGGTTTCCTAAAATTAAAAGCAGTAAAATTCTCATTCGAATCCTCATAAATAAGCCTCAAGGTCAGATTTCTTGAAAAAAAGTCTCAAGTCTATTAAGGTCTTGGATAAGTCTGCTGGCTGAGCACGAATGAATAATAAGCCCTTGTTTAATACCTGTATCTCTATGTCCGTCAATTCTCTGGATGAAATATTCCATATCAGGTTCTTCATGTCTGTTTCCACATTGCTGTTAGAGTTTGAGTGTTCACTTCGGAGCGTAAATGCCTCTGTTTGGTTCTCTCTCAATTCTCTGTACCTTCCACTGATCTCTTCTGGTTCTATCGAAATGGTAATGGCAGACTGGAAAAAACCTGCGTGGATGCTATATCAGGTGTTTTCCTGCATACTACAAGTTCAGAGTTATTAGGCAACATATGACCTTCAGTTATATATATATCATTAGGTGAATTATAAACTGATACAGAAGCTTCAGGTGTTGGCATTGCTCTGTCTGAGTCATTCCGTGATTGGTTAGAAGGAAGTGACATCAACGTATTGCTCAGCAAGGAATGTGTGGTGTCTGGATCACTTCTATTGGCTTCATTGCTGGAATTACCAAGATTTACATTTAGACTGCATTCTGAATTCATATTAGCATGGGATATCTGCCCATCAGGAGCTTTCTCATTACTTTCCCTG
This sequence comes from Protopterus annectens, assembly GCF_019279795.1. Taxonomy (NCBI): domain Eukaryota; kingdom Metazoa; phylum Chordata; order Ceratodontiformes; family Protopteridae; genus Protopterus; species Protopterus annectens. The sequence goes on along the minus strand of NC_056741.1, from coordinate 1,654,256,768 downwards.
GGCCAAGTGAACACATGGTTGTTCGAAAAGTCCTTAATGTCACGCCGCAATTTATTTTTCTTCTGTAACAGCAATTTCTTCTCACAGGCAGAAACATGATCGATAATTTCTCTGACCTTAATATCAACTTGATCTACAGGGTAATTTGCATATATCTCATCCTGTAGTTGTTGCAATTTGGTAGTTAAGTCTTTCTCAATTGGTTGAAAATATTCGATAAGTAGACACATGTGAGAAAAGATTGCGTCTAAGTTTATTCTCTGTGACCTAGCAAGGAGTTGCAGATGTTGCTCCCTGTAAGTAGGCATAACAAAAACTCAAGTCATGGGGATCACTTTTAAAGTGCACCATGCTTCCATGTGAAACCGTTAGCATTGCAGTCATTTCAAGTGATAAAGATCATTCTCAAGGTTCTTAATGTGTTCACGCAATATTTTAGACCCATTCAACCCACTGTCAGCCTCAGTATGTTGAGTATAAGACTGATAAATAAGCAGAGGATTATCCTCACCTTTCATAAAATTCAACAAACGGTTGTTCCCATTTCTACGATTCTCATGGGGATTAAATCCCAGTTCAATGTCAGCTCCAATACCCTCTGCCATGTCTCCCCTGACCAGCAACAAACAGCATCTGTAACAAACGAAAACGTTGCCCAAGGAAGTAAACCACTGGAACATGAAATATAAATGTAGCACAAAAGGAAAAATGCAACCAGCAGTCCACAGCAGGAGTAAAATCCAAACGTAATTCTTTTAATAAAAAAATGAGGAACACAATCAGCTTCATCAGATCACAACTACAACAAAATTAAAACATCTTACTTGTAATGCAACTAATTAAGTATCCAATCAGATAGAATGCATTTATAATTGCTAAGTGACAGAGTAAGCACTGAAAAATGCTTGAAAATCACATGAGCAGGCTGTATTGAGACCGTTTCATTTAAGCCTGGTGGCATAATGTGCCCCTAGTTTAAAGATCCATTTTAGCTCTGCTTGATACGTAACATTAACCAAATCACCCTTCCTAACATTTTGATGTATCATTTCTAATACTAAGAATTTGATTTTATTATATATATATATATATATATATATATATATATATATATATATATATATATATATATATATATATATATATATATATATATATATATATATATATATAAATATATATATAAATTAGCAAGTGCCGCTGTTATCTGTATACATTACTTAGAAGTGTACTTATGGGCATGTTTGCAGGGCATTTCACATGTATACATGATTGGCAATACCTTATAATGGAATGTTCTGTGTTAAATCTGTACATGTATTTCAGGGACAGTTAATTTAATAGCACTTTTAGCATTTCACTGATGGTTTGTTGGCATAATGTGTCATTTGACTGTTCTTTTGGGGGGGGGGAGCAAAGCTGCATTTCTGTTTTAGCATAAACAACGATATGTTGCTATTGTTACTCTCCCTTGTTTTGCTTCCAGCCTTGCTTTGTGTGTAAATGTAATATGTTACATCTACACATTTGCTGTTCATATTTCATATTTCTAGACTGTTTTATGTTTCTCCAGTGGTTAATAGTGAAATGCTATCATTTCTGTTTTATCTGGGAACAGGGATTTTTTTAATTATGTGATACTTATGTGTAGTATCTTTCTGTTGTGTTTTTGGTCACCTAAGACTATGGTACCCAGGCATCTCAAGCCCCGAAACACTCCCTTCAGTGACCCTTAGAATAAGGTCATAGTGGAAGGATTTTGGCGACATTGTGCCTTTCTGCTTGAGAGGGGACGTGGAGATATGTGAGGCAAAATGCAAATTTTGCAGCAGATAGTTGCAGATGTGAATACAGTAGGTGGCCACAGCAGGGCATATGATCATGTGCAACATAAGGCAACTGACATGATCTCATGTGCAGAGGGTAGAGCAGTTGCAGTGACCAGTGATCGGATGGGTACCAGGGTGGACCTGCTACAGAGCCACCACTAACAGCAAATGAAAAGTTCCTGTCTACTGTCAAGGCTCCAGACAGCTCCTAGGAAAGCAAAGGACAGCATGTCCTTGACATTTATACTTCATTTTCATTGACAGCAAGTATGTCCCAGGAGGATCTTCCAGGTAGGCTTATGCATTTCAATTGTTAAATACTCTTGCATAGTAAAATATTTACAGCAATACATTAGTTGTGTTTTACAAGAAATTGTTTGGGGGGATTTTAGACTGCTGCAGTTAAGAACACATTCTGATTGATTACACATGGACTTAGGTTAAATTTGTCATCCTTGAAAGTGTGGTTAATAGACATATAAAGGGAAAACAGTTTTACCCCCTATGTTACTGCTAACTGAAATTATGTTTTCCTTACCTTTTGCTTAACTTCGTCCAGGACCATCCAGCATAGGGCACCTACAATCATCTGCACATGGTAAGCAAAACATTTTTTATGTCAGTACTGATAAGCAATTCAAAGAAATGTTTCATTTGTGATGTTGGTGTCAGGACTGTTGTGTGTATTTCTGTACTGTCTGTAATAGTGGCACCACCGTTAGTTTTTTTAGCATATATTGGACTATAGTAGTGTAGATATTACTTTTCTCCTTTGTTTGTTTCTTATTATCACAGGTGATCCTGACAGTGGAAGTGTGGAACTTCTACCAACTGTTGCCACAGCATCAGCAGACTCTGATGATGATGGTGGCTAAAAACAGGCACAGTTGGGGGTCCAAATGTTGAATATGACACTGTTTACATTCAGCCATCCTCTGTAACTTCATCCAACACAGCCAGTAGGGCTACTCCAACCCAATCTAATGAGCCCTCAGGTAATGGACAGGTGGAGGATGAGACACTTGATCAGGGAAGTGTGGCTACTGTGGCTTCAGTGCCTGTTGACTCTGGCTGTAGCCAAGGTCTGGGCAAGGTGCCACACAAGAGAGTTGTTAGGGGTGCTTGGAGGAGGCCTGCTCTCCATCCTCCACCTTATCCAGGTGTCTCTTCCAGTGCCACTCAAAGTATGTTTTGGTCTGTCATGGAGGCACAGGCATATTCCCATAGGTATTCCAGAGAAATGCTTGGGGCTGTAGATGTGGGACAGGCTGATATGCATAACTGCCTCCACTGTGTTTCTGATTCAATGGATCAGATGAATGACACGTTGGAACAGGTGGTGTCTGTGATAGAATGTCTGCTGGGAGGGGAACGGCATCCTGGTGAGCATAGGTCAGCCACATTATCTGCTGTCAGCTGACCTGGCCATACCCAATTATGCTGCCATAGTGGCAGCACTTCCACTGCTTCATCATTGGTTGAGTCATCCACACCCAGACATGGCCAGCCATGGGGTCATATTCTTGTGTGTCCCTGAGATGGGCGCCCATCCAGCAGACATCATTCACATTCAGGTAGAAGCAGTGTATCTGACAGTAAGCATGGATGAGCCAGTGTAACTTCTGGCAGAGCCAGTTCTCATAGTTGTGTAGGACAATGATGAACTGACACCTCTACCATGCATGGCTCACAGCTGTTCAACATACTAAGACATAGCGAAATCACAGAGTTTTGTTGTGTTCATGCAGATGATCACACACCAATTTCACCTGGAGGAACTATACAGGCACACACACAACAGTTTCATGGTTCAGCCATTAAGCTTAATGCTCATTTTGTCTCATTGGCCATTTGTTACTTTATCCAAATGTCTGTCTGATTCTCTTATGTACTCACTCACTGACCTCTTATGTCAGCCTAGGCTTCCTGCCCCTCTCCACACACAACACACCAAACATGTGATGATAACTGTAACGTATCCCTGTTTTCTATATTTTGGATTAAGGGATACATATCATTTGTATCTGATGCTCAGGGTGCAGAGCTGACTTAGTGCTTAGTATATCTGCATTTGTGATGTTGAATTGGTAATTGTACCTTCGACTTGTATTGGTCTTAGAAAGTTGGACACTTGATAGCATCAAACATTTTTTGCATCATTATTCATCAGCATTGTTAAAGATCTTGTGAGGGTTGTAAAGCCTAAAACTGAAATGTGTCTCATTACTTTCTAACTTCTCTCTTTAATGATTTTCCAGTACAAACATATGGTGCTAAACTGAGGACATTCGGTGACATTCAGTACTTCTAAGAGGTATGACTTTGTGAATCTTTGATGCCTGAGGTCTACTGCTTTACAATGGACACATATAAGTCACATAAGTCTCTACTGCCATATGTTAAAGTAATTTCTGTACAAATCATCCTCCTTTTACTTGCTTACAATAGCAAGTAACAGCATACTAGGATATGCAATTTGTTCATGTTATTATACAATACACTTCAGGTTCAGCACTTACCTTGTAAATCCAGCAGTTGCTACAGTTTTACTTCAGGACTGACTCTGTCTGATGCTAGTAGTACACAGCCATTACATGGATAGGTAAAGGTTGTGAGCGTTGCCTGGCATTAATGTTACTATATGTATGTGTATAGGAGGAAGGTTTTAGCCCCTTAGGTGGTGAGGGAGTGTACTATGCATTGCTTCTTAGGTAATGCAAGGGCATATTGAGCACACCTGCATCTATCTATACCCACAGCAACTGCTGAGTCCCCCTCTGACTCCTCATCATTGTGTAACTGTACTGACCTTGCCATTGGTGGTGGGATGTATGCCCCTTCCCCTTGTTGATTCTGCTGAAGCTGTTTTTCAGGATGATGATGTTGTGTAGCATGGCACATACAGTGAATATTTCAGTACATGTAGTGCAGAGCTCTCCCAGATGTATCTAGACACTGTAATCATGATTTCAGCAACCCAAACACACTCTCAATGATATTTCTGGTTTGAGCATGTGGTTCATTATGGCATTCTTCTGCAGGTGTGTGCACATTTCTGATGGGTGCCACAGTTTCAGTGAATAACCTGCATCCCCCAGTAAAAGACCCTGTGAGATATCCCCCTAGTGAACATCTGATATAGTTGTGAGGTGTTCAAGATATGTGAGCCATGGTAACTGCCTGGGTTGCCAGCACACATGTTCAAGATGATTCCCTTGGCATTACACATGACTTGGCAGTAAATAGAGTGGAGCTCTTTCTATTTATGTAGAGCCTTCCCTGTTCCCCGGGTGGTGCCTTAATTTCTATATGTGAGTAATCTATGTCACCCAGTACTTCAGGGTAGTGTGCTACAGGGTAGAACTCCTGCATATTTCTGGCCCTGTCCTCAGGAGTATGGGGAAATATATGTGGTCACTGGCATGTTGGAGCATAGCATTCAGGAATTGATGGAGCATCCTGGATGCTGATGACTGTGACACCACCAGTATGTCCCCTGGTGGTCTCTGAAAGGTACTTGTAGCTACAATTCTAAGTGCCACACATACCTTTGTCTCCACTGTTATGGGTTCCTATGGTTTGCCCTGGCTCTGAGTTGAGGACGACAGAGGTTACAGAGTTCCTGTAGTGCGTCTCTATCCACCCTGTAGCGCTGTACAATTTCCATGTCATGTAGATTGTAATAAGTTAAATGGGTCTGAAAACTCTTCTCCTTCTTGGCCTTTGTCTATTAGCGGCAGCAGCAGGATAAACTTCAGCCTGTTGCACATACACATGAATTAAAGCAACAGCAGCCCCTATTATTATTTCTGTGTAAATTCCTTTCTGTGGCTGCATTTCAGTACGTTTTGGAATTCACAGGGAAAACCAGCACTGAGTCTACACGGTTGCTTTATAGCTTGTTGAATAGCTCCTACATCTTGGATTGGTTGATTAGCATATAGTTCAGCTGCTTATTTAATTAGCATGCCATGGTGTTTACCTTTTAGAAACACTTACTGAATCTAAGTAGTGTGCTACTATGTGTGTGCCATGCACACAGTGTAAATGGACCATGTAGGCTTTATTGAATCTGGCTGATATTTTTTTAATACAAGGCCAAAGCCATTAAAAAAAAAAAAAGCATTCAGTGCTTCCTTACAACTCATCTTCAACACATCTGAACCTGTAACTATGGTATGGTATAACCATTAATCATTTTAAGTGGCTTCTCTACAGGTTGGTATGTTTCTATTTGCTGTACATCATGTGCCCGAGAGTCACAAATGCTGAGGAACAGGACAGCATCCTAGCAGTGATTGCTTTGTATTGGGAGACTCTCTCCTTCTTTGGATTTGTGTAACTACAGTTAGTATATTTATTTTTGGGATCTGTGGGGGCTTGTCTGCACATTGTCAGCGCAGAAGGCTTGGATGTTGCTTGGTTAAGAATCTCAGCAACCAGAAGTATGTATCAAGTATATATATTATATTATATTTATACAGAAAAATCCCACCTTCTCAAACAGGTACTTTGTAATCACCCATTTTGGCAAAAGTTTAGTTTGGTTAAAGGACAGATGGTGAGGTTGTCTAGACTGGTATCCAACGATTTTACATTTTAAAAAGAATTAATTAAACTTAGATATATATTTGTCAACAGAGGCTATCCTAGTGAATTGTTAACTGAAATTAGTGAAGAGATGGTCAATAACAGGGTAATAAAGTTTCAGCCCACTCTTATAGGATCCTGGAGTAGTTGTAAACAAAGCTAAGGTCGATTCAAATGACTATTCCAAAGGTACATTTATTCCATGTAACAAAGGGAATAATGATATAAAGAAAAGTATGAACAGAAATTGGAAGGCAAATTTTTGGACACTTACTTGGAAAGTTATGTGACAGCCTACTTTATGTGTAAAAGAAGGGTAAAAACCTAAAATCATACTATGAGAAGGGATGTGATTACAACTACTCCAGGGCTGAACAAGTGAAATATAACATGTTCTCAATGCAGTGTTTTTTACTCAGTGAACATTATTGTGAGTACTTATTCCAGATAATTGCCCCAAATGGCAAATATAACTACAACACTAGGGGAGTAGTATGCCTTGCTAGTTGTATGCCATGTTCAGCTTTCTAAATAGAAAAAAATGCTGAAAGAGCTTTGAAAGCCAGGATTTATGAGCATGTATATGCTATGAAGAAAAATGATGCTAGTAATGCCCTAAGGAATGTAGAAACTTCAAAAATGTTCTATTTTTATTGTTGAAGAAGTTCCAATTGTAGTACAAGACTATGTTGGAGTATTGGAAATTATATTAGCAATTATTGCATGATGCCAAAATCAGTATTAGTAGTGTTTTAGCTCTTAAGGTAGATAAATTTTAACATCTAGCATAATACCTTTTCCTTTTTAAAGATAATCACACCTTATTTAAACATTAAATAAGCCAACATTTCAAACACATTGAGAAAAACATTTTAGTACTTTCAAATATATTTAATATACTTTAAATATTAATTTATTTGTAATGTTATATGCAAGTATTATATTCATAACAAAACCTGATCTTAAAAAATGTAATTGTTTTTTATGTTTTTTATAATTGTGTTTATACTTTATGTTTATTAACACAAGTATTTTAAGTATTTTTTTAATATTTGGATTTAAAATGATTCTGTAACTTTAAGGGTATTGTTCAAATGAATAATTAATTGTGCATGCACAGTGATATAATTTGGTATGCAACAGGAAGTGTTTTGAGGCACAGGATGATGATATAACATTCAATTCTGAAGAGGCTCCTTACAATATGGAATGACAACACTTAACTTGTTGATTAAATTCTCTGAAACTATCCTGGACTACTGTTCTTTTGTTCCTTTTGATTTTTTTGGTACATTGGTGTTTGGATATCTTTTTGGTACAATTATACTTCCAAGGCATGCTCAGTTCATTGCTCTTAGAGCTGCTTGGATTAATACACAGATGCCAGAAAACATCTAGAGTTAACACTAAAAGCTAAGGAATGGTGGAGAAGAAATAATAATCTGGCACCATTGGGACCTGAGGAATGCTAGATTAGTGAAAATGCCAGATCACAGATGGATCACCTCTAAATAGTAGCTAAATATTATATCATGCATTTAAAATATCATGTAAATCAGTACAAGTTGGATAATACAGAAACATTTGATGAAAATGCAACTGAAATTTTAATGATGCAAAGTACTGTACAGTCACAGGTAATATATGTACAGTTCAGTAAGTAAAGGGTACATCTGGGGCAGCAGACGTTGTTAGCTTTGGATTTTGAAGCTAAGAACAATGAATTGACCAGGAAGCCAAAGACCACAGCAGAGGGAACTTATGACTTTGTTCAAGCTCCCTCGATTCAAAAAATGTGTGTGGTATTTTCGCTATTTAGATGATTTATTGATCCTTTGGTTGGGTACAGAGACACAGTTGAATACTTTTATGGATGAATTGCAGTCTAGTACTACTTTTTTAAGATTTAGCTACCACCTTGATCCAACTCAGATCCACTACTTGGACACTGAAATCAAGAAAGACCAGTATGGTGGTATGGACACACAGATTTACAGGAAGCCCACCTTCTATAATTATTTTTTGTCATACACCAGCTGTCACCCCTTCCAGCCAAAGAAAGAGATTGTGAAAAGTCAACTCATCAGGATTTCTCGCCTGACATCTGATGACAACAACTGTTTAACACAGTTTGACACTCTCAAATCTATGTTTTTGGAAAGAGGGTATCCTGAAACTCTTCTTGATAATCTTCAGAAGGATGTGTGGGAAGACAGAGACAATATATATGCACCTGTGATGAAAGTAAGGATGCATTTGGCCACACCAATATGGTTTTACATTACTCATTGGACTCTAAAGACATCCAAAAAGTGGTGTGTAGAAACTGGGCCACCTTATATTGTGATGAGGGACTCAAACAAAATCTTCTGGATTTCCCTTCATTCACCTTTAAGAACAAGCCTAAGATAAATCGGCTATTGGAGAAACTAACTGTTCCAGACAAAGTGACAAATGACAAAATGTGGATGTTGCCATCAGTGCACTTATATTGAAACCAGCTATGAAGGTGATATAAAAGAAAAAATTAGGGCATTAAGCTTAAGACCATGGTTTCGACACCAGCCATTGGTCTCACTGAGGCCTTTCTGTAGGATGTCTACATCACTTGGAGAGTTAATAATGGCTCCCAGATTGCAGTCATCTGCGAACTTAGTCAGCCAGAGTCCTGCCCTGTTGGCCTGGACGTCTGAGAAGTAGATGCCAAACAGGAGAGGACCCAGGACCGAACCCTGTGGGGCTTCACTCATGACTAGTTGGCAGTCTGACTTGGAGTCTGCTACTTTCACACTGTGGGTTTTATCTGTGAACCAGATGGCAACCATGCCTAGTGATATAGGGGTTGATGCCTAGTCTGGTGAGTTTATCAATAATTCCTGAGTGGGGAATGGTATCAAAGGCCTTGGCCAGATCGAGGTAGGTTGTATGAACTGCCTTGCCCTCATCCACAGCTCTGGTGACTGACTCAAAGAAGTGTACTAGGTTATCACTACACACAGCTCAAAACTGTAAATCATGACGATGCTTGAACCACTGAAGCCAACCTTCATTATAGTCACACTCATAATTTAGACCTAGTTCTTCATGAAATACTCTTGCTTGTTCCTTTACCATATCTCCAGAAACTTCAACACCATCACTCACATGAAACTTAAACCACTTTATTAGCACTTTATCAAGTTCCAAAGTCTTCCCGTCTTTCATTGTTTTTTCTTATGCACATCTGTTTCTTTGAGCCACTGTCAGCAAAAAATTGCAGCAGTTTTTCTTTCTATTTCTTTATATCATAAACTGTGGAAGAGCCAATGTTGTAACACTTGCACAAGCTCTTCACTGATACCACTGTCCATTTTTTTCAAGATTTCAACCTTATCTTTAATGGCTAATGTGTGTGGTGGTGTTGCTTCACAGCACAAGATGCACTTCCTTTATTTACTGAGGCCATCACACCAACATGTAAGCAGATGTAGTACAACCAAAAACAGAGTGCAGTAAGTGGGTGGAGTTTTGAAATCAAAACTGGATTAGCAAAGGAACTGGATTATAGGGAGGTGGACTAGTGAAGGTCTACTTAATCTAATTTTAAACTTGCCGTGTGTGTAAGTAAATTATACCTTTTTAGGATGGTGTAGAACTCTCTGTGGTTCTTCCAGATTTTATGTATTAGTTCAAATAATGCTGATGGGGGGGGGGTATTAATTTTACTCTGTCAGGTGCTGGCCTTTGTACATGGCTCCAATCACCAGAAAGGATCTTAACATGAGACTCTCAAAAGGACAAAATAGAACAATTTCTCACCAGGAAAACAATCTTGTTTCTAAATGGAACACAAAATTAGACAATTCTGGTGATAAACTTTAAAAAAAAAAAAAAAAAAAAGCATAATTGCACATCTGCGGTGGCTTGCATACCAACAGGTATTTTTTGGGATTTTATCACTGCAATTACTGAATTACCAAAAGGAACAAAAGTAGAAATACAACATTTTTCTTTCTATACTATGTGCTGTTTGGCCACAAGATGGTTATCTTTTACTAAAATTGCACCCCTCACTCCCTCTGCTAATTATATATCTGAACTCCAAGATCGCACAGTCCCTGGGGAAAGGAGATACTTCCCTACCCAGGGATTGTTGATCTTGCACACCTGCCTATCATCTGTTCATCTGTCTGCAATGACCAAATGGTATTGACCAGACAGGTGTCAGAGTAGTGTATGCTCAATTGGGTGCCCTGCACCTATACATATACATGGACAGATATAGACATAAAATGCATTTATGTGTATTTTATAAATTCTGTGTAGCTACATACCAATATACTATACATATAGATATACTATATATATATAATATATATACATATATATATATATATATATATATAATATATATACATATATATATATACATACAAGTATAAATATAGATATAGGGTTGCATTTTGAAAGATCAGATGCACTTTTTTGCTTCTTTCTCAGTCTGGCGGTTACTTTCTATGTGACACTGGAGTTCAGTAAGATTTGGGAATTTGCCATTTACCTGCTATTGTGCAATCTTGGAGTTGATATATATCAATAAGTGGTGTGTGGAGGGTGCAGGGGTGCCCCCCCCAAAAAAAATTGATTTTGTTTTTTTGTTATTCCATCCTTTAGATTCAGTCTAAAGATCACTCTTATTCAATCTTTGGAGTGTTCAATATTTGATGATAGAATATGATATAGACATATAGTGATATAGCAATATATACAGATATGAAATAATTTTTTGTATGAATGCCAGTCATGTTCAAAATAAAATAAATGTACTATCCATTCATACAATAACAGCAGGTAAAAGTATATTATAGTGGGTCATATGTTTAAATAGCTTTTGAATTACAGTTATGGAAAAATATATGATCACAACCAGGTACAGTTCAATAACATTTTTTAGCTATGACAAAGTCAGTCCCTTTAAGCGCTAACAGGTGTTTATTTTGTTTTAAAAAAGTAAAAATAACCACACAGCTGAGATGTTGTCACACCAGTACACAAGAAGCAAAACCATAATAAAAACTGAATGACAACAAACATGGCTTTGTAAAATAAACCAAAAAAAAAACTTTTATTATACTAGTAAGCACTTTCGTGTTGACCTCAATGCTTCATCAGACTTTAAAGGTACAGAGATTAACACTCACTATTTAAAATCCAAAGAGCAAATCAGAGAACGATTCCAATTATGACATCATAACAAGTTATCCAATCAGCTGTAGAAGCTCTAACAGCAAATTAGACAATACACTATCTACGAATGTATAGTAAAAAATCAAACAAACTATAATTTCTAGTATAACTTAAATATATATAAACAATTACTTATCTACTCATCACCTAGTTCTAACAGTATGCATGTGCTTAGTCATGGTAGGATATACAAGTCCAAAGCCATTAAATATAGCCCTGTGAGACTCAAAAAAAGGATTGTCAGACCAATAGACTGCCAGAATTGCATAATAAATTGACTGAATGAATATTTGATGTCTTATGTATACTTGCTTAATTTAGCTCTCTATGTAAAGAAAACATATAAAAGCTCTAGGTTCCTATCTGTTGCATTAGAATTACTAGGTATTTCCAACATACAAAACTTACAAGTGGCTATAACCCAAAAAAGAAAGAAAAAAAAGAAAAACAACAGTACAGTCAATTCCTTGAGCATAGCACAGCATTGCAATAAAATGTAAAAATTCCTAAATGCATACCATGAAAAGCAGTTAAAAACAAACTGCTGCTACTGCAACATAAATGAATCACCTATGTAACAACAATAGATAGAAGAATCAAAAGTAAATACCAGGGTATCTTCATTCATGAAATGTCACAGTAAACATCTAAGCAGGTGTGCTATTATGAGCCAATCTTTATAGACAAAGGCCATGTATACTCATGAAACTTAAAAGCTTGAGAATGAAAGCTGACTAATGCTGCTAAAAACACCAACCATCATTCAACTGTTATATGTATAAATGTATATGTCTGCTTACAAGTGTTAGGCCTTATAACCATAAGAAGCATTACTCAATCAGTAAAATAAACATGAAAGTATCTTACCTGATGAAAACATATAAAGAAAGGTGAGTTATACACCTGCAAAACAAGGCCACTGAAAGGGCATAGATTCAAAAGTGCCAAAAGAGTGTAAACAAGCCTAAAGTTGCTTAAGAACCATACTCTATGTATACAGTCGATCAATGAAATCTGTAATCTGTGTGAAAGAGGGATGTTACAGTGTACAGTTACTGAAGTCAAATAACCAATCAATGGAGTTGTTGTATCTTTCGGCTTTTCCCGGTTAGGGGTCGCCACAGCAGAACTCCGGTCCACTAATGATTGGAGTAGATTTTTATGTACCGTGTTGCCAGCCCTGACGCACAACCTTCAACGAAGGTACACCCATTCACTCATGTCTCCACACAGAAGACGCTTTAGCTGAGAATCGACCAAGACAACGTCTTACTGTGATGCGACAACGCTACCGCAACACCACCAATCAATGGAGTAAAAAAAAATTCCTAGTGAAGCAACGGTCTAGATTTAAAAAAAGATTTGATGGAAACAGAGTCAATCAGTCCATAATGCCGGTCTGCTTGTAACTGAATGATCCATTCTTGTTCAATCTTCTCAGTTTTATTCTGGGTTTGGCGACAGGAACGTCACTTGCACAGGTTGTTGTGTGTGAGGCAGGAAGCCTAGACTGAAACAAATTGTCAGTGAGTGTGACTGAGTAAAAATGAGAAGCAAGTAGACATTTGTATAAAGTAACAAATGGCCAGTGAGACAAAATGAATTTTAAGCTTCAAGGCTGAACTATGTAACTGTTGTGTGTGAGTGCCTATATGGGTTCATCAGGTGAAATTGGTGTGTGAGTGTCTGCATGAATACAGCCAACCACTGTGCTATCTCTATGTCTTGGTATGTTGGACAGGTTTGAGCCATGCATGGTAGAGGTGGCAGTTCATCACTGTCATACCCAACCATGAGAACTGGCTCAGCCAGTAGTTACACTGGCACATTCACACCCACAGTCAGATGCAAGGCTGCTGCCTGAACATGACTGATATCTACAAGCTCCCCTGACAAGGACACTAGGACCACGACCCTATGGACTGCAACATCTGGGTGTGGACAGCTTAACTACAGATGGAGTAGCGGAAGTACTGCCACTATGGGAGTATGATTGGGCATGGCTATCTCGGCTAACAGTGATGATTTGGCTGACCTGTGCCCATGAGGATGCCGTTTCCCTCCAGCAGGTCTTCCATCATAGACACAGCCCATTCCAATTTGTTATTCATCCGATCCTTTGAATTGTCAACATGGTGGAGGCAGTCATGCATGTCAGCCGGTGCCACATCTACAACCATAAGCATTTCTCTGGAGAACCTATGGGAACATGCCTGTGCCTCCATGACAGCCATAAACATATGTTGAGAGGCACATGAAGAGACACCTGGATCAGGTGGAGGATGGAGGGCCTGCCTCCTCCAAGCACTGCTAACAACCCTCCTGTGTGGCACCTTGCCCACACTTTGGCTATGGCCAGAGTCAACAGACACTGAAGCCACAGTAACCACACTTCCCTGATTGATCGTCTCACCCTCCACCTGTCCATTATCTGTGGGGTCACTAGAATGGGTAAGTAGGCATAGGCCTACTGCCTGTGCCCGATGGAATTACAAAGGATGGCTGTATATCAACCTCAGTGTCAGATTCAACCTCTGCACCCCTGACTGTCCCTCTGTTTGGCCACCATCATTATCAAAGTCTGCTGATACTCTGACATTATGTGGTAGAAGTCCCACACTTCCATTGTCAGGATCACCTGTGATAAGCAATAAACACAGGAAAAAAAATACCTACATTACTGTATTACATGATGTCCAATATATGCTAACAAACTTACAGTAGTGCAGTATTACAGACATTACAGCAATACACACATCAGTCCTGACACCATCACAAACTAAATATTTCTTTAAATTGCTCATCAGTACTGATATAAAAAATGTCTGGCTTACCATGTGCAGATTATTGTAGATTCCCTATGCTGGATGTTCCTGGAAGAATTTACGCAAAAGGTAAGACAACATCATCTCAATTAACAGTAACACAGGGGGTAAAACTTTTTTCCCTTTATATGTCCATTAACTATACTTTCAACAAGAACTTGGATGACAAGTCTGACCTAAGCCCATGTGTAATCAATCAGAATGTGTTGTTAACTGTAACAATCTACAATCTCCCAACCAATTTCTTGTTAAACAGAAATAATGTATTGATGTACATATTTTATTATACAAGAGTATTTAACAATTGAAATACATAAGACAACCTGGAAGGTCTGCTTGGGAAATACTTGCTGTCCCTGGAACAGTAGCACCAATGTCAAGGACATGTTGTTTTGCACTTTCCTGGAGCTGTCTGGATTCCTGACAGTGGAAAGAACTCTTCATTTGCTGTTAGTGGTGGTTCTGTAGTAGCCCCCGGTACTCATCTGATCATGGGCCACTGCAGCTGCTCTCTTCTGTGCAGATGAGATCATGTCAGTAGCCCTATGGTGCACCTGATTATATGTCCTGCTGTGGCCACCTACTCAATTCACAGCTGCAATTATCTGCTGGCAAATTTGCATTCTGCCTATCTCTACATCCCCTCTCAAACAGAAAGGCACCATGTCATCTAAAAGCTTCCACACTGACCCAACTCACAGGGTCACTGAAGGATGATTTTTGGGGATTGACACACCTAGGTGCAATAGTCCTAGGTGTCCTAAAATACAACAGAAGGATAATACACATAAGTATCACATAACTAAAAAAGTCCTGTTTCCAGATAAAACAGAAAATGTAGCATTTCATTATTATCCACTGGAGAAACATAAAACAGTCTAGATATTTGAAATATGAAGAACAACAACATGAATTGTGTGGTTGTAACATAGTACATTCACACACAAATTAAGGCTGGATGCAAAGCAAGGGAGAGTAACAATAACAACATATCCTTGTTTGTGCAAAAACAGAAATGCAGCTTTGGTCCCCCACCCCAAAATAACAAGCAAATAACACATGTTTGCTAACAACCCATCAGTGAGATGCTAAAAGTGCTATCAAATGAACTGTCTCTGAAACATATGTACAGACTGAACACAGAACATTCCATTTTAAGCTATTGCCAGTCACGAATACCCATGCAATACCCTGACAAACATGCCCATGCCATCAGTATTATTCTAAGTAATGCATGCAGATAGCAGCAGTATTTGCTAATTAATATATATATATATATATATATATATATATATATATATATATATATATATATATATATACATATATGAAACTGATTTTTCTTAATGACATTTTCAGCATCTGCAGTATATAGTGGAAAAATGCAAGCATACCTTCTGAAGTCCAGTGGTCTTCGATACAGATATATAAGTAATAGCCTCTTCTGTGTTCTCCATATAAACAAGTCTCCTCACCTTTAGGTTCCCTAGCTACACGGTTGCCTTTTTATTAGGCACATTCAGGGCTGTTAGCATGGTGAAGATGCAAATTAGGCGTGAACTCATTAGAATTGCTGAATTCCAAATACTTGGCTCTCTGTATCTGATGTAAACATAATGTAGGCACTTCCTCAGTGTTTGCTAGTAATGGATTGCAACTGTGAATGATTACTGGTAAGGACAAGGAAAATACAACAGCAATGCAGACTGTCCTACCTCCAGTGGATGTTTCCGGTTCGACTTATAAAGTATATAGAAGTAATTTTATCAAGGCTGGAAATGTAAGTAAGTAGCCCACAATTCACAGGTTCTGTTCATTAACATCCAACCTCCCCCACATTTGTTGACAGCTATATATTATTGCCATTTAATATCCTCGCATGTTTTAAGGACAATGATATAGAATGTCTTATAGATTGCATGTCTCAGATTACTGGTCAGATAAGACAAGAATGAGCAACAAACACAGAGAGGTTAGACAGAGCTGTATTTTTGCAAGCAGTAGTCATAAATGGTTGTGTGATCACTCAGTGCACTACATCCAAAATTAATACATGTACAAATAACTGTTATATGGTTTCTTAGTACTGTGGATGATGTTATAGTTGGTTGTATGCAGAATGATTTAAATTCCCTGTTGCAAAGCTCTTTCCATGGGAAAGAGGGCTAAGGCACCCTTACTGTGTTCTGAAGGTTCATTGCAGTGAGAGTTCAAATCCAGACATATGTAGAAATATTTCATGTGTACTAACAAACATTTTGCAATGCTTCCTTCATAGGTTTCTTTTCTTCATTTCAAATATTTTTCCCATTTATTTATTTATTTATTTATTGCCAGTGTTTGCACAGTGCATGGCTTAGCACAAACAAGGGAAATGGAGAAAATTAATGTCAGGTTTGGCTGTGATTATCTCATTTGCACGAAGCTTAGCAGTGTGCAAATACAGACCAGTGGCCCACACAGGAAGCAGATGGAACACCTGAAGACAGGGCATCTTTAAAAGTGTAAAGGTAAAAGAGGATAGATTGTTGCAATTTCTGCAGTGGTTAGCAAGGTTCCCCAATACCTGCAGTTATCAAACACCTACAGACAGGAAACAGATAGTCAAGCATTGAAAACAGATACATTCAATTAATTTTGTTGGGTACCATGCAAACATGCTAAGCAGTTAACACAGAAAACTTAAGCATGAGTAGGAAATTATGGAACTGACATCTAACTAGTCCTATGGAAACAGGTGTAAGTGTACCTTTGGAACAGAGATGGTCCTGGGTTCTAGTACAGTGTGTGCAACCTATTTGTACTGTTGTGACAGTGCAGTTTATAGGAATGAACTGAAAACTATACAAGTGTTATTTTAACATTATTTTGCCAACAGCTATAAGTGTAGGGCTGCCATACACATTGTCATGGGTTCGAATCCAGGATATATCACTTCCCATATGTTCACTCTCACTTATAACACTTTACATAGAGTAGCTGATATAAATTATATGTATGAGGGATATGGCACCCTTATTGTGTTTTCAGATGTATGAATGAGGGTATACTGTCTACTATATTTCTGTAAGTATGATTTTGCTATCTGGACTTGGATGGCCTTTGCAATTAAGTAAGACATATACACAACTGTATCTATATATAACAGTCTTGTCAGGTCACACACATACATGTGTAAGAAGTCAAACTGTCAACTGTATTTATGAATTATTCCTGATTATGTGTGAGCAGCACTTCTTTTGTGGCAAAGATGGAAAATCACCACTGGGGAAGAAAATGTTTTGTCCCTTATGCCTAAGTTTGAATCCCACACTTTAAAAATCAATTTTACTACTGTATAAAGCCTAAAACAAATGTGTCAGGTCATGACATTTATGCCCCCAGTGCATGTCTGCATACTTAACTCAACTAAGAGATACCTTCCAATTTTCAATATATATTGCCAAGCTACAACAGCAAACATCTGTCAAACTAAGGTCAAGTGTCAGATTAATCTTCCAATTTAAAATATTTTTCCTACCTGCTTGGCACTGCTGGTCTCCACTTAACATCACACAAATGTGGTTGGCATTATTGCATGGGTTTGCACACTAAATGATAACAGAAATTGGTGGGAAAGCATTAGTTGCCATTGCTTTACTTTCGTTGTTAGACATGTCTGGAGTTAGAGGGGAAGCATCCCAGTTTATGGTACAGAGGTGAGGTGTCCAGTAGTCCAGGATATTTACTGGGCTCCTGGTAAAGCACCACAGCCAAAGACTTCTGCAGGGGGACTATTCTGGTTCCCAAGTCTGAGGCCTGGAGTAGTTTGGCTCAGGCTGTATCCAGTGCTACTGGCATCCCATGGCATAATTTTAATGACCTACAGAGGTGCAAAAGGGATACCTTCAAACCAGTGGTTGAATTAATTGAATGAATTTCAAATTTCTGACATCCCACAACTGTGTAAGTATGATAATAGAGAGTATTTGTAATACATAGAAAGCTAGATATAGTTAAGACTGGTATGCATAGTGCTCTTCTGTTCTTTTCTATTCTTTCCACAGCTAATGCCAAAAGAGAGTTCAATAGAGAGGCTCATGCTGATTGAATGAAGAGACTGAGGGAAGCAAGTGGAATGCATGAAGCACAACAAAAGTGTTATTGCAGCTTTAAAAGTTAAAGATACATTTTTGTTTTATATATTGTGGTAGCAAATTGAGCATGCATATTATAACTGTAAAATCAAGTATGAATGCATTAGTCTGTAACACAAACCATCTTAAGGAGTCAAGTATAAGACTGTAGTCAGAGGTTATGTGTTCAAATATCTCAAATAACAACTATACAATACTGCATTTCTTTAGTAATATTACATTACTTAAAGTCTATACAAGTGGCATAAATGCCCTGCTGTTAACTGCATTCTGTATAATTAGACCAAGCATATGTGTAATATATGCACATTTCAAGGATTACTTTTAGCAATCTGTAGTTATACTGTACAATTGTTAAGATGTATACTTAAATGTAATACTTCAGATAAAATTTATTTATTTTATTTATTTATTTTACATTTGTTGACCGGGATAGTCCGACTGGATACATGTCCATTTTCAGCGGAGGCCCGAGGAGAAAACCTCCAAACTTACAGACAGATAATGACAAGCAAGTTATAGTATATGCACAAACACATTGTATTAACATACCAAGTTACAGTCTCACATTTCAAGCCTATGAAGAATACAGTTTATATTCAGAAATATATACAAATGTGTCACAGTTTTTCTTATCAAACCTATAGGTGCAGCTATATACAGAGTATCTGCAGAGATGTTACAAAATATAAAGACACAATGCTAGAGATGTTACAATTATACAACATACACATATGATGGTACTAATTTTATCTTTTTTCTCTCTCACCCCAACCCATATATCTCTTTTTTATTTTCTATTACAGGTTGTCAAAATGTCTCCATGTCATCCTTCTGTATCACATCACTAAATGCTTCACAGTGCAGCATGGTAGGCCAGCTCCAGTGGATCAGCCTACCCCAACTACACTGGTTTCAGCACCAATGCCCAGCACATCTGGGACCCAACCTGGTAGCACTGCCTCTGGTGCCACTGCACTACCTGCACCCTCAAGTAGTACTGCTTTGGCAGCTGGTGTTGTGGTACTCTCTAGGAGCAGTAGCAGAAGTGAGGATTTCATCACCCGCCAAGAGGTGCTATAAGGTTGTGGACTGCACCATTGGTGTATGCCTACTCCAGATGGATAGGCTGCTCTACCTCATGGTATGTAGGAGGAGGAGATGTCAGGCACTCCAGCTACCAGTGGAGTAAGGTAACAATGATGACAGTCCAGTGGGTGAGGACTAGATTCTCACTGTCTTCATGTTTGATGGGCATGAGCCTGTGTTGTCCCCTCCTTCACCCCAATCATGGTGCCCCCCCAGTTTTTATATCTCTCATTGTCCCTGTCTCATGTTGATTTTTGCATTTTGCTTCCTCACCTACCCAACTTACCTGACCCAGAAATACCTATGTCCCTTACCAAGCATTCCTCTGTTCCTGAAAAAAAAATGTGCATCTGTCCCACAAAAAAAATATTGTCCCATACATAGCACTCCATTTTGTACATTTCTTCTTGACACACTTGATTCAGTCCAATTGGCTATACAACATGATTACATTATTGTCACCCTCTTTCTGGAGGTGACAGTCCAAATTCAGCTAATATTCTGCACACATTTTCAGTTTTCACTTTTGACAAAATGGATAGCTATAGTTTTTTCCTACCTCCCTCCTGACCATTCCTCTGTTGCTTCCCTTTGTCCCCCCCCCACACTTGTTCCCCATTTCATCACTTTCCTGTTCACTGCATTTAAGACCTATAATCTGGTAAAAAAATAGAATCACACACAACACACCGGAAAGAGCAATGGATCCCTTCATTTTTTGGTGTCTAGGTTAGCCCGGAGTTTGGCATCATGCAGCAATGCCACACAATGGTGAGCTGCCCTACAATGCTGCAGTTACCTCCAAACAATGCTGCTTAAATCCACTGTGCTATACCAACATATAGCAATGCATGTACTACAAAGAAATTATGTCACTGCATTATCACTGTTTGTTTAAAAGCATTAGATGCACCTTCAAACCCAATATCATCTGGGCTCAAAAATAAATGTATCAGTACATTTACACCCACTACCACATAGTCAGCCAAGCAGCAGGAGTGTCTCTTAGACTCAATATTAACTCTCAGAATTTTAGAAAATCAGCATGCATTTGCATACTACTTAGCTATGCGCAAACAGGGAAAGTAATGGAACTGTATATCTTGCTTGCACAAATACTTTGCCAACCATTGCTCAAACCTGCTGTTTGTCACTGGTTTATGCAAATCACTATTAGTATGTATTAGTGTTGTATACTCTCTATTTACTCTTTATGCCATGAAACTATATGTGGAAAATAACAAATTGAAGGCCCTATCTAACAAGATATCACATATTTACAATGCAGCCATGTGTTGCCTCTCCCCATGCACTGCAACCCTGGCCTCTCAGTACCTGTTCAGAAATATATCAAGTACACTACATACATTAATATCAAATGTTGTGTGATATGCAATGGGCATCAATCTGGTAACATGCAGAACTATAACTATCTTTACAGTGGGAACTATCAACCCATAAGCATAATCAGCCTTGTCTGAAAGGTATGGATAGAATAATCATGGACCTTATCCACAAGGACATAGGCAACATTTTAAACTCCTGACCTGACCCAGTTTGGTTTTGTGAAGGGTAGATCTTGCTTATTAAACCTAGTGGACATGTTTGAGAATGTCAGCAAAGCCCTGGATGAGGGAAAACAGTGCATACCACATATCTTTATTTAGCCAAGGCCTTTGATACAATCCCCCATTCAGGTATCATAGAGAAACTCTCCCATCTGGGGATTAAGCCATACATTACTAGATGGCTAGCCAACTGGCTCATCAACAGAAAGCACACTGTCAAAGTTGGGGAGTCCACCTCCACCAGTAGAGCAATTACCAGTGGAGTTGCTGGACTCTCTACTGGTTAGAAACTATTTATCTGAAGTCCAGGCAAAGGTAAATGGACTGTGGCTTACCATGTTTGCAGAAGACTGTGAACTGGGTGCAATCATATAGAATCCCCCAGTGATTTTAACATATTACAGAAAGAGCTAACACAGATAAGTGATTGGTGCTGAATTCACAGACTAAAACTTAACACAAAACATGCCTCATTGTCCACTTTGGCAAAGACATAGTTCCTGCTAATTATGATATACATAGCACCCCTCTAATCTCAAACTCAGTGGTGCAAGACTTGGGAACACAGGTGGTATACATAGTGGTATGAGAAACATTCTACATTGTGCACCTCATAAATAAGGCCATCATATCCGAGATCAGGGAGGTCATAACTCCACTGTACACTACCCTCATCAGCCCACTAACTGAGTACAATGCTCCCTTCTATATGTACCTCACCAGACACGTGCAGCAATTGGAGAGACCACAGAGGTTTCTAACCAAGATAATCCAGGGCCTACAAAACATATCATACATGAAAAGACTGAAAGCCCTGTCACTGTACTCATTATCATACAGGCTGCTGAGAGGCAACTTGTGCCTGGCCTACAGAGCAGTCTTGGACCCTGCTCTAATGGAAATGTTGGACATCTGCAAATCAAATGGGATAAGAATAACTTGCTCCAGGGATCTCAACCTATCCTGTGACATAAACAGAGCATGATGGAAAGATGGATATATCTACTAGTAATTGACTCTCTTCTGGAATATGCTCCCACTGCATGTGAAGCAGAGCTCCTCAATGACCTTATTCAAGCACAATCTTGACAACTGGATGGGTGACTGTAAATTCACCACAGTGGTGGCACCTATGTCCTTCATGGACAGGGGCAGTTGGTGCTAATCACAAAAGTGCTCTGCTAACAACAACCATCTAACTATGGTCAATAATGCTACTCAGCTTTTTATGCTGCTAAGCTTCTAAAGGCCCTAGGGCCATTAGCCTAGTAACCTCCTATGAACCTATGAAGGCCTCCAAACATCTTCGCTCCTTCATCCATTAATGATGTCATCCACTATAAGTTGTTTTGCAGCCTTGTAAAAGTTAGACATGTGCTCTGGAGTTTGCATAAAGTACTGAGCTATGTAATCTGTATACTTAGATAGGTAGGTGGTTTTGTTCTCACTGCAGTCATTGTGGGATGTGTGTGTGTGTGTGTGTGTGTGTGTGTGTGTGTGTTTATATAGCCAAAACAGCATAAGTGAGTATTCTACAGTTACCACTCCAATCCCATGGATAGACAGTATTTTGACACTTGCACATCCCTACACATCCATTTCATCCAGGCCTCCCAACATCTTCTCTCCAACATCCACTGCTGATGTCATCCACTATAGGTTATCCTGCAGCCTTGTAAAAGTCAGACTTGTACCATAGAACTTACGTAAAGTACAAAGCTCTGTAGTCAGTATACTTCAGTAATTAGGGGTTCTGTTCTCACTGAAGTCAACTGCTGTGTGTGTGTGTGTGTGTGTGTGTGTGTGTGTGTGTGTGTGTGTGTGTGTGTGTGTGTGTGTGTTTATGCACTTGCTTGACATTACAGAGAGCCTTTTACACCAGCATGTGTGACACTGTTATTATCATATTCTTACCAGACACGGTTGATGTCATCAGCTATAAAGTGTTGTCTGAGACGCTCCAAGTTAGACTTGAGCTGTGCTGCTTGCCTTAAATGCAGAGTTCTGTAGTCTGTGTACTTAGGTAGGAGTTCTGTTTTCACTGCAGTCAACTGGTGTGTGTGTGTGTGTGTGTGTGTGTGTGTGTGTGTGTGTGTGTGTGTGTGTGTGTGTGTGTGTGTGTGTTTGCATGTCTGCATGCGTGTGCGTGCATGTGTGTGTTTGTGCACTTGTTTAACATTCCAGAGAACCTTTTACACCAGCATGTGGGTCACTGTTATTGGCATATTCTCCTCACTAGACATTGTTGATGTCATCAGCTGTATCTGATTTGTGGATGTGCACTATTCTCACCAGGGCAGTGTCAGACACTGGCCTTGAGGCCAGGCAGAAGAGATCTCATCCTATACGATACAGATTACAGTGACACGGCTTTCAGTCTATCCACATACATTATGGCATGGTTTGTAGGTCCTGTGTTTTCTTGGTGAGAAGCACCCTGTGGTCTCTCCATTTGCTGCATGTGTATGGTGTGGTACATGCAAAAGAGAACATTATACTCTAATAATGTTCTGATGAAGTTCCAGTACAGTGCTGTAGTATAATCCTCAGATCTGAATACAGTGACATGACTTATGATGTGCACAACGTAGGCTTTCAATACCATTATGGACACTCAGTGGTTGAAGTTCAGATTGCTATCTATGTGTGTTCCCAAGTCTTGCATCACTGGATTTCAGCATAGCAGGACTGTTGTCAATGCTGTAATTAGAAGGGAATTTCATTTTGAAGAAGGACAAAATAAAGACATATTTTTGCATTTACTTGTAGACTGTGTGGCTTTGTCACCAATCATTTGTCTGTGTAGCCCCTCCTGTAGTATGTTTTCATCATTGGTGGACTCACTGATTGCACCCAGTATACAAGAATCAGTAAACACAGTAAACCAAAGGCCATATAGTTTAGATTGAACTGTCAGAAAATATATTCCAAACAGTAAAGGACCAGGCAGAGATTCCTGGGGTACGCCAATGCTGACAGCTCTACTGGTACAGGTCTTTCACAGCATGTGTTCTGTCTGTGAGCCAGTTGGTTAACCATCTAATGACATAAGGGTTTATTCCCAGCTGGGAGTGTTTTTCAATGATACCTGCATGTAGGATTGTGTCCAAACCCTAGGCCAGATCAGGATAGGCAGTATGCACTGTCTTACCTTCATCCAGGCCTATCACACAGAATTATTGGACTGTGACATCACACATCACCTATAGCATGACTGAGCACATACACCTTCCTGACACAGCTGAATACATATGTCAACACACCATCCACACAGACTATGTTTCTGTAGAAAGGTGTACATCAACATGCATCAATCTGAGTTGGGGAGTGACAGCACACAGTGCATGAATGTATACTCAAATCCTGACTCTACTCACCTGTGAGGTAGACAAACATGTCAGTATGGACCTTTACTAAATTGACACTAGTAATAGCTCGGCTGTGTGCAACAGACCTGTGTGAGTTGTTAATGTTATATCATGTTTGTTACATCTGTTAGATGGCCTCAAAGAGGTCATCGAGGGTGTGATGCTCGTGCACTGGCCGAACAATCAAGGAGTCTCAATCCTCACCACTAACACCAGTGAGGGGCATCCATATAGGAAAAGGATAATAAATACACACACAGTAAAGTACAATTTCCCTTAAGAGCACACAGAGATCACAGTCAGTCTGGGGCTGGTTTCTCCCTTTCTCTCCAGATCCCCAATAAGACTCCCCACTGGCACAGCTATAGTGTCCAGATCACAGTCTAGTGGGCAAGCTAAAACCTCCAGCACTGTCTCTGTCCAACCAGTGCTTTGTGTCCCTGCCCAAGTAGCTGACACAAGCACACTTTGAGATAAAGAGTTATATCCAACCACACAGACACTCCTGGGAAATGCTGGCACAGGTTCTCCAGCTGTGCCCCTTTTACCCAGATTATATGGTAGAAATCACTGCCACCACACACTAATATTTATCAGCTACCAAAAGGTCCTTATGAAAGGATGTCCAATTATACTGTGCAATATTATTATCCAAATGGTAAGTGTAACTGAACAGTCAAGGCTTATTTGAAGTGACTTTGACAGTATCACTATATGCATGCAATGTACTCTAGAGCTTAAATTATCTCTACACAAAACAGCCATAGTTGAAAGGTTTAAAAATATTTAATAAATAATAAAAACACAAGACAATACTTCTTACTACACAGTGCTAGTCCTTGGCCAGTATCACTATATACATGCAACGTACTCTTAGACCTTGAATTATCTCTGCACAAAACAGCCACAGTTGAAAGGTTTAAAATATTTAATAATAAATAATAAAAACACAAGACAATATTTCTTACTACACAGAGCTAGTCAAGAGTTCAGAGATCACAGAGAAATACTTAAAATAATACAGTAGAAAAGTTCTGACATCAATACAGAAAAAAATGAATCTAATCTTCCTAGTTCCTAGCTATATCTAAGAGAAAACACAGTTCTAAAATAAACTTACATATAGACACAGGCAGATTGCTGGTGAGTTGGACGTTCTCAAGACAAATACTCAAATGCCCTCATTCTTGCTGTCCTTAAATTGATAACACAGTACCACTGATTCATTTCAGATTACATAATTTCTTTCTGGTTCCCAGGCTAACAGAACTCAGAGGTTAATAGAACTTTTGATCTTGCAGCTGGTCAGGAAGCCAGAGCAATAAAATAAATTATACATGTAAATTCTAGCCATTAACTCTGGCCTCAAAACAATAGGCAGAATGCCTCCCTCTAGACATCTTGGTTCCAAATTTTAGATCAAAGAATTTCACAATGCTTGACTTATCAGCTTTGTTACAGCAGAGCGCACTGTTACATTTTTGCAGTTCCACATCTGACAGCATTTTCTTCCATTTAGGAGAACAATCCTGTGGCTTATATTAATATTTACAAATGACAGAATTATCTACAAAATTCTATCTGGCTAGGCTGGCAGCCTTCACATATCTTCATAGAGGGCATGCATGACAACAACACTATCATCCTTTTGAACTTGACAAGCCCAAGGCATTTGACACAAATCTGCAGTGAGGTATTCACTCAACTCTGTCAGATGTGGCCATAAACACCTATATCACTAAGTGGGGAGACCATTGTACCACATGCATGGCATTGAATTATGTT
Source organism: Protopterus annectens (assembly GCF_019279795.1). Classification (NCBI taxonomy): domain Eukaryota; kingdom Metazoa; phylum Chordata; order Ceratodontiformes; family Protopteridae; genus Protopterus; species Protopterus annectens. The sequence continues at coordinate 1,654,230,352 of NC_056741.1, read as the reverse complement.
GAAATGTGTGAAGTGACCTATATCTCAGGTCCAGTGATCAGGTCCATATATCAGGGCTGTCTGCTAGGTCCTTTCCTGTCCATTATTTAAGTCACAGACATCACAAATTACATATACATCCTGTGTCCACACAGCTGTCTGAAAGACTACAGATTGTGGGCAATCATTGACTCCAATTGTGATATAAGTATAATTCAGGTAGTACCAACACACATACCAAAGATTGCTGCCACAGTCATGGCAATGCCTGCACTGATCCAAAAACAAGAGGGGATGTATTACATCAGGAAAACCACATCCAAAGGATAATGTAGAGATCACACCTTATAATCAGACCACTAGGTCTGTGACCTGTGTCCTGGGTTAGATGGTATATGGAATGTCCACTAGCATAAGGCCACAGTGCCGACTACTCCCTTGTATGCAACAAAACTACTGAGTATATGAAGGGCATCCACATCACAGGTCATAATACCTCCATAGTTCACAGCCTTCATCACACCAATAACTGAGTAAAATGCAGCCTTCTTCATGTACCTCCCTACACATCTTCCAGTGATGTGTAAATGAAGTGTACCACCTTTGCTACAGTGACTTGTCACACATCTTATTGGCATAGCTAGGTATTATTTTTGTGGCATAAGCATTACTGTCTGATGGTGCCGAGCCCCCATCAGGTTGTCACACCAGATGCATGTGTGATATATGTTCTGGTGATGCACACATTAGATACCTAGATATTTGTCAACATTGATGGTATGGGTAACATTCATGACAGTGTGGATTGTGCCATGCACACCAGTTAATTAGCCAGTATTGATCATAATTTCATGTAGATGTATAGCGGTGTCCCTCCTAACACCTCCAGCAGATGTTACAGTGTCAGGACAGTGTGTATCATTACCATCATAGAGTTCGGACTTGTCATAATAGTTGTACAAGTGTGTTTGTGCAGAACAATCTCTGATCACCCTAAATCACATATGCTGTGTCAGAGACATGGGATTACTGGAGGTGGTATTTTGAGGATCTATATTACCTTATTGAAAATGTCTTCATCGAATGCCTCTTCATCAACCAATAAACAGCAAACTCCCAAAACTCCGAAGGGCCACGTCAATGATTTTTTTCCCAGGGGAAAAATTGCTTGGTCAACCAAAAACCAAACAAACTTTCAAAACCTACATAGTGGGGGGCTTCACTCCCACATTCCCCAATGTGGGGTCTGTGCCCCCACACCCCCCAAACTAAATATACCAACTCTGATATTACACTACATCAGGGAAAAGGCCAACTTCCTGATGAAGGCCAAGCATTTTTTCCCCTGGGAAAACAATTGCTGAAGTCACCATTCGAAGATTTGGGAGCTTGCTGTTTATTGGTCGACGAAGAGGAGTTCGAAGAAGATGTTTTTCAATAAGGTAATACAGATCCATATTCTGATATTGTCCATGATTGTGCCTTCTTTTACTGTTGTCCATGAGCCTTTAGCTGTGTCCTGCTTGCTGGAGACCTCTGCTGAGATTACACTCATATTCAGGCAAATCAGTTTGCACTGCTTCACAATATGCACCCTACTGTAATTGTATGTAACATCCTTGATATATGCCCTCTGCATTGTCCATGTAAGGATGCTTATCTGACACAGACATTCTCCCCATTGTTATGCCACCTTGTGTGACAATCAGATAATACACATTTTCACTGTGCAGCCTGTACTGTGCCATATTGATATGTGATTGGCATTTCTGCTACAACTGTCTTCCACTGACATGCCTGCATCTGCTGTATATTAGGTTGTTTCACCTGTCCTCTTTCCCTGTGTTCATTCCTGCAATTTATCTGCACATCCCTATTCAATACATACACTTCCCCTGAGTGTTTATTTTACATGGCAGATCATGTACCCTTACAGATCATTTACACAACTTTGGTACAGAAAGCTTAGAATGGGATTTCACAGTACCCTTCACTGTATACACTGTCCTGTACTGTGTTTGGACCATATACATAATTATCATACTTCTCAACTGTCCAGATTTTTGCAGAATGTCCAGATTTTGCCTTATATCTTTTGGTTTGTTCCTTATAAAACTTGTGTTTTTGTGTCATATTACTGGGATGATCTCAGGACTGAAGTCACTACATAATTACATACATTTGAGTTTCAGACTTCAACTCCTTCAGAAAATGTATCTTAACACAAACCTTTGCTATTCTAGCACATTTCTCTAAGTTTAAAAGAGCAAATATGTAAAGTCTGTCCATATTTCTGGGTCATTGTCCTGCACCTCCATTATGTTGGGCTTACAAAGATTTCTTGCACTAATAGGTTGAGAGCTATGATAACTATATGTTAAGCCCTGGTGATCATTGTGGCATTCTGTGCAAATCCACTAACCTACTGTGGTCTGATGTAAACAGGTTTGCTATCCATGTTGCTTTACATGGTTTCCTGCCAGCCCTGAAACTGCACTTGTTTAAATGTGGTGTGTGGCATGAAGATGTAATTAGTGATGCTGCTTACTGCCCATCACCATTCACACATGTAAACTCTGTGCGGGCTTCCCGCAAGGCCCACACAGAATTTACTGAATACCAAATTTGATTTGCAATTCTAGCAACTTGTCATTTTTGCTGTATGCTCTGTTAATATCACTCATGTCCACTAGTTTGTAACACTTAACGTCGGATAACTTCAGTTCTGTTTTGAACACATATCTCTTAGTGTTTATTACTAATAGGGCACCATCCTTATCAACTTTCATAAAACACCTAGTATGAGCTGCCATGAGTTTATTCAAACTGTGTCTTTCAAAAAAAGGACTTAGATTAAATAACATTTCTCTACATGAGCAGTATTAGTGGTGCAGAAGGCTGTGGGTTCTGCTCCCACACTGGATAGAGCCATTCCTGACACTGTAGTGCAGCATAAGGAGATGCTGCACTCCTGACTATGTCATGTTTTGGATGAGATGTTAAACTGAAGCCCCATCCGCTTGAGCTGGTGGTAGTTTAGGTGGATGTGAAGGATCCCATGACACCTATCAAAAAAGAGTAGGGGTCCTTTTATTTATATACAGAAATAACTCTTATTTATAAAATATTGACATATGTGCAGATATATAAATATACAAATCTGTTTACACATGTTCAAAATTTCTGGGTAAACAGTCACCACAATGCATGCATGTATGTATCTGTGTATGTATGTATGTATGTATGTATGTATGTATGTATGTATGTATGTATGTATGCATTTATTTATTTCAATTTGTTAGCCATCATAGTAGTTAGGTTAAGAAGAGAGGTGATGATTAGTGAGCAGCAGTATGGTTTCATGCCAGGAAAGAGCACTACAGATGCAATGTTTTCTCTGAGAATGTTAATGGAGAAGTATTGAGAAGGTCAGAAGGAGTTGCATTGTGTCTTTGTAGACTTAGAGAAAGCATATGACAGGATGCCTAGGGAGGAGTTGTGGTATTGTATGAGGACGTCGGGAGTGGCAGAGAAGTATGTAAGAGTGGTACAGGATATGTACGAGGGTAGTGTGACAGTGGTGACATTTGCAGTAGCAGTGATGGATGTGTTTAAGGTGGAGGTGGGACTACATCAAAGATCAGCTCTGAGCCCTTTCTTATTTGCAATGGTGATGGGCAGGTTGACAGATGAGATCAGACAGGAGTCCCCTTGGACTATGATGTTTGCGGATGACATTGTGATCTTTAGTGAGAGTAGGGAATGGGTTGAAGAGACCCTGGAGAGGTGGAGATATGCTCTAGGGAGCAGAGGAATGAAGGTCAGCAGGACTAAGACAGAATATATGTGTGTGAATGACAGGGAGGATAGAGGAATGGTGAGGATGCAGGGATTAGAGTTAGTGAAGGTGAATGAGTTTAAATACTTGGGAACAATAGTTCAGAGTAATGGTGAGTGTGGAAGAGATGTGGAAAAGAAAGTACAGACAGGATGGAGTGGGTGGAGTAGAGTGTCAGAAGTGATTTGTGACAGATGGGTACCAGTAAGAATGAAAAGGAAGGTCTAAAAGAGGGTAGTGAGACCAGCTATGTTATATGGGTTGGAGACAGTGGCATTGAAGAAAAGGCAGGAGTCAGAGCTGGAAGTGGCAGAGTTAAAGATGTTAGGATTTGCATTGGGTGTAATGAGGATGGACAGGATTAGAAATTACTATATTAGAGGGTCAGCTCAGGTTGGGTGGTTTGGAGACAAAGTCAGAGAGCCAAGATTGCGTTGGTTTGGACAAGTGCTGAGAAGGGATGCTGGGTATATTGGGAAAAGGATGCTAAGGATTGAGCTGCTAGGTAAGAGGAAAAGAGGAAGGCCTAAGATAAGGTTTATGGATGTGGTGAGAAAGGACATACAGGTGATTGGTGTGACAGAGCAAGATGCAGAGGACAGGAAGAAATGGAAACAGATGATCCGCTGTGGTGACCCCTAATGGGAACAGCCAAAATAAGTAGAATACTGGTTACAATGGACCATTTTTCAAGTCCAGTTTGGGAAATAATAAAGAGAAATGAATAATAGAAAAGAGAATATATATATATATATATATATATATATATATATATATATATATATATATATATATATTTATGTGTGTGTGTGTGTGTGTGTGTGTGTGTGTGTGTGTGTGCATAACATATATACACATATATATATATATATATATATATATATTATATATATATATATATATATATATATATATATATATATATATATATATATATATATATAAAATGAATGCATGAAATTAATTTCATCTTAATTGTGTTTTAAATTCTACTTTGCCTTTTTAGAATGTATCATTGGTTTTTCTTCTTATACTTCCAGGGCTGAGTCTGAAAACAGTTCACATGGATCTGTGTCTTACCCATTAACAGATGAAAACTCAATAAAATAAAATAAATACAGAGAGTAATACATAAATTGTAGGTATGGCATATAGTAACAGTATATGCCTATGTAACATTTCACATAGCACAATTTACATTAATCTGCAGAGAGGAAGTGAAGGTGAGAAGAAAAGGAAAAGAAGGGAAAGGCACGAAAAATGAGGGGCTCATGAGAGGGAGCTTTGTGAGCTACTCCCACACACAAAGAATAGAACTACCTGCAATTATTTATCTTTGTCCTGCACTATCGTCATCACATGCAGTGAAAATAAATGAGTGATTACAAGTCTGAAATTAGTTTCAGGAATCATTGTATCAATGTCAGGAGAGAAGAGAAACAAATAGCATACAGATGGGGTCAAGTGAGATCCCAGAGGAGATAAACAGAGATGCATAGCTGGCTACCAATGTTCAGCTGCATTCATTTTTGAAAACTGAGGGGGTTACAGCAATGTTAATAAAAGGAAGAAAATTCATCAGTCTTGTTTTTCATTAGAATCATAACACAATAACAATTTACAGTTCAGCATTTTTGTAATAAGTCTTGGAAGGGCAAAATGACTCAACATTTAAAACTGCAACACCCATTAGCATGTGAAATGGGGGTTCTAGTCTTAAATATTTAAATGCTAATGAGTATTTCTTTATTTCAATAAATGCATATAGTGTGCAATTACTGTGCACCACTATATTTCTAAAACCTACCTTTTTTAAATGTGTTCATCTTACAGGTTTTTACTTTTGCATATACTGAAGCACACATTCTGCAGTTGTACACAGTAGCCATACTCTTCAAAAAAGAACGTCACTGATACTGTATTATCAGCATAAATCATAACATGCTGCTCTTGATCACTCAAAGGAATCACTTCCACCATTTCATGTCAGTTATGGATATTAAATACTCTCCTGTGAGTCAGGGAACCATCACTGCAAAGACTGAAAAATGTATGGTCCAAAGGACAAGCAAAATTAAATGTGATATTTGGTAGATGCAGAAGATGTACCATAGTGGACTTCTGATCAGACAGAAGCATGAGAGGCTGGCTTGGACTTAGGATTCACTAAATTGCACTTGCTTGCAAGTAGTTTATTCAACTGATCACACACATTAGAGAAATAATTTACACAGTATGTGGACAGTAACAAATCAGGAAATTCAGTCACATCATCTCTGAGAGCACAGCCAATATGCTTCGCACGTCCAGTGGACAGAGATGAAGAAGATGATGATGACTGAGGCCACCTTAATGATGATGCTATTTGGAATGACCGGTCAGTAAAAGACCAACAGAGTGTGAACAGGACTCTGACAGGAAGAAACCTCTACAGTTTGTAATGTTTTGTGCACAGACAAACTGCAACACTGGGTATGAGTTTAACTTATAGACCAAGATAGTCGCTTCAGTTATTTTTAAGGATGAGTTGTATAGGGAGTTTGGGTAGCCTGAAATCCAGACCACTGTAATCACACATTTAAATTCAACCTTCTGACAGCTTAAAGTTTTGCTCATCTGTGACTGCCAGAAGTCATACAGCATTTGTGAAGTCAGCAGGCACAAGGAAGCTACATTCACAGTAAAGCAGCAGAGACAAACTAAGGATTCATGAAGAAAATGAAAGCCAATCTAAGTGCAATCATTATTAACTTCGAAGAATACAGGGACCATGAGGAATTCCTCAGGAATAAATTGTTCAGCCACACTAGAAATATTTCACACTTTTATTAACACACAACACAGTATTTAAGCACTTTTGTCTCTCTGGGCATCATCAGAACTGCAAAACACTTCCCATCACATGAGTTTATACTCACGAAATCCAGATTACATGTCATAATCAACCAAAAAGCAATCAAAAAATTCAATAAAAAGTGTTAAATAAATACATTATAAAATGTAGAAATTCTCTGAATGCATGGATACCGTTAAAGTACTCTAAAGTACTTAATGTATACAGTGATGAAAATCACTACCTAAAATTATGTTGCGTGTCCAACATCATCTATTTTGAATATCATGTCGTGTCACTGAAAAATTTTCAGTATGATCTTTTCTACAGATACACAAAACAAGATATGTTCAGGTAAAACAATAAATGGTAGCAATAGTGTATGATGGGAAAAATTCCATGAATATGTCAACGCAAAAGAAATTCCCATGGAAACAGACCACTAGCAGGCATTTCCAGATAGTCTATATAAGGATACATCTTTGAGACCTCCAAAGATGTCCCATGGGTGGGTATTCCTAGTCAGTATACATAGTGTGCCAAGTGTTCTTGCACTGAAAGTTAGAATGTGCAGCTCTGTAGAGATTCATAGAAGGTGAAAAACACAGACATTGGGTGTGTAAAACGTATATAACTACATACAAATAAAGAATCACAGTTGATTGAGATGTAAATAAGGAGCAATGAAAGTAAGCTGTGATTCATAGTTATTGCATGTGAAATCACACAATCAGTTATATCAGTATAAAGATAAAAGGCTTATTGATCCCTTTATAGTTGTATCTGGAAGTATCATATTTCTGTGATATGGCAGCAGATGACACAGTCAGAAATGATATAGCTACAGAGTAACATCACAATAAACGATGGGCTGTTACCTCCAGAACAATCTTTGCATGGATTGAAGTGTTAGACTGGTGTTATTTGACTAATATGGCCTACAAACTTTATCAAATTTATTGCCTTTTCATACAAGTATATAGCAGGGTATGTGTAGCTCTTACCATTGCAGATATAGGGACATTCCAGAGCAAACAGGGATCACAATGAGTATTTTACAGGCATTAGCCTGGAAAGCTCAACATATTCTTCAATAAATTGTTGACATGCGTTTGTCTATTTCCTGAATACAACAGGAGAGAAGGCCACCACTATGCATGGCTTTTATGGCACTGCCCACCTTTGAAATGGGATAGGAGTCATTGAGTGGTACATGTGACAATGACAGCCACACCAAGTATCCACAGATACCACTACAGTAACAGAAAGGGTTATGATTCAACAGTGTGCATTAATTCCTTCCACAGTGACTGTGACATAGTGGGTAAGTGCAGTTACACTGGTGATCCACAGGTATACAGTGCTGGAGGTAATGGTCCATCATTTGTTGTCTCACAACTTCCATGTATTAAATGTGATGCAGGATACCCTCTAAAGACCTGTATGATGATGCCCATACAGTAGTCAGAAAATATGGCTGTACAACAATATAATACCACCCATGTACAAACCAGGGATATGGTTGTACCAGTCTGTGTCCTGCTTAAAGTCTAGTTTTGCTACATAGACACACATGGGACTATCTGTAATATGTTTCTGACATAGCATGGTGTATTCTATACAATATAATTATGAGGAGACAGGTAATTCAGCTAGCAGTCCTTGGACCCTCCTCATCTTCAACAACAAGCTCAGTCACAGTGTCCAGTGCAACACCCACCAGCAGTGATGACAGTGATGCAGACAAGTACCAACCAGAGGCTGAATCATCCTCTCAGACTATGTTGATCACAATATATGACAGCATAGACAAAGAAGGTATCCCTCGTCCAAGGGTTTGGGTCACATAAAATGATGCATGCAGTATTATATAAAGACTATGCTGGTCAGTGTATGCTCATCAAACTATGGTTTAGATATCACCACTTATATCACTTGGAGGGAAGGAGGTACATGATCACAGGTGTCATCATTTTCACAGGTCCCTAGATACTCATGCATACAACCAGAGAATGGGGTGTCAGTGGTTAGTGGTGGTGGAGAAGGGGGTTACATGGAGTGAAAATATGTGTTTCTTATGCAATTCCTTCTGTGGACCAAGTGGGGGAGCTATGATGGTCCTGTGTACTGCAACCACTGTTATGCCTGGATATAGCAGGATTAAAGGCTGTTCCTGGACTTTTCTGTACTGGTACTAATGACATGTGATCTGAAGGTGAATCACTAATAAGATATCTTGCTCTCGGGACCTCTGTATTGTGACCACTCCCACATATAGAATGGGGGACTGTGACAACCCCCATGCAACAATTGCAGACTGTGTTTCTTCTGACAGAGTCCTGATGTATCCACCCTGGGTACACACATACCCTGGTCATGGCCAGTACTCACTGTTACGGCACCAATGGTAGCACTTTATCCTCCTTACAGAGGTGGACATGGCAATCTGATTTGCTGCCAGAGTTATTATGACAGCTATCATAGCATTGTTCCTGGACAACATTGCCTCTTAGAGACATTAGCACAGCCCAGTCACAGCATTAGGAATGCCAACCACCATTCCACTCATCCCCAAATCAGCACATATAGCTGCATACTGTATTTGCATTATAGTCTTGTACATTTTTCAATGATTCTAAGAGTGTCCTTCATATATATGGGGCTGTTTGTGCCACTGGACATCAGCAGAAATCCTTGCAGGGCTGCTGTTCAGGGGGTGCACATATGTTTGAGGCAGTACTCTGACCAATCACAGCAGGGCGTGGAATGGTGGAGGAGGTGCTGCTGCTGCGATGCCGCAAGGAGCTTCTGCAGCTACCTATGTGGAGGATCCATTGAGGGAAGAGAACGTTGAATGGGCTGAAGAACCACAACAGAGTTTTACTATTCCAGCTATTGCGAATCCACCGGAACCATCTCAGGGTTCTCTCAGTGGCTTCCCAGCCCTATTGGGATTAAGGAATGAGGATGTACTGGTAACATGCCGCTTATGCCTTTGTCAGCAAGCTGAGGGAGCAACAATCAAGCCAGTGTGGTCGCAGCTGATGCAAATGATTTGGTAGCACCAAAACAGCCTTTTTTTGCTGCTATAGGCTTCCAAGCTTCTGAATGTGAAGCAGAGAGTGAGGTCGCAAAGCAGGGACAAGAACTACAGAAAGAGACAGCACACACAGGAATTAGTAGAGACAGGCCCGACTGTCAGAAACAAGGTACAGAAGGTTTCATTTTGAACCTTTCCTCTAAGACTCCTACTTTGCAACAAGTTAATCTACTCAACCGTGGCCTCACTTTTATTCCTGCAGGCAACTCTACTATCAATGATGTATTGACTGGTCTAAAACTTTTTGTGAGGAATATTTCTCTGAAGCTAGTGTTTGGGAATGGTGCTAGCCCTGATGCCTGTATATTTAGGAAACCCAGTGTTTATACTCCTGCGAATACCCCTGAAGCTCTGTGTTGATGACATATATGAGTATTTCCCACACTCTTCTGGTAAGGATTTGAAAAAAATATAACAATTTAAGTAAAGAGGGGTATTCATCTTTGCTAGATTTAGTGATGTGCAATGATATCTGCTTTCACCCTGCTGATAAAGAGGGCGGCATAGTTATTATGGATGTTTCTAGTTATTTAGAAGCTATGTTGTTGATGCTGCAAGATGGTAATACCTATGTTAAGATAAACAAACAAGATGTAGCTAGACTCATCATAACGATAGGTGAAAGAATTGAATCTTTGTCAATGGACGGTGTAATAGACAGATGTCTGTATGAGTATTTTTTGGTATGTGCGGTGACACTGAAGATTTATGGAATAGCCAAGGTCCATAAGGGCCAGTTACACCCACCCATGCGGCCAACAGTTTCTGGTAGGGGCTGGGCCACTGAGCCCTTGTCCATATTTGTGGAAAATCAGCTACATCCAGTGATTAATGGGATGGAGAATATCTTGAGAGTTACCAGAGATTTTCCGAATAAACTGTATGATTGG
>NC_056741.1:1654144712-1654214712 GCF_019279795.1 Protopterus annectens | reverse complement strand
AATTCCACTGCAATTTTTAGTGTTATAATTTAAACAGATATCATAGGCTTTCCTTTGTAATAGTCCCAGACAGACAGAGGCCAATCACAGCCTGAACTGGAACCCTCCTTTATTTCACAACTTAGCTACTCATTTAACTAAGGATCAAAATGAAAGGCTCAAGTAAATGTTCAGTTAAGAATTGATACTACTTATTTGCATATGAAAAAAACATGAGAATGACTTTTCCTTTGGAACAAACATTGGCTACAATTAAAATGAAAAGTCTACCTTCAATCTGCTTCAGGTAACCCATCAAATTCTTTGCATAACATTTTAAATACCACCAATCTGTGTTTTTGTTGTACTACTGGAAGACAAAACTTGTTTTGTAGCATCATCGCAGACATAATTATTTATGTTTTGATGACTAGGTTGCCCAAATTGTGCATCATTTTCAGTGGAGACTTCGGAAGATAAAGCTAAAAGTACAACTACATATTTAATAAGAAAATAATAATGAAATGCATATGAAAGAATATAGAAATATATTACTAAGAAACTAAATTTACAGTGAAAATAAAATAAAATTAATATAATAACTGATCTGATACAATGGTAAAGAGAATGCCATTAACAGGCAAAACAAAAACATTGCAAAAGTGGGCTATAAACATATAACAGTTATTGTAAATGTGGGCTATAAACATATACTAATCATTGTATAGGTGGGTTGTATGAATATAAGAAGGAACACATCTTGCCTACTATGGTAGGTAAAAATGTAAGGGTTTTACTCACTTTAACTGCCCTACATGACATTAACTTTTTGGAAAGTGAAGTATTGCATAATATATCTCTAAATGCTTACTAAAATCCATATATATATATATATATATATATATATATATATATATATATGTTTACTATCATTTTATTGAAATGTACTTGAGTGAAAATCAAATGTTTGAAAGAATTTGTCTAGAAAACTGACTGAAAACCCATGTCATTGAAAAGCATTAGAATGCAAACCCAGTTGACAAACTCATTTCACGGAATCACAAATCATTGAAAATATACAATACAAGAAAATACAACATAAAATAGTACAAGAGCACTAATTCATTGTATATGGTGTTTTTTCCTTTTTTCAAGTGGTTGTGCGACTGTGGAGTTAGTTTATATAATCAAACGGGGGTGTGGGGTGCAAGGGGGCTTGTTCCCCTGCAATACACTATTTTATGTTGTATTTCCTTATGTTGTAATTGTTTTCATTGTGTTATGATTCAGTGAAATGGGTTTCAGTCAACTGGGTTTTCAATGAAATGCGTTTCAGCCATCGGGTTTTCAATTAAATGGATTTCAGTCAAGTAGGTTTTCAGACAAACTGCTTTTCAGTCAGTTGCTTTTATCTCAAATTCTTTCACACATTTGATTTTAGGTCAAGTACAGTTCAATCAAATGACAGTAAAAATGACAGTAAACATATCTCTATATAAAATACACACACACACGCATATATATATATATATATATATATATATATATATATATATATATATATATATATATATGGGTCCCCCTTCAGATGGTTGAACTTTTAAAAGCTCGACTTTCATATGGCCAAAACCATATGATCGAAATTTTAAAATTTCGAACGGTCTGAATGGAGATCTCCATAGAGTGTGGAATGGGAAGATTTCCCTTTAGTTGGAGTTGATATATTTCAATAGCTGGGGGGGGGTGAGGGTGCAGGGGGGCTTGCTCCCCGTCTAGCACTGTTTAGTTTTTTTTTTTCACATTTTCAAACATTCAAATGTTCAATCATATGATCTCGGCCATATGAAAGTCGAACATTTCCATGCTTGATTATGTGAAGTAGACCCATATATATATATATATATATATATATATATATATATATATATATATATATATATATATATATATATATAGGTTTATTATCGTTATTTCGAATGGCAAAATATTTGCTGTTTGAAATAACAAAAAGTTAAACCGAAACTAAACAATTTGAGCAAACACAATGTCGCCCCAAATGGTCAACAAATTTGAGTTGACATTGTTCCCGAAAATGTGTCATGATAGCCATATAGGAGCTGATGTAAATCAAACTCCTATATGACATATATAGCAAGCTCCCCTGCACCCCCTGCTACTAATTTATTCCAACTCCAAGATTGCACTACAGTGGGGATATGGATGAATTTCCTATCCCTACTGTACTGCAATCTCATACATTTAGTCGAACACACTTATGTGAATGCACTACTGCATTTGCATAAATGTGTTCGACTATCCAACTCAGTTTACATTTTGCGAATGACATTCTGATTTTTGGCAGCATAACTGCCAACAGCATGTCATTCACAAAAATTATAGTAAACCATATATATATATATATATATATATATATATATATATATATATATGTATGGATCTATTTTCAATGAATGAAAGTATGATCCACCGAATTGTACCCACCTGATCTCCATCCACCGAAACTCCATGTAAATGAAGCAACAAACTGCCAAATTCCTTTCACAGGGAAAGGAACCACTTGACCACAATGGTGAACTGTGCCCTCTCCCCATGTAGTGCGATCTCGGAGTTGGTATATTTAACTAGGGGGGTGGCACGCTTGATTGTCAATGAAGTGGGTGTAGGTTAACAGCAGGATTTCATAAGACTTATAAAATAGATGCAGAATTGCATTTTGATGGCCTGGATACACAAACTTTCAAGACATTTCATCAACTGGAAAAGCATTTGCACCAAAACCAGTCTTTTCAAAGATTAGACCCACCTCATTTAATAATATCTTGAAGAACATACATGCTTATTTTGTTAAACGGTAAAATATATGACATGTAAAACAATAAACCCGGTTTCTCTGGATGGTATGCCCCATACTGTACTGGATACAATTAATATGGGGTGGGAGGGTTGACTCCCATGAGGGATGGCTTGACCACTGACAGGCACAGGGGAAATTAGCAAAAAGAAAAGAATAGAAATATATAAAAAAGTATGATACCTGGTGTCAAAGCCATGGCCTCAAGCTCAATGCCAAAAAGTGCATTGTCATCCCTTTTGTAAAAACTCTGTACCCATGAACTACCACATAGGCGGTAGTCTACTTAACACCGAAAGTGTGATAAAAGACCTTGGGACACAGGTGGACAGTAGTCTCTCCTTTGATAATCACATCACCACAGTAGTCAGGAAATCCTTCTACGTGGCACACCTCATCACAAAAGGTTTCTCATCCAGGAAAAAAGAGGTAATTGTTCCCCTCTACTCATCACTCATTAGACCCATTATAGAGTACAATGCCCCTTTTGGTATGTACCTCACAAGACATCTGCAACAACTGGAAAGGCCACAGAAATACCTCACAAAGAGGATTACCAGCCTCAAACAGATGCCCTACGCAGACCATCTAAAAAAAACTCCAGCTTTACTCTGTCGCATATCGCCTACTCAGAGGCGATCTCTGCCTAACATACAAAGCTATGTCAAATCCAGAGCTGTTGGGCATGCTCCATGTAAAGAAATCCCAATCCCTTCAAGCTACACGCTCTAGGGACCTAAACCTTGTCACCACAATAAACAGAACATGCTGGAGGGATAGATTCCTGTCTCAGAGACTTCCCATACTCTGGAACAAACTACCTATGTATATCAAACAAAGCTCCTCATTAGCACTCTTCAAGAAAAATCTTGATGATTGGATGAGAGGTAGGAAATTCACCCTGGGGATCACTTCTGTGGCTCTGCTTGACAGGGGCACAGGAAAATAATTGAGGCAAAAGCCAGGGTACCATTCAGCTAGGCTTATATAGGCCCTAGGGCCAATAGCCTAGTACCTACCTATGAACCTATACAAACACTTCAGAATGACTGAAGTTATCTAATTATAACTCTTACTGTGTCACTGTCATGTGTTGTCCAACATCAGGTTTTAGATGACAAACAGCCACGGCCAGTCACAACAATCTTAACTCATTTTAAAAGAGCACTCCTTTTTCACACACCCCCACCCCTATATGCATTGGATGTTCCTTGTCTTGCCATTACAGAATGAATTGATTTTAATACTTTTTTCTAGGAACAAAGTACCGCAGTGGTACAGTGGTAGCATTGTTGCCTCACAGCAAGAGGTTCTCCTGTTCAGTTCTCAACTGAAGTGCCTTCTGTGTGGAGTCTATATGTCCTCCCCACGGTCGAGTGGCCTCCGAAAGATATGCATGAATGGGCGTGCCTTCGCTGAAGGTTGGGCATCGGGCTGGCACCTCGACACCATAAAAATCTACTGCCAATCATTAGCGGACTGAAGTTCCGATGTGGCGACCCCTAACCAGGAAAAGCCGAAAAGACAAACAACAACTCTTTTCTAGGAACACAGGTTTGTCATAATGGTAGATTAAGGGCCTGAGATTCTGATTTAAACACTCTGAGTGCTCAACACATTTCTCCACCCAACAAAGCCAACATGTTTGGGATTCGTTATGTTGACTGACTGTGGTATTATCCTTTGCACAACTCAGAATTTTTTTCCTTTGAAATACAAACTATTCCCATGCTACATAAGAACAATTTAACTTAAGAGGTTATACCTCTACAATTTATAAATTGTTAAGAGATTTTAATAACAACCCAGATAAGAGATTTTAAATTATATCAGTGAAATACCGAGTGGACTGAGTAGCTCATAAGCATAATAGTCAAAACACAGCATTCACACTTCTTAGTCTCCTCATTGAAGAAAAATGTCTTGGCATTCTTGTCACATAGATACTTTCTCACCCATTATCAGCTCTCTATAATGTTAACTCTTAAGGTGGAAGGTCACTGCTTCTCTGAATTACTGCTGGCAACCAGCAGAATTACACAGCTAGACGTATTACCTTCCATTGCTTTAATTACTAAATAGTGCTTGCAAAAAGTTACAACCAATATGTAGTGTTTGCCATATTTCTTTTAAGATGTCAAATATGGATTGTGAGTCTATGAAGTACGGGGAACTATACAAGCAGTGAATGTTTCTGAAAATAATAGCAATAAAACATAAGTGACATGAAAACATCTACTGATATAAATGTTTACTTGAGGCACAAGAGATTACTATCAGCAATATTCCATTATTAAGGCTAATACTGCAGAAATGTTATGTTGTGCAATATAGATTATATGTTTAGGGGACAGTGAACTCAGTGAGTATCTAAAAAAAAATAAATGCACACACACAAGAAGACACAGACAGAAACGTAACTAGAGTATTGATATTAGGAATAAACTAGCACTGAAGCTAATATCTTATTACAGAGCAGTGTCTCATCTGCAAGTTGACAGAATATAGTAGTCATTCACTATGAACATTATTATTATGGGATATACAGGGCCTGAGCTGCTAAAGAGTGTTTGCTAAAGGTTATGAGCAATATGAAATCTTTTACATAGTTAAATGAATAAATCAACAATGGGGTGTTATACTGCTGTACCAGTGGGCCTAGAAAAGGAGTGGATATTTGAAGAACAAAACTTTAGACATAGTCTGGTAAGACAAATACAGATCTATTTCTTTAATGTACATTGTATTAATATTAATAACATTTTGACATTGTGCCTAATATGTCATGAATGGCAAAACATGCATGCCTGACCAACGCGCCATGTAAAAGCTGACAAGATTTACTGGGTATACACAGTGAAACAACCAGTGCTGATTTACAGGGCTGCAGTTACTAAGGAGGGTTTGCAAAATGTAATGGGAAATATGATATATTTCCATATTTCCATTATGCAGAAATGGAGCATGATACAGTTATGCTGCAGGTGGCATATGCAAGCTGCTTGTGTTAGTTAAACAGGGCATTAAAACATAGTATAAAACAAAGATATACCACTGTTAAATCTGGTAAATGCAACTGTCCCAAAGAATAATAAATAAAGCACTCAAAAAAACATATGGGATGGTGCGAAGCGAGCTGTAACAAACTCTGAGATGAAACTGTCACAAAGTACAAACGATCCACAAACGTTAAAACTCCACGAATTTATTGTTCCAGAAACAAACTTTGGATAAGCGCTTTCACTACGAATAGCTTCCTCAGATCCTTCTCAAAATGACTGAAGTAGGATCATACATATATAGCAAGTAAGTCAATTAAACAATTAACATCATTACAATTTAAAGGAGAAATGATGTATATAAAAAAGCAAAATTATCCTAAAACACTTTTTTAAAAACTTATTAGATGGAATAATCCATCTAATGAACTTTATAAAACTATACTTATAAAAATGTGTATACATATGGAAGCTATACAAAAATATATATACAACAATTGTGCTCAGTGTGTGCAAAATGTGGATATGCATACCTAAACATCTCATATATGCATGCACTCTTATAGATACAAACTTGTGTTATAGTGTATAAGACATAAGAATCATCTCACATTCCTACGCTGTCTTAGTTTAGGTTTTATGGACGCTATTTCATTAAGCCCAGACCCTTTATCAGCTCTTAAAAGAACTATCCATTCACTTTCCTTACTTTCTGTAAGGGTCCTGATATCTCCACCCCTTTTATTGGGAATCACAACTTCAAGAATTCTGAACAAGAAACTGTGCAATTCCCCAAATAAAGTAATATGCTTAGCCAATGCATTGTGGCTCGATCTTTTCCTAATGTGATATAAATGCTCACGTATCCTGTCTCTAAATGTACGATTGGTCTTACCCACATAAAAAGACAGGCATGCCTGGCATACTGCTAAATACACCACATTGATGCTCATACAATCAGCATCTGCATTGGTTCTAAATATGGTTTTTAAATCAGGATGAAAGAACGTGGTGTTGGTATCAATGGAGGAACAAAAATTACAATGGCCACAGGGCTTGGTGTATCCATCTCTCTTGGGGCCCATTTCAGATTTGGTAGAACATAATATTCTCTTCAGATTTTTTTTATTCCTAAATAGAAGCGTGGTCTATCACCCACTATCTCTTTCAGGTCACTATCAACCTGCAAGATGTCCCAATGCTTTATAACAATTCCCCTAATCTCGGAATAATCCGAAGAGAAGGGTGTTGTAAATTTAACATACCTATCAAAGCTATTCTCTTTGCTGATCTCATTGGCATTATGGGGTCCAAAATATGGTGTAGCTACTGATGAACGTAATACATTGGCTTTTTCCAAGTATGCATTTACTTCATTTATATTATATCCTCTGTCTGTCAACCTTCCCTTCAGGTCATCCATTTCTGACGTAAATCCTTCATTAGTGGGATTCAACCTAGATGCTCTTATTGCTTGGCCTTTCATAACATTCTTGAAGACAAAGGGTGGGTGCATGCTCGATCTCAGCAGTAAAGAATTGCTATAACAAGCTTTGCGATGTACACCAGTATTTATGAATCCATTGGGCAGTCTCTCAATGAATATATCTAAGAATTCTATCTTATGAGTAGAGAATTGCATTGTAAATTTAAAACAATTTGTCAAATTGTTCATAACAAGGAGCATTGACTCCAGTTCATCTTTGGTCCCATTCCAAAGAATAAACAAATCATTGACAAAGCGTCGATAGAAAACAACGCGTTCTCTAAATAGAGTCTCAGAAAAAAGGACATGTTCTTCCCAATAAGCTAGAACCATATTGGCGTAGCTATTGGCACAAGGAGTGCCCATTGCTACGCCATCCAGCTGTCTATATGTGACATCTTTGAACATGAATAAGTTATTCTCCAAAACAAGTTCCAAAAAATGAACTATAAGGTCTATTGACACTATGGTATAATCACTATGTTCCTTCAATTAATCAGTTATATATGCAAGTCCCAGATTATTGGGAATAACCGTGAATAATGATTGTACATCAAAGGTGGCAAAAATAAATGTATCAGTGCTATCAAATTGCTTGATGCTCTCATATAACTCAACTAGGAACTGTTTCGAGTCTTTTAATACAAATTTGTTGTTGTTTAATACCCTTCTTAGGTATTTCTCCATATAGACAGATAAATGCTCAGTAACCCACCCACGGCCTGAAACTATTGGTCTCATGGGTGGGTTACGGGCATCCTTATGTATTTTGGGTAGACCATTTATAATTGGAATGACAGGTGTTTTAATAACTAGATAATCATATAGGTCTTTATCTATTAGTCTGCTCTTGTGAATATCAAGTAAAGTATCCTTAACATATCCAATTATGTCCTGTACTGCCTCTATGGAAATGGGATCATAATAAATGTCATTGAGCATACACTCCATGGATATCTGATATCTCTCAGTGTCCATCACAACTACTCGACCACCTTTGTCGGCTGGTCTAATTGTGATGGTTGTATCATTCTGTAGTTTCTTAAGACTAATTCTTTCCTTGTGAGTCAAATTGTCCCTCATTCCAACCCCATGTTTGATGTTACAATTACTATAGTATTTATGTATCTCATCCTCTGTTAATTTTGAGAATGCTTCTATAAGTGGATGGTGTACAGGTACAAAGTCACTTAAGTTTTTAAAGGAGAACTCTCTTGTGTTAACCGACGCATTATTCACTCCTTTATGCAGATATTTCAACATCACATTCCTACAGAATATTTTTAAATCTATAACGGTGTCAGCCAGTCTACTCTTGCTCCTAGGTATAAAATTAAGTCCTTTACTCAATAAATTAATATCATCTGAAGTCAAAGTAACACTAGATAAATTATAAACTAATTTTTGCTGTTCCACATTTTCTTTAAAGTGTGATGGGGTTGTGGTTCCCCTGAATATTTCCTCTTCTGCCTCCCCCTGCTCATGGACCGCGTTCTCCGTGGTCCTTTCTCTAATCGAATTGGGAGGGGAAAAGAAATATCAGTGTTGTTCAACTTGTCTGGATGACCTTTCGATGTTTTGGGTCTAACTACCATCTCAGACCCTTGTTTAATTGTGTCAGGTTTGTTTTTAATTATCTGTATCTCAGGATATAAATTACTAGTAGATTCCATGCTAGGATGCATCAAGTGTATGACATCTGTAGAGTCTGTATTGGAACATACTGACTGAACAGAATTACTCTTGCTGGGCTCATTCCCTATGGACTTGTCAGGTATTGAACTCTGTCTGGCCTGGTTCAAGTCTAATTGTTCATGATTCAATGCTAAAGGAACAACACTAGTATGCATACTCTCATTCATTATGTTAACATTAGAGGTAGTTAAAACCTCTTCAAACCTAGTACTTTTGTCCACCTGTCGTGAGGCAGGGAACCTTTCAACCACAGCTTCATTAACATTCTTAAAATCAGTATTCAACACATTTTGTCCATTTCTAGGCCACATAAACACGTGACCTAATTTAAAATCGTTAATGTCTCTGACAGCTTTGTGTCTCTTTTGTTGTAGAAGTTTACGTTCGAAGGCAGAAATGCCATCCAAAAGATTCTCAAATAAGGGTTCAACGAGAGTGACAGGATATTCCTTATAGATTGTTCGTTGCACTCTATTTATATTAGCAGTTAAAGCAGTCTCTTCAGGTAGAAAAAAGTCTATGAGGAGCTGTAAATATTTACGGCTTACCTCTATATTAAGTTTTTGCCACTTCACCAGTAATTCAGGATATTCGCGTCCTTGACTGGGCATATTAAAGACACGTAACCCACGAGGAATAATTTTCTTATCCAGACAAAACTGGAAATGGTCTTGTTGGTGACATCATCAATAGCAGTCAGGCTCTCAAAGTGTAGTGAGGAAAATTCAGAGTCCATAAGTCCAATAAGCCTGACTGCTATTGATGATGTCACCAACACGATCGACGATATGGAGAGGCTGCATAAGTTGTTTGAAAAGATGGAGAAGGATTTTTTAAAACTAGAACGCCTTCAGGCACAGAGAATTCATTTCCAGTTTTGTCTGGATAAGAAAATTATTCCTCGTGGGTTACGTGTCTTTAATATGCCCAGTCAAGGACGCGAATATCCTGAATTACTGGTGAAGTGGCAAAAACTTAATATAGAGGTAAGCCGTAAATATTTACAGCTCCTCATAGACTTTTTTCTACCTGAAGAGACTGCTTTAACTGCTAATATAAATAGAGTGCAACGAACAATCTATAAGGAATATCCTGTCACTCTCGTTGAACCCTTATTTGAGAATCTTTTGGATGGCATTTCTGCCTTCGAACGTAAACTTCTACAACAAAAGAGACACAAAGCTGTCAGAGACATTAATGATTTTAAATTAGGTCATGTGTTTATGTGGCCTAGAAATGGACAAAATGTGTTGAATACTGATTTTAAGAATGTTAATGAAGCTGTGGTTGAAAGGTTCCCTGCCTCACGACAGGTGGACAAAAGTACTAGGTTTGAAGAGGTTTTAACTACCTCTAATGTTAACATAATGAATGAGAGTATGCATACTAGTGTTGTTCCTTTAGCATTGAATCATGAACAATTAGACTTGAACCAGGCCAGACAGAGTTCAATACCTGACAAGTCCATAGGGAATGAGCCCAGCAAGAGTAATTCTGTTCAGTCAGTATGTTCCAATACAGACTCTACAGATGTCATACACTTGATGCATCCTAGCATGGAATCTACTAGTAATTTATATCCTGAGATACAGATAATTAAAAACAAACCTGACACAATTAAACAAGGGTCTCAGATGGTAGTTAGACCCAAAACATCGAAAGGTCATCCAGACAAGTTGAACAACACTGATATTTCTTTTCCCCTCCCAATTCGATTAGAGAAAGGACCACGGAGAACGCGGTCCATGAGCAGGGGGAGGCAGAAGAGGAAATATTCAGGGGAACCACAACCCCATCACACTTTAAAGAAAATGTGGAACAGCAAAAATTAGTTTATAATTTATCTAGTGTTACTTTGACTTCAGATGATATTAATTTATTGAGTAAAGGACTTAATTTTATACCTAGGAGCAAGAGTAGACTGGCTGACACCGTTATAGATTTAAAAATATTCTGTAGGAATGTGATGTTGAAATATCTGCATAAAGGAGTGAATAATGCGTCGGTTAACACAAGAGAGTTCTCCTTTAAAAACTTAAGTGACTTCGTACCTGTACACCATCCACTTATAGAAGCATTCTCAAAATTAACAGAGGATGAGATACATAAATACTATAGTAATTGTAACATCAAACATGGAGTTGGAATGAGGGACAATTTGACTCACAAGGAAAGAATTAGTCTTAAGAAACTACAGAATGATACAACCATCACAATTAGACCAGCCGACAAAGGTGGTCGAGTAGTTGTGATGGACACTGAGAGATATCAGATGTCCATGGAGTGTATGCTCAATGACATTTATTATGAACCCATTTCCATAGAGGCAGTACAGGACATAATTGGATATGTTAAGGATACTTTACTTGATATTCACAAGAGCAGACTAATAGATAAAGACCTATATGATTATCTAGTTATTAAAACACCTGTCATTACAATTATAAATGGTCTACCCAAAATACATAAGGATGCCCGTAACCCACCCATGAAACCAATAGTTTCAGGCCGTGGGTGGGTTACTGAGCATTTATCTGTCTATACGGAGAAATACCTAAGAAGGGTATTAAACAACAACAAATTTGTATTAAAAGACTCGAAACAGTTCCTAGTTGAGTTATATGAGAACATCAAGCAATTTGATAGTACTGATACATTTATTTTTGCCACCTTTGATGTACAATCATTATTCACGGTTATTCCCAATAATCTGGGACTTGCATATATAACTGATTATTTGAATGAACATAGTGATTATACCATAGTGTCAATAGACCTTATAGTTCATTTTTTGGAACTTGTTTTGGAGAATAACTTATTCATGTTCAAAGATGTCACATATAGACAGCTGGATGGCGTAGCAATGGGCACTCCTTGTGCCAATAGCTACGCCAATATGGTTCTAGCTTATTGGGAAGAACATGTCCTTTTTTTTGAGACTCTATTTAGAGAACACGTTGTTTTCTATCGACGCTTTGTCGATGATTTGTTTATTCTTTGGAATGGGACCAAAGATGAACTGGAGTCAATGCTCCTTGTTATGAACAATTTGACAAATTGTTTTAAATTTACAATGCAATTCTCTACTCATAAGATAGAATTCTTAGATATATTCATTGAGAGACTGCCCAATGGATTCATAAATACTGGTGTACATCGCAAAGCTTGTTATAGCAATTCTTTACTGCTGAGATCGAGCATGCACCCACCCTTTGTCTTCAAGAATGTTATGAAAGGCCAAGCAATAAGAGCATCTAGGTTGAATCCCACTAATGAAGGATTTACGTCAGAAATGGATGACCTGAAGGGAAGGTTGACAGACAGAGGATATAATATAAATGAAGTAAATGCATACTTGGAAGAAGCCAATGTATTATGTTCATCAGTAGCTACACCATATTTTGGACCCCATAATGCCAATGAGATCAGCAAAGAGAATAGCTTTGATAGGTATGTTAAATTTACAACACCCTTCTCTTTGGATTATTCCGAGATTAGGGGAATTGTTATAAAGCATTGGGACATCTTGCAGGTTGATAGTGACCTGAAAGAGATAGTGGGTGATAGACCACGCCTTCTATTTAGGAATAAAAAGAATCTGAAGAGAATATTATGTTCTACCAAATCTGAAATGGGCCCCAAGAGAGATGGATACACCAAGCCCTGTGGCCATTGTAATTTTTGTTCCTCCATTGATACCAACACCACGTTCTTTCATCCTGATTTAAAAACCATATTTAGAACCAATGCAGATGCTGATTGTATGAGCATCAATGTGGTGTATTTAGCAGTATGCCAGGCATACCTGTCTTTTTATGTGGGTAAGACCAATCGTACATTTAGAGACAGGATACGTGAGCATTTATATCACATTAGGAAAAGATCGAGCCACAATGCATTGGCTAAGCATATTACTTTATTTGGGGAATCGCACAGTTTCTTGTTCAGAATTCTTGAAGTTGTGATTCCCAATAAAAGGGGTGGAGATATCAGGACCCTTACAGAAAGTAAGGAAAGTGAATGGATAGTTCTTTTAAGAGCTGATAAAGGGTCTGGGCTTAATGAAATAGCATCCATAAAACCTAAACTAAGACAGCGTAGGAATGTGAGATGATTCTTATGTCTTATACACTATAACACAAGTTTGTATCTATAAGAGTGCATGCATATATGAGATGTTTAGGTATGCATATCCACATTTTGCACACACTGAGCACAATTGTTGTATATATATTTTTGTATAGCTTCCATAGGTATACACATTTTTATAAGTATAGTTTTTATAAAGTTCATTAGATGGATTATTCCATCTAATAAGTTTTTAAAAAGTGTTTTAGGATAATTTTGCTTTTTTATATACATCATTTCTCCTTTAAATTGTAATGATAATTGTTTAATTGACTTACTTGCTATATATGTATGATCCTACTTCAGTCATTTTGAGAAGGATCTGAGGAAGCTATTCGTAGTGAAAGCGCTCATCCAAAGTTTGTTTCTGGAACAATAAATTCATGGAGTTTTAACGTTTGTGGATCGTTTGTACTTTGTGACAGTTTCATCTCAGAGTTTGTTACAGCTCGCTTCGCACCATCCCATATGTTTTTTTGAGTGCTTTATTAAAACATAGTAGATAATGTAAAGGTTTCCAGTAATATAAATGCTCACTAGGTAAAGTCATTATGAATATTAGCTACATTTTCATATCAAAATTGATATTACAAAAGCTGTGTGGCCTATAGTCAAAGAAATTTTGCTGTCTTAGGCATACAATTCTGCAACTTATACCTGTCATCAACCATGCACTGGTCTATAGATTATTACTGTTGTTTTAAAAAATTATGAAAACATGATATACATAATTTGCAATGTCACAGAAGACTAGTGTGTGACCCACACTTGTCATACATCACTGGAAAGCTCTTGAACAGACAAGCAATTATTTTATTTATTTGTCTTTTGTTAACCGGGTTAGTCCAACTAGGTCGGTGGCCTATTTTCAGTGGAGACCCGGGGAGAAAAGCTCCAACATACAAACTATCGATGACACTAACATTAACAGTTTCATGTAGGTAATATGAAGAATATTTATGGCACTAACAATAACAGTTTCATGTAGGTAATATGAAAAACAAGACTACATACATTTTGCCAAAAAGAAGTTAACAAATGAATAAAAGAATAGACTGAACAAAATTTAGATTTGCAATAGCAACAAAAAAGAAAAAAATAAGCTCCCGATATATCTTAACGGTTGAACCAAGTTGGTAGAGAAAGTAGAAAAGATAATTAAATAGATGGGCTAAAGAGTGGTGGGGAGGAATACATAGAAGAACTCAAGAGCACGAGATAAACAGTTACAAGAGGAGAGAGGACGACAGGGATGCATACTAGCTAGTTGGGAGACTGAAATAATAGATTTAAGTATAATGCTAGTCAGAGGTACAACTAACTATTACATTAAGTATAAGTGTTAGTCAGTGGCCTGGCTAAAGTTAATACAGTATAAGTTATTATAAAGGTAATGTACCAGAGAGGAGAGGAAAAATTATTGCAGACAGTTGGTTGAGGGAGAATTGTAATGTGCCAGAGAGGAGAGGAGAACTTACTGTAAACAGCTGGTGGAGGGAGAATTGTATTAGCTAGGGTGGCGACAAGGGCAGGAAGGAGAGTTAGCAAGGTAGTGCTTTAATTCACTTTTGAAATGGCTGGAGGATTGAGTAGAATGTAGATAAGTTGGATTTTCCAAGTTTGAGATAAGGAGCATTTGTAAAGTAGTCTACCTATTGTTTTCTTTATTATGTAGGTGTCAAGTAGCATTTGGTCAATAGTACAGCGATACCAAGAGGGTTTGTATAACAATAGGAGGGTGGACACAGAGGGACAGTTTTCAGGTTTTTAAAGAACAGAGTGTGTAATCTGTAGCTGAGAGAGCTGGAGTAGTTGAGGGAACTCAAGCCACTGTAGTTGTTTAAGGGCAAGGTAGTGATAGGATATGTAAGGGGAGTTACAGGCAAATCTAGCTATCTGGTAATAAGTTTGTTCAAGTTTGGTTAAAAGATTTACTTGTAGGTGGGTAAATATAGGGGAAGTATAGAGTAGACAGGGGAGGAGGCAGGCTTAAACAAGAGAAGTCCTAGAGGTGATGGATAAGAATTTTTAGTTTTTGTACAGAGATCCGTGTTTTTGATTGTTTTTTTTTTGATGGATTGTTGGATATGGAAGTCAAATTTCAGTTGATCATCAATTGTGATTCCTAGAAGTTTGGTATGGGAGTCTGGGTGAATGATGGTGTTTCTTGGGAAGAGAGACTGTTGGAGGTTTTAAGGTTGGACACAGATTTAGGAAAGAATAGATGAGTTTGGTTTTCTTTAGATTAAGAATGAGCTGGTTATTAATTAACCAGTGTTCAATGGAGTTAAAAGAACTCTGTGTGAGTGAATGAAGTTCAGTAGGGTTGTTGGAGATAATAATTAGAGTCATCAGCGTACTGGATCAGTGATGGGGTGCAACAGGCTGAGCGTAGATTGTTAGCAAAAATATTAAAGAGGAGGGGGCTTAGGATGGATCCTTGGGGGACACCAGTTTGAATAGGTAAGAAAGGTGAGCAAGATGACTGCCAACTAACAGATTGCTGTCTTGTTATTAAGATAGCTAGAGAACCAGAGAGTAGTGGATGAGGAGAGGTGACTGACATATCGGATCTGTCTTGCATAGTTACAGAAATATAGCCCTTTTACCAGAATACTAATAAACTTTGGCAGGTAACATTACATTTTTCTTTAATAAATCTGAAATTTCAATTCAATGATACCAGACAAGCTTTTGATAGTAACACCGGTCCATAGCCCATCTTCTAACAAACAATTTTCATATTTTACAGCAAGCACATTTTATGAAATATTGTAAATTGTATAAGGTTATGATATTAATAGAGGATTTAGGAAAAACCTCTCAGGAAGTATAAGGTTTCCAACTTAACAGACTTCACAATGAGTTTAATTAGCTTCCTGATTAATGCAGGTAATTAATTATTATAAAAGACTAAAATATCTTAACTTGTATATTCTCTTATAGAGATATTTAAGAGGAGACCTTAGTTAGGTATATAGGGCATTTAGAGACAACTACCTCTTAGAATGTTTAGAGTTATCAAAAATACTAGTGAATCATCAAACAACCTACGTAGAAGATTCTGTAGGAATGAGAAGTATATTAATTGGTTCTGTGACAGAGTAGCCGATGCATGGAACAGATTATCAAATTACATTAAAGCAAGTACTAGTTTAGATATTTTTAAGAACAGCCTGAGCACTTATTATGGAACAACTATTTTTGTATATTGACAGACTAGAAGGACATTATTGCCTGTGCCTGAAATATTTGTATGCGTTAACATTCCATCAGTGGGCAGAGTATATTAGGCATCATCTGCATTAATAGAACTAGCATGGAAGCCAGCACTGACATTGCCCTTGCTTTGTCAAGAAGTGATCATATGGTGATAACAATAGCAAAGTGGGCTCCTGTGGATAGGTTCATAACTCAAGCTTACAACTTACTGGCCTTAAATAAATGACTGCTGTAACCCGATGCAGGCATGTGGAAATTCACATATTTGTATGTGAAGATTATTTTTGAAGGCAATTGATGACTGACTTCTCAATACAAGGGGAAGCTTATTTCGGAAATGGCTTTTTTTTAATATATAATCTTTGTTGTCTAACACTACTTCAATCTATTGGTTTTAAATTGATCAAGACCCTAATAATATTAGTATTACATCCTAACCTTCAAGTTGCTGATTGGTTTTCTACATCTCTCTCTCTCTCTCTCTCTCTATATATATATATATATATATCTAAGTTTTATAGTTGTATTATATTTATTTTTCCTGCTGTTATGCCACCTTTGCCCTGGGTCATATCTGACAATGGTCCTCCATTCAGCTTACCTACTCATTTAATAAGTACATAAATAAGTAAAATAAAAACAAAATGAAATGTACTTGTCATACTAGATCTGGAAACCAAATACTGAAAAATATCAATAAAACAAAAAAAAAATATGACAGCCGCACTTAATTTTATTGTGAATCTATTTACTTATTAACTGGGTAGGTAGGCTGTATGGACCATGTTTCTTTTTCAGATACCAGATGATAACTGTATATCAAACTGAAAAATGAAAGAGCTAAGAAAGGAGGTCTTTGGAAACTTATTTTAACTGTTTTGTGTTACTTTTTTCCAGTACTACACAGATTTGGTTTCCCTATCTCAGGATACAATGAACACCGTACTTATAGCCACAATAATTCAAATAAAATAAAATAATGCACTAAACAGATTTATAAATAATCATAAAAAAAGACTGATTTTTCTAAGAATATACTTTCATCACTGCACCAGTCTAATGAAAAGAGAACAGAACTAATAAAGAACATTATACAATATGATATAGTATGATATAATATGATATGATATGATTAACAAATTTAACTCTTTGGTTGCTTTTGTTTTAAAATATCCCTGGGATTCATTAAGCAGTTTTATCCATGCAGGAACAGTGTAGCCATTCCTGCATGGAATATGGCCGCTGAGCGATCCAGCAAACAGCTGATCTGGTGTGCATGAGTATGCCTACACTGTTCCTGCATGGATACAGCCGCAGAATGGTAATTACCTCATTTACTGGTGAAAACCATGCAAATGAGGTGAATTAGCAATTCACCAAGCAGCCAGGTATCCATGCAGGAACAGTGTTCTTTGCAGAAATGTATTCGGTTACTAACCGAATACATTTCTCCAAATAACAAAACGGAGGCATAACAGCTCTAAAAACAGCATGTATTACAGCAGTTAGGCATGCCAATAGCCAAATATATGGCCATTGGCATGGAAAACCATTTATTTATTATAAAAATCAAACTTTTTTTTGGCTGATCTTGGCCATTTAAGCCTAGGGCATTGGCGCGCAAACGGGATAGGGTGGAAAATAAAAAATAAAAGGTGAAACTCAATTCTAAGGGAAATCTGCATTTTGCCATTATAGTATATGGCATGCAGAATGAAAACAATATCAGGGAACAGTGGTTGTCAAGGGGAAAGGCTCCGTGTAAGTGCAGTAGCTATGGACTAAGGCAGTGGGGTATGCAAATGAGGGAAAATTTACTGAATCACAAAAATCTTCTAAGTCCCAAACTGCATCTAACTGTGTGGGTGCTCTAGCATGATGGTGTAACTAGGAGGATTAACAGACATGAAAAGGGTGTGTGTGTAAGGCATGTTGTAAGCACACTGGAGCTCTAAGGTGCAGAGGTAAGCTTAGCTAAGCAAAGGGGTGTGTCTGAGACTGTATTGTCTTATTCCATGAACTGAGGAGCATGTTCGTGCCCAGGGGAAGGCCATTTCTTACTGTTTACATAAGCTAATTGGGTTTGCGCAGCACACACTGGGTGTAAAAT
Source organism: Protopterus annectens (assembly GCF_019279795.1). NCBI lineage: Eukaryota > Metazoa > Chordata > Ceratodontiformes > Protopteridae > Protopterus > Protopterus annectens. Next base: position 1,654,196,221 of record NC_056741.1, on the reverse strand, counting down.
AAAAACAAAAACAAAAAACAGGAAATAGCAGGACTGTTTACATTTGGGCACCAGGTTTGTCCAGCGCACCTTGGGGCTTAAAAAGGGAGGAAATTGGAAGGGGAAAAAGAAAAAAAAGGAAAAATAGCAAAATTAAAGCAATCAAGTACAAATAATATAGCTGGCACGTGGAATGCATCATAGTCAGCCAATCATACAGGCAACATCTGCAGAACAACAGTATAAAGTATGGAAACACCTTACAGTTTGTTTATTCCCACAAACTCTGCACCATTGGTGTATACATGCGGGGGAATTTTAACTGGAAAAATGCTAGGAGCTGCCATTGCTTTGATCCATCAGTATTTGCTACAGGCTGAGGGCGGAGAGGAGGATAATGCTGACAACTTCCACAGACTGAGGAGGAGGAGAAGAGTGTTCATACCCAGGGAAACTTACCAGGGGCTACATGAGCTGGAGATAGTACAGCACTACAGGGTGGACAGAGACATACTTCAGCAAATCACTGAGTTGTGCCAGCCTCAACTCAGACCTAGAATCAACAGAGGGGAACCCATCCCAGTGGATAGCAGGGAATGTGTAGCCTTAAGAATGCTAGCTACAGGTACTTTACAAAGACTTAATGGGGACATTATGGGGGTCTCACAGACATTTACATCCAGGGCACTCCACCAGTGTCTGGATACCATGCTACCACATGCTGGTGAGCACATTTATTTCCCCAACACCTTTGAGGACAGGACCAGCAATATGCATCTCTTCCACTGTGTAGCAGAACACCCAGAGGTACTGGATGCCATAGACTGCAGGCACATCCACATCAAAGCACAACCCGATGAACAGGATAGGGCCTACATAAACTGCAAGGGATTCTCCTCCATCAACTGCCAGGTCATGTGTAATGCCCATGGCATTATCATGAATGTGTGTGCTGGCAGCACTGGAAGCTATCATGACTCCCACATCTGTCATTCGTCACGGCTGTACCAGGTATTTGCCAGTGGGGACATCCCATATGGCCATCTGGTGGGGGATGCTGGCTATGCAGAAATGCACACACACACACACACAGGAACACCATAATGAGGCACACACACAAGCCAGGATCATTATAGAGCATCTGTTTGGGATGCTCAAGTCATGGTTCCGCTGCCTTGACATATCTGGTGGAGTCTTGCAGTACTCTCCAGCCACATGTGCACACATGTTCATAGTATGTGCCATACTACACAACATGATCCTGAGGAAACAGCTACAACAGGAACAGCATGGAGAAGTGCCACACAGCCCACCACCATTGCCAAGTTCCCCACAGGCACAGAGGGACTCACAGGAGGAGGCCCCTAAGCCTGGTCCTGTACGCAGATGGTGGCATGCCCAGTATGCTCAGGCCTTGGCAAAGAGGCAACACATAGCACACACACTGACACTGTAGGGACTCCAGGGGCTGACACCTCTCTATGACACACACACACAGTAAAATGGATGACACACACATTACCTGTAACTTACTATGTATAGGCAGTGTACTGTGTGCATCCAACATAGGTGTCCCTCAAGCATCGTCCTCACAACTGCCACAAGCACAAGGTAAATCAGTCTTCTTAACAATAAATGAATGGATTAGTATGTTCTGCTAGTATATCTATGGTAATGCTGCATGCATGCAAGGGAATGGGGTGGCCTACTGGGATAGCAGCACACAACTGACAGCTATGTGGGACAACAGGAAATGTCTGGCCAAAACTGGCCTCCACACACTATGCAGTAGTGCCCAAGGTGGCAAATCCCACAGCAGTATATGTGTGGGTACAACTAACTGGGGGTCATAGGTCACAGGCATGGATGTCAGGGAGGGGGTCCCATAACCACCCCTCACACCCACACAGCAAGTCAGCTGTAGAAAACCACAAATAAATGTCTGGTAAAGGCACACAAATGGTGGCAATGTTGAATGAACCCCCTACAGACTCACACAGCAATAGCACAGCAGGACCTGGAGTTGCAGTAAGGCTATGAAGGGTAAGAAGTCTGAAACTCAGATGTATGCCAGTACAATCTGACCTGGGCTCTTTACTGATATGCCTCTAGTCCCCAAGACAGGGCACAATAGTATGGTAAATGGAACCAAAATGTAAAGCAAATATTAGCACAGTCTGTGCAAATGTCTACAGTTGACAGGTGTGCCCCCCCCACATACCCATACAAATGCAGTAACATGTATGTTTGCATGGAAATAGCAGCATAGCACACATTGGCAGGGCTGTACCAATACACATGAAACATGTTGCCTGTCCACAACATGCAGGGGTCAATGAGCTATGTGCATGTGTGGTTAATACTGTCATGATCTGGCCAGCACATTCTCCTGGCAGCGGTCTTGTAGTGTCCTAGGTACACTGCTGCCTTTGACAGGGCCATGTGCAGATAACTGCAGTGGCAACTGTTATGCATGTCAGTGACACCCACTGCTCTGCCGCTGACATACCTGGAAGTCACAGTGCTATGTGGAATATACTACACATATTACTGACATCTTGAAGGATGTGTATCAGAGGTGCCAAGGCTTTTGTGAATATAAGTGCTTTGTGGTACTGTTACCAGTGGTCATTCTCAATAATCCTTTTTTCTTATGTTTGCTTTCACATTTAATGGACATGCCTGCACAGTTGAATGCACTCTGTACCCACACCCATAACTCCCAACCTCTGACAGCAAGATGTCTGGACAAGGGTAGAAACAAAAGTGGAACAAAGGCACAATGGTAGGCATGTCTTGTAAATATCACCCTTACATACTGAGAATGTTGGTAGGGTGAGGGGTTTGCAGGAGAGGGAATTGACTGAAGGTTATGTATTCTGAAACAGCAATGTCTGTATTATTTTGTAACATCACACTTCAATTATATCCAACTAACTTGCCACAAAAACACAATTTTATGTAGAAAAGATGAAACCGCTAGCCAAACACCTGGACAACCTGCCAAAAAAATATACAGGTGAGAGGTATGCCCACACAAGGATATAACATTTCAGGTTAGAAAGATACCGCACAAGCAGGAGATCCCCAGCCAGTATATCACCAGGTTGCTAGACTGTTTACACAGCCATGTGCCATTACTAAACTGGCTGTAGCCACACTTCACAAATGGCCTTGTTGGGCAAGAATTTATATAGCTGCCCTCATAATATTGGTCTATGCATAATACAACTAGTATTCCTCTGGTAAAACACTGTGATGATCTGAGGATGTCTGGAACTAGGTAATGACACAATACATTGCAGTTTCAGACTACAGACATGTCTGAAAATGTCTGCTAAACAAAACAAGTGCCCATAGGAAATTCCTGTGTACTCCTGAGAGGTATGGTTGTAGCACACAAAACCCTGGATGGAGTAAACCTATCTCTGGAATGGAGTCCCACTCTGACTATAGAAGGTCACACTGGGCATCCTACAGTTAGAGAATCACAGGACATTTTGGAACTTACATCAGAATATATGACTGTATTGTGTATATATGTCTGTGCATACAGACAGTGATGTACACCTCAACTGTCCCCACACACGCACATCAGACAGGATTACCCTCAGCTAGTTGTAGGTGGCTCATATGTGATATATCTGCATCTGTTGCATGAGATACACATGCATGTATATGGGCAACAGATAACATATGTCAAGCATACATACACATAGATGTGGGGAACAGAGACAGACAGTGATACAGAGAGAGATGCAGGGGAACACAGACAGAGTGAGTCACACGGATACCCTGAATGGCATACAGTGATGTTCTGCTGTGGACAGTGGCATACCAGTTGCAAACAGTTGTACGTGCCAGCATAAAAGGTGAGCCCCATTGTGTAACAGTACTGAGGTTGGGTTTATAGTATCACATCATCTGCCTGTGTGTGTTTGTGTGTGTCTGTAGATCTAAGTATTAGGAGACTCTTCCCACTCAGTAAACTTTACATTGCCCAACTTCACAATATATGCAGCTTTCATTCACCTTAGAAGTACCATTGGACACCGATCACCCCTATAAGTTCTGTAGCACATGCGATAACTGTATAACACTATAGTACAAATAACTAGATAGGTAGGGTACTAATCTCAATATTGACAACTGTGTGTGTGACAGTTGTGTATGTGAGAGTGACGGAGTGTGTGTTTGTTTGTAGGTGAAACAGTTTTAGGCCATTCCCACCCACAACACTTCTCATTGCCCCACTTTATCAGTCCTGCTGATGTCATTCCCCTTATCAGCCCGTTTGGCCAGTTGTCAACCCAGTAAGCTCCGTAGCGTGTGTGATACGTGCATAACAGTATAGTACAAATCACTAGCTAGACAGGGGTTTTAATCTCAGATCTGATAAATGAATGTGTGTATATTTGGAAGAATAAGTATTTTGATAAGTCTCCCACCCACTGCCCTACTTTATCACTCCTGCTGATGTCATTCCCCTTATCAGCACCTTTGGCCAGTTGTCAGTCCAGTAAGCTCTGTAGTGCATACGATAACTGTGTATCAATATAGTATGCATAACTAAATAGGAAACAGTTCTACTCTCAGATCTGGCAAATGTGTGGATGTATTAATGTGTGTGTGTAAGTGTGCATCTTTGTAGGAAGAAGTATTTTGATAGGTTTCCCACCCACTGGCCTACTTTATTACTCCTGAAGTCATTCCTCTTATCAGCACCTTTGATCAGTTGCCAGTCCAGGCTCTGTAGTGCATGTGATAACTGTGTAACACTATAGTGCAAATAACTAGATAGGCAGGGGTTCTACTCTCAGATCTGGTAAATGTGTGTGTGGGTGTATAAGTGTGTGTGTAAGTTTGTAGGAATAAGTATTTTGATAAGTTTCCCATCCACTGGCCTACTTTATCAGTCATGCTGATTTCACTCCCCTTACATGTTCATAGGTGTGTACTAGGCTAATGGCCCTGGAGCTGTTACAAGCCTAGCCCATAGAAGTGCCCTGGCATTGTGCCACCTGACATAAGTTTCCACTGCCGCCATCAAGAAGAGCCACTGGAGTGATCCTTGGGGTGACCTTTCTATTACCCATCCACTCATCAAGATCTCGATGGAACAGGGACATCTTGCTGCTTTGCTTGACATGTATGGGAAGTCTATTCCAGGGCATGTGCAATCTCCAGGTGAGGAACCTGCCCTTCCAGCATGTTGTGTTGATTGTGGTAATGAGTTCGAGGTCCTGCAGTGTGTGGTGCAGAGGGATTGGGATGTCTTTAGATGTAGCATTTGTAAAAGAGCTGGGTCAGACATGGCTTTGCAAGTCAAGCAGAGATCGCCTCTACAGTGATATGAGACAGAAAATAGCTGGAGTCTTTTGAGTCTGCCTGTGTAGGACATGTGTTTAATGCCTAGGATTCTCTCTGTGAGGTACTTCTGTGGCCTCTCCAGCTGTTGTAGGTGTCTAGTGAGGTACGTGCCAAATGGGCCATTATACTTGATGATTGGTCTAATGAGGGAAGAGTACACTGAGATGATGACCTCTTTCTTCCTGGATGCAAAACTCTTAGTAATGAGATGTGCCACATAGAAGGATTTCCTGACCACAGTGGCAATGTGGTAGTTAAAGGAGAGGTTGCTGTCAACCTGTGTCCCCAGATCTCTTATAACGCCTATAGTGTTCAATGGCTCCCATCGATGTGGTACTTAGTGGTAACTGAGCTTTTACCAAAGAGGCTGATGATGCTTTTTGTAGTGTTAAGCTTCAGGCCATGGTTTCCACATCAGTCAGTGGTCTCAGTGTAGGCTTCCTGTAGGATGTCTGCATCACTTGTGGAGTCAATGATGACTCCCAGCTTGCAGCTGTCTGTGAACTTGGTCAGCCAGAGTTCCTTTGTGTTGGCCTGGACTCCAGAGAAGTATATGCTAAACAAGAGAGTACCCAGGAGTGATCCCTAAGGGACTCCACTCATGACTGGTTGAAAGTCTGACTTGGAGCTCACTATTTTCACACTATGCATTCTGTGAGCCAATTTGCAACCCCCCAGTGATATAGGGGTTGCTGCATTGTTTGGTGGGTTCATCAATAAATCCTGACTGAGGAATGATATCAAGAGCTTGGGCCAGACTGATGTAGGCTGTATGCAGTGTCATACTGTCATACACATCCCTGGTGACTGACTCAAAGAAGTCAACCAGGTTGAGCAGGCATGATCTCCCATTCACAAAGCCAAACTGTGTGGGGTCCAGAGTTAGGAGATTACCTATATGTTTGTCGGTCAAGCCCCGGATGATGTGCTCCATATCGGTACATATCAGACTCATCAGGCTAATGGGCTGATAATTCCCAGGGTCTGTAGTAGCTACACCTTTATGGAGTGTGATGACTGTAGCAGTGTGCCATTTGGGAGGGACAAAGCCTGTGGTGAGGCTGTGACTGAACAGGGCACACAGATGTGGTGCCAGGTACCTTTGTAATTCATGTATAACACAGCCAGTGATAATTTTCGGTCCCATGGAAGCTGTATTCTTGCTTGTGGACAATGCAGTTGTAACCTGGATGACAGTAATCCTGGTTACTTCTGGCATCCTGATTGTTTCCCTGGGGGGGGGGAGAGGTAAAGCTGGCACAGAATGTGTTGGCAAGAATGCTGGCAATATCTGTTGGCTCAGTATAGGAGGTTGCATTGTGCAGTAACTCAGAGCACTTCTGGGTATTGCTGTGGAGGTTTTCTTGATATAACTATCAAAGGCTTTGTGATTGTTGTCAGTGTCTGCTGCAATTCTGTCATCATAGCTGGCTTTAGATGATTTCATGAGGGATTCTCAAGTTGTTGTTGAGGCTAATAAGGGAGTTTTACCACTCTTGGGACTCCACCTTTTTTTTGCAACAGTTTCTTCCTTCTGTTGTACAAGTTATTAATGGCAGGCAACCACCAGACTGGCCTCCAGTGTTTGGAGGAGACTGTCATGGTCTTGTTGGGTATGGCTAGTTCCATGCATTTATGTACATATTTGTACAATGCATTTGTGTATGATTTGGCAGTCATGCAGGTATTTTCCATTGGCATTGATGCTGTGAAGTTAACCACCTCTGTATTTAGGAATCCAAAGTCAGCTTTAGAGAAGTTTTTCAAGGTGGTTACCTTTGGGGGTGTGTGGATGAGATGTGGATTTCCATTGTGATGACTTTATGGTTGGATCTGACTAGGTAGGGATTGACTAGTGTTGTCAAGCAATGGTCCTATATGTTAGTAATCAACACAGGTCAAGGATGTTGCTTCCTCTACTGGGTGTCACAATGAGCTGGTCCAGGGCACTGGAACTGATGAATTCCAGGAAGTGTTGGGCCAGTGTATTAGTACTTGAGTATCATTCCCAGTTGATGGAGGGGTAGTTGAAGTTTCCTAGTAGGAGAGTGTTGGGTTGGACCTTGATAGATTCCCAGGTGTTGAGGAATGTGGATTGAGAGTCTAGGGACATGGATGGGGACCTATAGCAGGCTATGACCTGGATTGCACTACTACCCAATGTCAGTTGTACCTGAAGTATCTCAGATGCATTATTCTGGGATACTAGTCTGGAGGTGTGCATATCCTTTATTAATATGGAGACACCACTGCCTTTGGAGCTGTGATCCATGTTTTGGGGCTGACGGGTATGGAATGAGTTATAGCCTAGTAGGGCAGGGGTGCTATCTGCTGCTGTAAACCAGCTCTTTGTTACAGCACAAATGTCAAAGTTCTCCATTTTGAAAAGTGCTTCGATTGGCTGCATTTTGAGATTTAGACGTCTAGTGTTGAGCAGCATGACCCTCAGACTGCATATATGTACAGCTGTTACAGTGGTAATTTGATTTGGAACACCTCCTAAAAAGGCACTATAGGGGTGGCAAGACACATAGCCAGTACCTGGAAACCCAAGGGTGACAGATGCAGGCCATCTCTGGCAAGCCATTGCAGTCTGTCAATCATGTCATCCCAAGCAGACAGATACTGGATCCCCTGAGAATGACAGCAGACACGTAAGCCAATTGTTGAAGTCAATCACTAGTTGTATGTACTGCAGTATCATTCTGGGTAACAGTGTTGCTCAGGGCTAGTGTCATACCTGCCTGGCCCACATAATCTGAGAGCTCCACCATGTCTTTTTGAATGTAGTCCAGGGAGGTGCATCTCAGGTCATTCACACATACTTGGACAATGACAGAGTCATACTTGTAGTTGTGGAATGACCTGACTGGGGATGTTATGTGCTGGATTCTGACATCTGACAGACAGATGACTGTTACCTTCTCCATGTTCAACCTACTAAGTGGGACATCTGTGTGCTTCACTATTGAGTCACCTATGATTACTGTATTAGGCAAGGTGGTTAGCCATAGGGCTTAGGTTGAGGGGCACACTGTGTAGGTGAGATATGTATCCTATAGTTTGTGCTGTGTTGTGATGGTCAAATGGGTATCTGTCTTGGTGGTCTCTGCTGTTTGGGTAAATGTCTATCGAGTGCCTCTGTAAATGTGGGTGCGTTTTTTTTTGTTTCTATGTCAGAGCTGTGACAGTGGGTGTTCTGGAGGGGTATGTGTTCCATGTGGTGTGGTGCAGGTGTTGACCCTTCTCCTTTTGACCAAGTAGTCCAGTCTTTGCTAGAGAGTGCATATCTTCCAATTTGGTGATATAGGGGTATCTCTCACACGTCTGAGTGTTGGGAGTTTAGAGGAGAGGGTTGTTTGTGTATATGAGGCAGTTGCAACAGTGCCTCAGAATGCCCAAGTGCACCAGATTAATGGGCAAAAGCATAGAGAACTGCAGTTTAATCATGCCAGGAGGGGTGGTCATAACTACTAAGTACTGGAGCTAATTCTGTGAGGAACAACTACTGCTGATGGCTCTCAGGTGTGCTAGAATAATTGATACAAAAACCTTTTGAAGTGCAAAGCTATTAGGCTATTTGAAGTGCAGGACAGAAAGAACTAGCAAGCTCTAAGGGAAAAACTAAAGGCAGACTTTCTGGCACCTGTAATAGTTTACCTCAGCTGTTCAGTTATCAGCACTTTTGGCCAGTTGTCAGCCCAGAAAGCTCTCTAGCGCATGTGATAACTGTGTAACACTCTAGTACAAATAAGTAGATAAGCATAGGTTATAATCTCAATACTGGCAAGTTAAGAGAGAGAGAGTGTGTGTGTGTGTGTGTGTGTGTGTGTGTGTGTGTGTGTGTGTGTGTGTGATAGGCAGGGGTTCTAATCTCATGTGTGTGAAATAGGCATAGGTTCTAATCTCGTGTGTGTGTGTTTGTGGGGGAATCATATACTGTGTGGGTTATACCATTTTGAGTTGTGTACCACCCTGTAAACTTCCCATCTCCCTACTTTACTAGGCTTGCTGATGTCATTCACCTTAGAAGTACCTTGAGATGAGATAAAATCATCTAAGCTCCATGGAGCATCTAATAACTGTGTAACACTATAGTACAAATACCTAGATAGGTAGGGGTTCTAATCTCAATACTGGTAACTGTGTGTGTGTGTGTGTGTGTGTGTGTGTGTGTGTGTGTGTGTGTGTGTGTGTGTGTGTGTGTGTGTGTGTGTCTGTGTGTGTGAGTGTGTGTGTGTTTGTGTTAGAATCATATACTGTGTGGATTATACCATTTTGAGTTGTGTACCATATAAACTTCCCATCACCCTACTTGACTAGGCCAGCTAATGTCATTCTCCTTAGAAGTACCTTGGGACTAGGTGAAATCATGTAAGCTCTGTGGTGCGTCTGATAACTGTGTAACATTATAGTAGACATTCCTAGATAGGTAGGAGTTCTAATCCCAATATTAGCAAGTGTTTGTGTGAGAATCATATACTGTGTGGATTTTATAATTTTCAGTTGTGTACCATCCTGTAAACTTCTCATCACTCTACTTTACTAGGTCTGCTGATGTCATTCACCTTAGAAGTACCTTGGGACTAGATGAAATCATGTAAGTTCCGCAGTGAGTCTGATAACTGCATAACACTATAGTAGTAATAACTAGATAGGTAGAGCTTCTAATCTCAATACTGGCAACTGTGTGAAGCTCATATCCCGTTTGGTTGATATAATTTTGATATGTGTACCATCCACACCTGTTTACCACCTCCCGATGGCATTACTTTATATAGCGTGGTAGCTGCATCTGCCTCACATGCAGCATGTTAAACCATTGTGCAGGCCATACCAGTTCTCTGTACAGATGTCTATGGAATATCCAGATGTTTGCAACCTATTTGTGGTCTGTGTCCCTTAACAATGCCCATGTATGCAATATTGATTCAAAATCAGCCAGAATGAGTGTAGTGACACACATGTCAGCATCAGATATCATATATGACTGAAACATCATGCTGATACAACGTCTGCTACACTATCACTTGTCCAGGATTGTAGGAGCAATACATGACTCCACATGGTATTTCTGGTGGGTTATCCCACCATGCATGAAGGCATTCAGAACATTACATGTTGTAAGAGGTAGTATATTTCCCATGCATATAATCTATGTGGGACATGTCATGTGCATGTAGTACGACAGTACATCAAAGTGGAAATGTAGGTTTACTAATCTGTCTATTGTCAACTCTGTGTTATTGTGTGCACATCCTCTGTGTCAGTCCTTACTGTTTGTATGCAAAGGATATAGCATTTTGTCTCCCTGTTCCACCTGGTTAACTCAGGAATACATACCATAAACTTGTCATACACAGTATCATGCATGCCCTCATCAATTGCATCAGGGTTGAATGTATGGGAAAGAAATATCAGGGCCAACAGGTATTGACAGGTGAATCTGTTGCAGTTAATGTAATGGCTACACTTGTGAGGGACTTGCTGACAGTACTGCAATAACCTGTTCTGTATGTATGAGCCTGTGGTACTACACAACACTGAGCTGACATATCTGAAGGCTACCTGTCTGTGACAGGGGATATGTATGCAAGGTCACACTGTCTGACAACAGTGTCCCTCACACACTGTTGCATGCATACACTCCTGGTACATGTACATATAAAGTTGTACCTTGCCTATGACATGGTTGGTGTATTCCCACTCTGCCATACTCCCTCTTGGGCATGTCTGCAGGGCCACAGCATCCAGGCACACAGACACCGGGAACACAAACAGAATACAGCATGTCAGACTACATTCAGTCAGTGGTACTAACAGTAATTATGCATCCTGGCTAATAAGGTACATATACCTGTATGTGTACCCATAACAAATACAAGCAGACAGCACCTTACCTAGTATTACATAGCTACACTGTAATATATTCACCCTGTGCATCAGACCCATATTAGCATGTCCCTGCATCGACGTTATGGGTGACAGGGATGTGGCATAGGTATCATGCACAGACTGTGGTGTGGGTTTGTCAGAGGTTTAGGCTGGGCCATACGGTTGACATCATGTGTGTGTGCGTGTGTGTGTGTGTGTGTGTGTGTGTGTGTGTGTGTGTGTGTGTGTGTGTGTGTGTGTGTGTATGTGTGTTTGGAGGAGTATCCAATAGATGGGCTGTGCAGAGGTGCTGTGTGTGCCTGGAGGTGACTTGCCTGTGATACAGATGTGTGTATAGCAAGCTTGGATGCTCATAAGCCTAACTACTTATTATACAGCAGGAACTTCTTATTATAACAATTGTTAATGTCCTTTATGTGCTTCATAGATGATAAATATTCTAGTTGTCTACTGATGTACTATGTTCTTCATCTGTAACTATGTTTGTAATTGTTAATTGCTATGTTGATCAAATTGTTAATTGCTATGTAAATCCAATGTAACTACTGTATGTATATTTTAACTGTGGAGCTTTTCTCCCCGGGCCTCCACTGAAAATGGACCTATGTCCAGTCGGACACTCCCGGTCAACAAATGTAAATAAATAAATAAATAAATGTATGCACACAGTCACCCCGTGTGGCTGCCCTACACAGGGGTATGTTGGACTGCTGTGGACAGTACATGGCAGGGTGCCCAGTTCATAGTCTCTGTCCATGGACATGAGAACTGGTCCTAACAGGGGTATCACTGGCACCACCAGGCCCAAGACCAGGTGCAGTACTGCTTCCTGATGGTGACTGCTGTCTGCTGGATCTGTGCTCCTGATGGGACCAGCCAGGACCATGTGACCATGGCCTGCTCTAGTGTGATGTGGACAGCAACCCCCCTTCGGTAGTGCTGGTGTCACTGCCACTATGGGAGTGTGAAGGTACATGGCCCTGTAGACTCTCAGCTGTTATTGATGCTGATCTACATCCACGTGGTCAATGCCCATCTCTGACCACATGCTCTAGCACAGACATGCCATGGAAAAGGATTGACAAGGTCTCATCCCACCGTGCATTCGTGATCTCATTATTTTGATGTGTGGCCACAACAAGGTCCTGTATGTTGCCATGTAAATCAGGAAGAGTTGCATCCACCACCCTGAGTATTTGTCTGGTGTGGTGTTCACTACATGCCTGTGCATCCATGACAGCCCAAAACATGCATCTGGTGTCACCTGCTATGGCACTTGCAACAGCAGCTTGAAGAGCAGCAGTCCTCCTGCGAGCACCCCTGTCCATCCACCTGTGTGGGACCTCGCCTGCACTCTGGCTATGGCCAGTGTCTATAATTGCACCTGCCATAGTCACCATGCTAGCGTGTTCCATGCCACCACCTGTCAACTGTTCATCTGTGGTCACTGGTGATTGGTATGTGTAGGCATTGTCATTGTGTGTGGGGATGGTGTGGACAAGAGAGGGATGCCAACCAATGGCACAGATTTAGCTCCTGACAACCCCAACTGTACCTCACTATTCCTATCATCATTTTCAGGGTCTGCAGAGACAAAGACATAAGTTTCCAAGTGGGAGGGACCCCGATCCCCATCACCACCTGTGAGGAGAAGACAACATATGTACATTAATACCTGCACTTTGAGGTTGGCTGGTACACACACGCACACATGCATGCATGTATACACACACACACACACACACACACACACACACACACACACACACACACACACACACACACACACACACACACACACACACACACACACACACACACACACACACACACACACACACACACACTTACAGGTGAGGTAGCACAAATCTGTTGCACAGACCTCACATTATCCAAATGGTGACATGCTTGACACATGGCCCTCAACATCATGAATTGTAGCCAGTTTTACTACATGTAACTAACAATATAGAGCTCTGGGCCCTTCACCAGCACAGACTGCAGCCATATACACATCATTGCTGTTCACCTGTATAGCACAGTGGCAAGTACTACAGAACATACCTCACAACTGTATAGATCCTTGCAGGATGTGTAGATGTCTGACTCATATGTTTGCTCTGTTCCTCATAACCCCTGTGTTTGTCTGATACATAACTGGGATGATCTGAGGAGTGGCATCACTAATTAATGACATACATTTGAGTTTAAGACCTCCAAACCAGCAGTAAATGTATGGTCACACAATTCCTGTTATACCACCAACCTTCTAAGCTTACAGTGGATGTGATAAGTGTACACAACCCTGTTAACATACCATGTTCTTGTAATATATAAAACAAGACCACAATAATGCATTTAAATATATTATCTACCTGTCATGTGACATATGACCTGTGCAATCCAATCAATAAACAAACAAATGTGTTACGTGTAAAATCTAATGAATGAAATATGTACAACATTGTGGTTGCGTAAGTGTGCACACCTTTGAAATGATACTTTGTTGAAGCACCTTGTAAGTGACTTACAGCATTCACTCTTCTTGGGAATGTGTCTATCAGCATGGCACATCCTGACTTGGAATTATTTAGCCACTCTTCCTTGCAAAGGTCCTCCAACTCTTTCAGATTGCAGAGGCAGCTCATGTGCACAGCCCTCATCAGATTACACTGGGGTTTTGCTATTGGGTTTCGGTCTAGGCTCTGGCTGGGTCAATCCATAACCATGAGTGTGTTCAGATGGAGCCATTTTTAGGTAGCTTTGGATGTATGCTTCAGGTCTTTGTCATGTTGAAGGCTGTCACCCCTCCCCATCCTCAGCAGTCTTGCAGATGCATGATGAATGTGGGCCAGACATGAGTGTTATTTTTAACTGTTCAGAATTCCCACCACCATGACTACAGGCCCAGTTCCAGATTTAGAACAGCATCCCCACAGCAGGCCAATGCCACCAGTGTGATTCACAATCAGGATGGTGGTCTTCAGGTGAAGAGAGGTGTTGCTTGTGCACCACACGTACCTTTTGGTATTGTGGTTGTGAGGTCGATCCATAGTCTCATTATACCATAACACATTTTCACACATGACTTTGGGAGACTTGATGTGCTGTATTGCAAGTTGTATCCACCCCTGGATGTTTTTGGTGTGGCGAAATGCTTCCATCTTCTGACTCTACCCCATAGGCCAGACTTGTGCAGAATATGGGAGATTGTTCTCACATGTAGTAAACAACACCAGTACTCGCAAGTGATTCCTGCAGCTCCCTCAGTGTTGCTGTATGTCTCCTAGCAGCCTCCCTGATGAAGTTTGGACATATCTTTTCATCAGTTTTGGAGGGACTTCAGGTTATTTTCAACAGCACTGTTGTCCCATATTCAACAGCACTGTTGTCCCATATTCAATCTACCTTTTGATGACTGTTTCCACTGTGTTCCATGGTGTATGCAATGCTGTGGTAATGTTGTTGTACCCTACTCCTGAGTGATACCTGTCAAATATGAGATCCCTTTGCTGCTTTGTGAGCTGTCTGCAAGCCATGGCTGTTGCTGTTGCAGGCAACTGAGCAAATGTCATGAAGATCCTACTTGGACAGTGGACTGTTATTTGGTGTTGGCCAGAGTGCCTTTACTTGATGGCAGGTGTGTACCCAAGCAGGGTGAATGCTGTCAGTAAATCACAAGCTGCTGCAATAAAATATTATTTGAAGGGTGTGTACACGTATGCATCCAGCTTATTGTAAGGTTTGCATACTCTATATTTGGTGTCCAATAGATTGGTTAGTTTAACAAGTGAATTGTTCATGTTATGGTTCACATTAAAGGATGGAAAAGGTGTGGAATGACATATTGTGGTCTCATTTTGTATATATCACACACACCTGGCATCTTAACAGGGGTGTGTACACTGTTTATATCCACAGTATGAGTAATGTTTCACACATGTCCCTTCCTTAGGCCATTTGTCCCCTCATTTTGCTGGTCTCTGTCCAGAAGTCTTGCACTGACAGGCTGTGAGGTATGCTACAGGAATGTTACATTCTCTTCAGATAGGCCACTGTGGTGACCACTGTGATGCAATGCAGTTAACCCCACCACAAGTGAACATGCACATGAAGCAATACGGCTATGAGTGACAGTTGTGTGCATGGTAAATTGCATGCCCTTCACATGCCAGGAGTATTGTCAAACCACAACAGAACAATTCCATACTCACCAGCTTCAGGCTGCTGTCCCACATGCAGTCCAGAGGGACCTAGGTAGTTGTGGGAGAGAAGTATTGTCAGCAGACTCAAATGCGGCATTGGTACAGGATGGATGCAGCATGTCTGCACATTCACAGTACAACCCCCAATACTACACAATTTATTGTCCTTCACCATAGATGTGCACTTCTGTGCATTAGAAAACCCCATCCACAAGTACAATCTGACCTGACACATGCATGTAGATACTCTACAGATACAAGTATGTCTGCTACACTAGTCTCGTAATCTCCACTGGGGCCTTACCTGCATGCTCCTCGTCTATTGTCTGGGTGACACCCACCTCCAGCATATGGGGGTCTGTACCCTGATGTTGTACTGGGATGGGTGCCCCAAGGTTGGCAAAGAGCTCCTAGGTGGGTGTCAGTGGGGGCTGCATGGCTTGGCTCGCACCTGTGGCTGTGCGGTCCCTGGCCAAGGCAGCAGTCCTTTGCCAGGCATGGCGTATGAGGTCAGTTGCACGATGCCAGACCTACTCATATGTACGTGCATGCAGGTCAACATCATTTACCCTGTGGACAAGGTCATCCAACAGGGTGGTCCTCTCCTGCAGATGTTGCTGGCTCCAGCCAAACATTATTGCATGGTTCTGTACTATGGCTTCTATGATTATACTTGTCTCAGCTGCTGAGAATCTTGCCCTTTGCTGATGTGACATTGTGCTTGGAAGACAAACAGGGAAACACATCACAGAACCCCATACATTTGGCAACAGTATGTGCAGAACCTGCACATGTACCTTGAATACCAGTAGCTACCACTCACAACCACACCATACCCCTGTAATCTATCAGCACAGTATCAGCTTGCATTCCACTCCTGGTCCTGATGTGTCATATTCCCTCTAATGATGGCCAGTTAATTGCATAATCCTCTATTCCTCCTTCAGGTCTGTGTAGAGGGATGACATTGGCCATCTTCCATGCAGATGGGGTGTGGATGGTGCCAAGACTTGGTGTGACTACAGTGTGTAATGGAGCTGGGAGCACATGCTTGAGTTCATGTAGGATGTGGACAGGGATGTTATCATGTCCCATGGATACTTACATTTGTTGCCTTTCAGTAGGCAATATGTACTTACTCACTGGTGATGACAGGAGGGGTATGGGTGTTGTGCATACCCACCTACAGTGATGTTGAGTCAGGGGGGTAATGTTTGCCCTAACCCTATCTGCAGACGGTTGGCTATAGCTATGTTGTGTGTGTATGTGGTTTTATTGATCACCATTACAGGTTGGGTTGGTTTGTTACCTCTGAGATTGCAGACATATGGAAAGATGGCCTTGTGATTGACCTTGGTGGATGTCTCCAATTTGTACTCATAGTTAGCCTTACAGAAATCCACCTGTGACCTTATATGCTTGTTCAGACAACGGCTGACTTGGTGCCAGGTTGGTACCTGCTCTTACTTTGCCCTGTACAGCCAATATAGGGACCAAGTCTGTGGTTTGTGTATTGCTGATGCTCAGCAAAGGGGATTACTCTACTTTGGTGGAGGCAGGTTTTTCAAGTAAGGTATTGCTGAGCCCATATAGCTATGCAGGTGTTCATATAGCTGTTTGTAGTAGGCATAGACACAAAGTCATAACACAGTTGGACACCTCTCCAATTTCAAACTGATAATCATGCTCATTGTAGTACCCATGGCTGTGTCAGGGCAATGCAACAACCAGTACCTTTATAAATGTCACTCTGTTGGATGCACAGTAACTAAGATTACACATGTATACAACATGTACAGCTTCTTTAACTGACATTAGGCATCCCATGTCTGTTGTTATGAGGCAGCCAGATACACCTACTCATACTGATGTGTGCATATGTAATACCTGATATACATTTCTGTTCTATGTCAGTATGGCACACTGTATTAACACTCTTGCTTCCCAGTCATCCTTCTCAACCTGTTAGAGCAGGACATCTGTAGGATGCCACACATACATGGGGGGAATGGAACACAATTAGTGATACTGTCTTAATACTGCTGTAACACACTTGAGACATTCGATAGCACAATTGCCCTTGCACTTTCAGGCATACCCTGGAGGATCCACAACACTCATATGGCAGTAAGAGAGGAGAAAGACTAGGAGTGTGGTAGTGAGGGTAAAAACTTTTAATGTTGGCAGTATGACTGGTATAGGGACAGAGCTAGCTGATATGATGGCCAGGGTAAGGTTGATATATTGTGTGTGCAAAAGACCAGATGGAAGGGGAGTATAGCTAGGTGTATGGGAGGCAGGTCACAATTGTGCTAGCATGGTGTGGATGGGAAGAGAAAGGGGGTAGGGGTTATCCTGAAGGAACAGTATGCCAAGAGTGTTTTTGGAAGATGACATGAGTGTCTGATAGAGTGTTGTTTATGAAGCTGGAAACGGATGATGTAATGATGACCGTTGTTACTGCATATGCTATGCAAGTTGGTTGTGCAATGGATGAGAAAAAGAAATGTATAGTCAGATGGATGCCATGGTGATGACTGTGCCCAAGGGCGATAGAGTGGTGATTGCAGGAGATTTCAATGACATGTTGGTGAAGGGAACAGAGAGGATTGGGAAGTGATGGATATGTATGGTGTTAACGCATTCACTCTGGAGCAGCTCTGAAAAAGCTGCCTGCTTAATTCCACCATAGGAACAACAGTGCAGCCTGAGCTCATTTTCAGAAAATCCATTTCTAATACCATACAGAAAACAAATGTTCATAACTCTTTAACTATAAGAGCTAGACTAAAAATGTAAACGCGAAAGTTGTTCAGCAGACACTGATCTTTCCAACAGTATAAATGTTGATAGTGCATATCAAAGTCATTATTAAATATTTGGCAAGGAATGCTGATATTGTGCATATTTTTTACCTTTTTGTAAAAGCAAAGCACAATATCTTAGTCAATGTACCATGTAGACCCTTACAATTTGTATTTAATTTGTTAGTATGAATGTCAGCTTTAAAATGATACCTTAACCATTACTGTGTGATGCTCCTTTATGGAGATATTCACAGAAATATGATTAATACAATATTTCTCATAATTGATAAATAAACAAAGCGTAATATCTCATCATCTGTAACTGACAAAGCCTACATATTAGGTGTAGAAGTTGTGCGCCTCAATGTCAGCTTCAAAATGATGCATCACTTGTGTGGTCACCATGCTCCCTTGCAAAGATATGGGCATAATAATGAGAAATATTGGAAATTTATAATTTTCATAATCCTACAAGCCTAAACAAACTGTGATATCTGTAGATGTGTACAGTGCACAGACATAGTTCTTTACCATGTTGTAAGGAGTAACACTGTCTTCAAAATGAGATATTACTAGGCATACTGACATGCTCCCTTGCAAAGTTATTTACCAAAATATGAAAAAAAATCATAATTTCCGTAACCTAAGTCCGAAACAAACTTGGATATCTGCACATGTGTACAATATACAGGCCCAATTCTTTTACCATGTTGGAACCAGCAATACTGTCTTCTAAATGAGGTATTACTTAGCACATTCCGATTCTCCCTTACAAAGTTATTTACCAAAATATGAAAAAAAATCATAATTTCCATAACCTAAGTCCGAAACAAACTTGGATATCTGCACATGTGTACAACATACAGGCCCAATTCTTTTACCATGTTGGAACCAGTAATACTGTCTTCAAAATGAGGTATTACCTGGCACATTCATATTCTCCCTTGCAAAGTTATTTACCAAAATATGAAAAAAGCATAATTTCCATAACCTGAGTCCTAACAAAACTGATAGTTGTACATGTGTATAGCATTCAGAACCAGTTGTTTTACCATGTAGACACATATGATTGCATTGTTCATGTAGCCAACATACTGCTGAATGGGTACATGTAAAGAGAAAAAGCAAGGTAATGACCGCCACTCCACTAATGAACCCAGCTCAGGCATGGGACTTCAATGGCAGGCAAGGCCATCTGATCTGTCCAATAGCTGTGCTGGCTACCCACTCAGACAGCTGATACCACTGCAGTCTCATGACCTCCTTCAGTGTAAGCAGTCTGCCTTACCTATACCTTTTCTCTTTACATGTGTCCATTCAGCAATGGACCTAAGGGATCAAGTTCTGTATTAGCAAGCCCTTCCTGTCATCTAAACTCTACGCATGCCTGATAAAAGCAGACTAAAAACAGAAGTATTGCAGGATGGTCACTGATATATTAGATTGTATGTGGTAGCACTCTCCTAAAACAGTTGTTCTTCCTCAGCATCCTCACCAGCTCCTTACCACAGTTATTTGCCAAACTCAGAAAAATATATTTTACACAACACATTTCATAATTGAGTTTTACTTACCATACTGGTCCCTACTTGGTCATGGGTGTTTTCCATTCTTCTCACAAGTTGCATATTACCAATCCTGCATAGCTCTCCTCATGCCATTGTGGAGGTCAGTCAAGAACAGCACAATGCCCTCCTCAGTTAGGTGAATGTCATCCCTTCTGAATCATGACAGATTATAGATCCACCGACCCTGCGCATCAAGCCATGCATGAACCTATTCTGTAATCGTTTGGCTTTGTGCACTGCCTGTTGACTGTTTGCTGTCTTCCATACCTGTTGAGGAATTATGTCAGACCGCACAAAATGCCAACGTAGCCACCACGACTGCAGGTGTTCAAAAATTGCTGTGATTTGAAACTGTAGCCTTCCGAGTGGTTGACTGATGACATCATGATGACTGGAAAAACTTCCACATTATCCCCTTACATAAAGGCGGTAATTCCAATGATTATTCCAACTACAGGCCTATAGCTCTCTTATCACCCTTAGCAAAAGATATGGAAACATGCATTCACCATCAGCTAATAAACCACTTAACCCAACATAATATACTAGCTAACTGTCAGCATGGCTTCAGGCCATTTCATAGTACCACCACAACTCTCCTATCTTTCACCGACTCATCAATAAAAACCGTAATAACATCCTCTCATCAGCACTCTTTATAGATCTGTCAAAAGCCTTTGACATGGTCAACCACCCCCTGCTCATAAAAACTCTTGAATCCCTTTCTCTAGACACCAAGGCTGCTCTCTGGTTCAAGTCCTACCTTAACAATAGGCAACAAGCAGTCCTCTGGGAAAATAAACTATCTTCCCACCTGCCAGTCGCCCTTGGAGTCCCACAGGGCTCCATTCTAGGTCCACTTCTATTCTCGTTATTCATCAATGACCTTTACTTAGCAATCCCTCAAGCTACCTGCATACAATATGCAGATGATTCCACACTCATATGTTCTGACACCTCCACATCTGAACTACAATCTCTAACACAGACAGTATTTAACACAGTTGAGGCTTGGTTCTTAAAATGTTGCCTCCTTTTGGACGCCAAAAAAAAAAACAAGCTTTTACTCTTCGCACCTAACAGTAAGTCCCCCCCTATAAATTTCTCTATCAAATAATGGCACCCTTACAGCCCCTGAGTCTACCACCAAACTGTTAGGAATCACAATTGACAATAACCTTACCTTTGATAACCATATAAATAACACTATAAAAACCATAAATAGAAAATTGGGCTCCCTATACAGAATAAAACCCTTCTTAACACCAACAGCCAGAACTACAATTGTCCACTCCCATCTAATCTCAACTCTTCTTTATGCTTCCCCCATATATACTAATCTAAAGAAAAATAATCTCACTAAACTAGCCAACTCCTATAACAATATTGCCAGATTTGCCACTGGGAACCCATTTAGAACTCACCACTGTCTGAACCTACAGCCAGACTGGCTCGAATTAAAAAACATTTTGATACTTTCCCAACTTACCATTGTCCATAGGATATTCTAAAAACCTAACAACACACCGATACTCTCTAACCTTATTACCCCCTATACATACCTCAATTCCTTACGCTCTTCCACTAAACTACTGGCTAGCATTAACAAGTCCAATAACTTGGCAGGCGACTCCTTGTTTTCTAATACCACTGGGAAATATTGGAACCTGCTGCCATCAGATCTAACTGTACTTCCCTCCTTTCCACTCTTTAAACAAAGGCTCAAGATACATCTTAAAACACACTGGTTATGCCCTTGCTGCTACCCTGACTAATCTTCTGCTTTCTCTATTGCCTTATCTCTATACTGCCTCCCTTCGCCAATTAATACTGCTTACCCCTTAGGAAGTAGTAATTGTCTTAAATTATTGTTACAACTAGGAGATGAATTAAACTGTGAATGGATTGTAAACTACCTTACATGTAGTTTCTTATCCTTTTAGGTAGTGTGTTTTACAAATAGTATAAATCTTTTTAGCTAATGCTCTCTGATTATTTTAACATAATTTCTTTTATATTTGTGTATGATAATCTTTTTGTATGGTGTGTTGCATAAATAGTACAAATATATAACTAATGCTCTCTGATTATTTCTAACATAATTTTCTTTTATATTTGTGCATGATAATCTTTTTGTATGTTATCGTAGGAGCTTTTCTCCCCAGGCCTCTGCTGAAAATGGAAATATATCCAGTTGGACCAGCCCAGTTAACAAATGTAAAATAAAATAAAATAATTAAAAAAAAAAATAAAATTCCCACCAATGTGCAGCACATGGATGTCAGGCTCAGGGTAGATGGAAAACTTCTCTTCCAACAACTGCAGTACTCTTCTCCAATGCATACCTCTTCTTGCAATCCAGTATACCTTCACACTTGATGTTACTGAGTCCTTCCTTCTACCACCTAATTTCCACTCATGATTGACAAAGCGTAGAAACATGCCCATCTACTGAGCATAAGCAGAAGTACAGTAATACAAGCAGAAATGTCAAACTTATCTGGTTCATCCATGTAAGAATTAGTCAGTAAAGTAATAATTCCAGTTATCGAATCTGACCATCACTCTGGTTACAATAAGACCCATGAGTTTTCCTCAATGCAGTATGTGCATATTAACAGATAATAAATTACTCTTGAAAGTTGAATACACAAACAAAAAATTTTAACAATAATCACTGAAACCTGAGCTATAGATAGCCTATACTTTTTACACCGTATCTGTATTACGATCTTCAGCAGTCTGACCATGTATGCATAAGCACTTCCCTGGTACACAAAAGAATTATTTCCCCTACCAACATCTTCATTAGTACATGTTACACATGTCCCTAAATGAAACATTCATCTTAATGACCCCTTCAGGAAAATGTTGAGATACGCACAATCACCATAATTATATATATATATATATATATATATATATATATATGAGTATGATCAATGTATATATGTGCAAGTACATTATGTACATACTTACATACATATATATCCATATACACACACATGCACAAATATATGTATATATACAGCAAGAAAAAATCAGGGGTTTAGGAAGGTAGGCAGTTGATGAAGAATGTGGGGGGGGGGGGGAGTTGCTTGCAATGACTCCAAGCAGAGAAAAAAAAAACAACCTAGCTTGTGCATTCATCAAAGCGATAATGACTTGTACTTCTGTGAATAACAGTGATGGCAGCTGAGACTTTTCCCAGAAAAGTGATAATGACTAACTGCTATATTGTAACTGCACGTATTGCTAATGTGATAATGACCTTCCTTTCATTACTGCAAAGGTACGCATGCTGAGACACAGGTGATAATTGCTGCACATAACCTGTTGAGTAGGCATTCATTATATTACATTGTGCAGCTGTTATGTAACACAGACTCATTATCATCAGTAAGGAGAAGACCTGAGTCATTCAGTCAAATAGTATAACACTTAGAGATTACTGAGGCCTTCCTCCCACCTAAATTCCACAAGTGACTGACAAAGCCAGGAGAAATCCACAAAAAATATGGTAGCTCCATGCTGTCAGTAGTCACCTAGTGATAACCTTTATCTCACTCAGGCAGCAAATCACAAATAGAATAATACAAGCAGAAGTGATGTAACCCAAAGTAATTTGCAGTCTGACTTTCTATATGTCCCCAGTAACCCTTCCAGTTGTTTGCATTCTGTACGCACAGGCACCAAAATGACACAAACTGGCCCAGCAGTCACTTCAGCAGTGACACCATGTATGTACAAAGCACTTCCCTGAGACACAATGAATTATTTCCCCAAGCAACATCCTCATAATTATGTCCAGGTATACATGCACACAAAATGAAACGTTTCCACAAACAAGCCTACAGTAATATTTCCTAGTATGTGCAACCACCAGCATGAACACTTCACCCAAGCAACCCCTTCAGTCTCATCTTCATAATTATGTCCAGGTATACATGCCCCCAAAATAAAACGTTTCCACAAACAAGCCTACAGTAACATTTCCTAGTACATATACCACCTGTTTTAAAAATGCAGCTTCTGGTTGAGGCACAGCATCATGATTGCCCTTTGGACCCTGAAAAGCAAAACCCTAACATGAACAAATGCAGTTTTACAAGTAAGTCTGGATGAAATCACGTCCCTCTAGATACAGCTGTACATCTGGCTGGTCCCTAGCTACACAAACAGTTACTACATGACAGGTGAAGAACTATGAAAATGATACATAGCCAAACATAATACTTACATGAAGCAGTGAAGGAGATAGCAAAGCTTTAACTAGATGTAGTGGAAACTGACAAATGTAAAAACAGTAACCGTTCAACCAGACAGATGGCACACTGACTTTCTATATGTCCCCAGTAACCCTTCCAGTTGTTTGCATTCTGTACGCACAGGCACCAAAATGACACAAACTGGCCCAGCAGTCATGTCTATGAAGCTGGCACCCTGGGCTCAACTAGCTGGGGGAAAGCAGGGACAAGCGGCTGGAGGAATCCTATGTCAAAGGGAAGGTCAGGGCCTTTCACCCTGCCTGCAGCATAAGGTGAACACCATGAACAGAAGAATCAACATAAGACATGCAGTGTACCTCAGATGAGGAGAGCACTGGCAGATGTCCACAGGTGGACTGACATGTCCGCAGGTGGACCCCAGACGGGAAGGAGAGCACTGACAGATGTCTGCAGATGGACATACACTCAATATGAAAACAGGAAAGTCAACATACGCCACAAAAGAGACAGGGAAGAAGGATGGGGTTAAGCTGTGTCTAAAAAGCTCCATCTGCTCCACATTATAAAAAGTTCCCAAAACCCAGCCATTCAGAGGGAAGAGGCCAAAATAATTTGGGGTTTATATACAACTATATATTGAAGATCAATTCCCTCCAGTCCCTTCAGTGAGTATGTTTCTGTATTATCTTTCATTAGTTTATTTACTTAAGCATTATAGAATTTAGCAGGTAAGACTGGATGAAAACAACTAACTGCAGAACTTGTATTTAAAAGTAATGAATGTTGCCAAAAAGGTATTCATTGCTAGTCATTAAAAGTTTAGGCAGAAATATATTGTCACAACAGCCTCCAAGTGTACAGAGGGCAGCTATCCTTACCTGCATCACATAAATGTTATAATGCAATATAATCAGCTCATTAAATTCCACATCAGTTACATAAAGCAAACCCTTTAAAATGTATACTTCTGAAGCAATCAAAGAAATATGCCCATCCAGCGTAATCACAGAAAGTTAAATGAAGAAGGTAATAAACCCATTAATGTCGTGCATCAAGGCAATAAGTAAAGAAACTCCTTCATTTATTTATGTGCATTAGTTAGAGGAGGAGATGGCTGACTGTAAAGCACCAAGGCACTATACCAGCTGCACCGTTCCTGTGTTCTTCTTGATGTTGCCACAAACTCTCAAAGCTTTCATGGTAACATCAACATGCCCAGCAGAGAGCTGTTCTTACTAAACACAACTGCTAGGTGCCACATGCTTACTTTATTGTGCTAAAGAATGTTAACCTCGACATGTGCTATTCTTCCTTTTTCTATGCTTGCTTCCATTTAAAAAACCTTCTTACTCTACAGCTATAAAGGTAATACTAACGTTACAGAAAAATCCTTTCCTACAGAAAAGAAAAATTAACATCAGGCATTTTATCGAAAAGCACACATTATTACAAAATTTAGAAAATGTATGCATGTTAACCCAAGGTTATCCTGTTTTCTTTATGCAGGCCAAACTATATTTTTAAACCCTACACATGCAAGTGAGAAACATGGATGGTAGAATACACCAATAAGGCCCAAATCATGCACAAAATAGCACAATAATAATAATCACCAAGATGTATTTACTTGGTGGAATATTTACCAGACGGCCATCTAATGGATGCTCAGAAAAAATACAGAAATCTTTCGGAAAATTTTAGATGAATGTGTTAAATGATAAAGTCTAACCAATGTACATTTTTTTTCTTTTTATAGATTATAAATAATGAATATGGCCACGACAACCTTCAGTAAATCACAATGAACAAGCTATTGTTCTGCAAAACTGAATTAAGACTCAAATCACACCACCTGTCCCTATCCTAGTATCTCTACAGAGCAGGTCTTAAATGCCCTCTCCAGGGCCAAAAGTTCAGCCTCTATGGACCAGATAACATTCTAGGGTGTGTTCTACATGGGTTAAAACAACAATTAGCGACACCACTGGGTACTCTTTTCAATCACAGCCTAAGCACTGGCTTCATCCCAGTGGAATAGATAATGGTTACTGTCATCCCCTTGCACAAAGGGGGTGAGTCCACTGACTATGGAAACTATAGACCCATTAGTCTGGCCAGCCTTATCTGTAAGGCCAATCATCATGGACCTAATTAACAAAGATAGAGGAAATCTCCAAACACTTGACCCCACCCAGTTAGGCTTTGTCAAGGGGAGATCATTCCTGTTAAACTTGGTGGACCTCTTCGAGGCAGACACCAAAGCCCTAGATGAGGGCAAATCTGTGTATACAGCCTACCTAGACTTAGCCATGGCCTTTGACACAGTCCCCCCACTCCGGCATCATTAACAAACTCACCCAGCTGGGTGCCAACCCATATACTTTCAGATGGATTGCAAACTGGCTCACTGATCGAACTCATACGGTCAAAATAAGGGACTCCACCTCCTCCAGCCGACCCGTAACCAATGGTGTTCCACAGAAATCGGTTCTGGGATCCCTATTGTTTGGAATCTACTTCTCCACAGTACAGGCAAAAGCTAAAGGTCTGTGACTGACAAAGTTTGCAGATGACTGTAAACTAGGGATGGTCATTGAGTCCCCTAAAGATGTCAACATCCTGCAAGATGGACTTACACACACTAATGATTGGTGCCAAAGTTATGGTCTTAAACAATGCAAAAAGATTCATTATCACCCCCTTCGGCAAGAACACCATGCCTGCTAACTACCACATCAATAGCAATACCCTAAGCATGCATTCAGTGGTGAGAAATCTAGGCACATATGTTGGCATCAACCATACCTTTGATCACCAAATTCTCCACAGTGGTAAGAAGGGCATTTTATACTGCTCATCTCATAAGTAAAGGCAGTGCTTCCAGAAAAAAGGAGGTCATAACCCCCCTGTACTCTTCCTTCATCAGACCAGTAATATACTACAGTGCTCTCTTTAGTATGTACCTTTCCAGGCAGCACCTGCAGCAATTGGAGAGACCACAAATGTTACTTACTAAAAAATTCAGGTTCTTCAGCATCTGTCATATGTGGACAGACTGAAATCGCTATCAATTTACTCTGTGTCATACAGACTGCTCAGAGGCAACCTGTGCTTTGAATATAGGGTGATCCTTGACCCTGATTTAATGGAAATGTTGCACATTTACAAGTCAAATGGCAGCAGGTCACTCACCCAAAACCGGAAATTCACCCAGGGGTTACACCTGTGTCCCTCCTGGACAGAGGCAATAGGTGCTGCTTTTAGTGTCTGCTCGAAACAGACACTCTAGGGAACTGGGGTTGAACTTGGCTAGGCTTGTAATGGCCCTAGGGGCCATTAGCCTAGTAACCTCCTATGTTATCCTTCATAAGGATGGTCAATCAGGTGTAGTTCTGTTTGTGCATATGTGTGTGTGTGTGTGTATGTCTATGTTTGTGTGCATGTGCGTCTGTGTTTGTTTGTGTGTACATGTGTGCATGTGTGTGTGTGTGTGTGTGTGTGTGTGTGTGTGTGTGTGTGTGTGTGTGTCCGTGCATCTGTGTGTACATGTGTGTATGTGTTTGTGTGTTTAGATACCACGTTTTGTCTTTCTGCCATGTGAATGAGCTAGTTCTGTGAGATGTTTCACTCACTGCTGCATGTGCACTAACAGCCATATAATTATATTGCTTTTTATTATCATGGCTATGCAACAGAGTTGACAGCTATGGCACTTATGTATTTGACAGTTATATTCCTCTTGCTTTACTATGCAAGTTATTTCATAATTTAGGTGATTGTGAGACTGCTGAATTTTTGAGCTATTTGTAGTTGAGCAGAGCTCTCTGTTCCACAGCTTCACATGCCCCCATTTGTTTTATACATATTCTGTTTGCTGTTGGGTCGATGTTAAATAATGGAAAGTTGAATTCACCAAAAGGTATTTACATTGAAAAAACTGTTTAGCGAATTCGCTCTTGTGGGGCGCTGTGCCCCCCCCCCCACGTCCTGCTAATTATATATACCAACTCTGAGCTCGCACTACAGTGAGGAAAGGGCAATTTTTTTGATCTTCACTGTACTACAATCGCAATATTCAGAATTTGCTGGATGGTATTTTCGATATAAGTACCATTTGGTGAATTCAACTTTCATTATTCAATATAGATCCTTGCTGTCATGCATTGCTACATAGTTGTACAAGCTTCCTAGCTATGCAACACTTTTCTATGAATCACATCTTTTGCTGCTTTCATTTCCTTAGATATATTCCAACATTCTGCCAATATTTTCTGTACACAGTGTATTCAGTCTATCTGTCCATTACCATTGCCTCATCAAAATGCTGATTTTTTTTTAAATTTTACATAAACTTTTCAACTGTTGATGTATTTTCAGTCTTCCAGCAAAATGATTTTCTCTCACAATGGAAGCAAACAATGATCATGTCAATAATGGTTTTCCTATATAACCACCTCTATTATCTGTTCTAGAGATTTTCACCATTTCTATTTTCTTCCCATTGCTTTAGCATTTCGTTTCTTTATTTTCTTCTTTTTATTCATGGCATAAATATCTATTATAGTGCCCAGACTTGACTTCCAAAGCAAACAGATCAAGTTCTACATTTGAATCACTATTCATGCTGTTTAGTTTCTTTGTCTTTTCATAACTTTCCTTTCTCATTGCATTAGTGCACAACTAACTTTACTTAAACACACATTTTACCTTAGGACATATTTCTTTGTATTGTATGTTCATCTGTATTGGATGTAGTTTTTTTTTTTCATTGTAATGCAATACCTAAGTGTTTCAAGCCACACTGAATATTTTTTTCTGCAAACCTCAACATGATTGCATTCTTGAGATGCATAGCTGCTTAAAATGTGAAATGCATAACTGGTTAAGACATTTTTTTGTTGCACTGAAACTAACTTTATATGTATAACATATTAGTTTTAAATTCATACCATATTAACTTACAAGTGAAAAATATTGGCTCAAATTGCTTTTTACATGTACTCCAACTGCCAATGGATATGTGGAAAAATGCTCCAGCACTCCTGCTGAACGTTTCAGACAGATGATCTTACTGAATGTCCTAAATGTCGGGCATGTGATTAACATTTTGCATCAGCTGGAACGTGTCTGTTAGCGTCTGACAACTTCACTTCGCTGAATCACAGAACACTACAATTTATTCCTGTGTCATGTTTTTTCTTCTCATTTTAAAAATAGTTTATATACGCTGACTTATTAGAGGGGTAAAACTTTATACTTGAAAACATATAATAGCTAATAGCTAATATACTAATTAACTAATAGCTAATGTTGTGTTGTGTCTTTCAGCTTTTCCCGGTTAGGGGTCGCCACAGCAGAACTCCAGTCTGCTAATGATTGGCAGTAGATTTTTACGTGCTGGCTTGCCAGGCCTAACGCACAACCTTCAACGAAGGAACGCCCATTCACGCATGTCGCCACACAGAAGACGCTGCAACTGAGAATCGAACGGGCAATGTCTAACTGTTAGGCAACAATGCTACCGCAGCACCACCACCGCAGTAATTAATTAATAGCTAATAGATAATAATAATAGATAATAGATAATAATATAATGATAATCGATAGATAATAATAGATAGATAATAATAGATAATAATAGATAGCTAATTTACTTTGAGCATTTTTTTTTTACTATGAGCATGAGTTTTTCAGTACATACTTCCTGCTAGGCATGCATTGCATAGTAATTCACCTTAGTCCAAAACAGGAGTAGCTTGTTCTTTCTAGCCATCTTGTCAGCCCATTCAGTATTTTATTTATAAATCTTATAAAACACATCTATCTGCCTTTTAATTTCAAACTACAGAAATCTAGATGTGTTGATTCTTTAATAACTTAATACTTGAGCATCATCAGGCCTTCAATTTGCAACATTTTTACCACTCTGTGGAGTCTGCAAATTCTCTGTCCACTTTTTTGACTCTCCTGTTCTCTCCCACAGCCTACAGACATGCTGTCAGGCACTTCTGCATTCTTTCATGCATTCATACACACACTCTCCATGCATTCCTTTACCATTCGCTTTCATACACACATGCAGGCACTTTTACATTCATACACACACTCTCCATGCATTCCTTTACTGTTCGCTCTCTCATACACACACACACACACAGGCACATTTATATTCATACACACACTCTCCATGCATTCCTTTACTGTTCACTCTCTCATACACACACGCAGGCACTTTTACATTCATATACGCACACACTTCATTCACTCCTTTACCGTTTGCTCTCTCATACACACACACAGGCACTCTTACATTCATACACACACACTTCATTCTCTCCCCACGTACTTGCAATCACTGCCCAAACAACACAAGAATCAAACCCACTACCCTTAGATCTGCAGAGAGACATATTTTAGAGAAAAAAATTCATAGGTGGCAAATGACAACTGATTATTCCTCTTACCCAATGAACACAAACAACAAATGAATTTAGGAAACGGGAAAACAAATGAAAATTAGGTTGGGGGTGGATGTGTTATGCAAGTGGTGGCGTGGATTCTAAGAATCCGATTGGCTGCCACTACTTGCTTTATTGACAATTTAAAACCACATTTTCTAATAAAAGTGTAATGTGAGCAGCATGTAAAAACATGCTGAATCATAACTATTGATGGCAAATTACAAGTTAAGTTACGATTTCAGCGTGTTTTGCATGAAGCTCAATTACAAGTCTACATTAAAGCTTCTCTCGCCTGTTGAAGGCACTCAGGAGTAAAAGCTTGCAATTTCAATCTTCTCATGATGCGCTCGGTGTTGAGCACAGAGGCGCCATGAGAAGGTACTCTGGGTTAATGAGTTAAGCAAAGGAATGTAGACGGTGAGATGGCAGTCGATTTTGCAAAAAGGATGGACATGGCTGTGTGGTGAATATATACTATAACATGAGGAGGAGCATAGAGTGACATACAAGAGTGGAGGATGATGCACACAGGTGGAATATATCCAATGTAGGAGGGCCAGTTTGAAGGAGATTGGCGATTGTAAAGTGGTGACGGGGACAGTGTATTTAGGCAGCATAGAATGTTGCTCTGTAAGATTATAGTGATCAAGGAGAGGAGTGAGAGGGCAGCACCAAGGATCACATGGTGGGAACTGGAAAAGGGTGATTGTGAGGTGGACTTCAGGGAAGAGTTAAGACAGGCACTAGGTGGCAGTGAAGATTTACCAGATATCTGGGTAAGTACAGCAGAGCTAGTAAGGGAGATGGCTAGAAATGTGCTTGGTGTGACATGTAGATGGAGGAAGGAGTACAAGGAGACCTGGTGGTGGACTGAGGAAGTACAGGACATTACACAGAGAAATTGGTTGGGGAAGAAGGAGTGGGATTGTGAGACAGATGAGGAAATCAGACAGGAGTATAAGGAGATGACCTGCATGGCAAAGAGAGAGGTGGCAAAGGCTAAGGATGAGGCATAATGAAGAGTCATACGACAGGTTGGACACTAAGGAGGGATGAAAAAGACTTGCACCGATTGGCTAGACAGAGGGACTGAGCTAGGAAATGTGCAGCAGATAAGGGTGATAAAGGATAATGAGGGAAACGTACTCACAAGCAAGAGGAGTGTGTTGAGCAGATGGGCAGAGTACTTTAAGAGGCTGATGAATGAAGAGAATGAAAGAGAGAAGGTTGATGATGTGGGTATGATGAATCAGAAAGTGCAATGGCCTACCAAGGAGGAAGTAAGGATGAAGAATGTGGGGGTTGCTTGCAATGACTCCAAGCAGAGAAAAAAAACAAGCTAGCTTGTCCATTCACCAAAGCCATAATGACTTGTACTTCTGTGAAGAACAGTTATTGCAGCTGAGAGTTTTCCGAGAAAGTGATAATGACTAACTGCTATATTGTAACTGCACGTATTGCTAATGTGATAATGACCTTCCTTTCATTACTGCAAAGCGCATGCTGGAGACACAGGTGATAATTGCTGCACATAACCTGTTGAGTAGGCATTCATTATATTACATTGTGCAGCTGTTATGTAACACAGACTCATTATCATCAGTAAGGAGAAGACCTGAGTCATTCAGTCAAATAGTATAACACTTAGAGATTACTGAGGCCTTCCTCCCACCTAAATTCCACAAGTGACTGACAAAGCCAGGAGAAATTCACAAAAAATATGGTAGCTCCATGCTGTCAGTAGTCACCTAGTGATAACCTTTATCTCACTCAGGCAGCAAATCACAAATAGAATAATACAAGCAGAAGTGATGTAACCCAAAGTAATTTGCAGTCTGACTTTCTATATGTCCCCAGTAACCCTTCCAGTTGTTTGCATTCTGTACGCACAGGCACCAAAATGACACAAACTGGCCCAGCAGTCACTTCAGCAGTGACACCATGTATGTACAAAGCACTTCTCTGAGACACAATGAATTATTTCCCCAAGCAACATCCTCATAATTATGTCCAGGTATACATGCACACAAAATGAAACGTTTCCACAAACAAGCCTACAGTAATATTTCCTAGTATGTGCAACCACCAGCATGAACACTTCACCCAAGCAACCCCTTCAGTCTCATCTTCATAATTATGTCCAGGTATACATGCCCCCAAAATAAAACGTTTCCACAAACAAGCCTACAGTAACATTTCCTAGTACATATACCACCTGTTTTAAAAATGCAGCTTCTGGTTGAGGCACAGCATCATGACTGCCCTTTGGACCCTGAAAAGCAAAACCCTAACATGAACAAATGCAGTTTTACAAGTAAGTCTGGATGAAATCACGTCCCTCTAGATACAGCTGTACATCTGGCTGGTCCCTAGCTACACAAACAGTTACTACATGACAGGTGAAGAACTATGAAAATGATACATAGCCAAACATAATACTTACATGAAGCAGTGAAGGAGATAGCAAAGCTTTAACTAGATGTAGTGGAAACTGACAAATGTAAAAACAGTAACCGTTCAACCAGACAGATGGCACACTGACTTTCTATATGTCCCCAGTAACCCTTCCAGTTGTTTGCATTCTGTACGCACAGGCACCAAAATGACACAAACTGGCCCAGCAGTCATGTCTATGAAGCTGGCACCCTGGGCTCAACTAGCTGGGGGAAAGCAGGGACAAGCGGCTGGAGGAATCCTATGTCAAAGGGAAGGTCAGGGCCTTTCACCCTGCCTGCAGCATAAGGTGAACACCATGAACAGAAGAATCAACATAAGACATGCAGTGTACCTCAGATGAGGAGAGCACTGGCAGATGTCCACAGGTGGACTGACATGTCCATAGGTGGACCCCAGACGGGAAGGAGAGCACTGACAGATGTCTGCAGATGGACATACACTCAATATGAAAACAGGAAAGTCAACATACGCCACAAAGAGACAGGGAAGAAGGATGGGGTTAAGCTGTGTCTAAAAGCTCCATCTGCTCCACATTATAAAAGTTCCCAAAACCCAGCCATTCAGAGGGAAGAGGCCAAAATAATTTGGGGTTTATATACAACTATATATTGAAGATCAATTCCCTCCAGTCCCTTCAGTGAGTATGTTTCTGTATTATCTTTCATTAGTTTATTTACTTAAGCATTATAGAATTTAGCAGGTAAGACTGGATGAAAACAACTAACTGCAGAACTTGTATTTAAAAGTAATGAATGTTGCCAAAAGGTATTCATTGCTAGTCATTAAAAGTTTAGGCAGAAATATATTGTCACAACAGCCTCCAAGTGTACAGAGGGCAGCTATCCTTACCTGCATCACATAAATGTTATAATGCAATATAATCAGCTCATTAAATTCCACATCAGTTACATAAAGCAAACCCTTTAAAATGTATATTTCTGAAGCAATCAAAGAAATATGCCCATCCAGCGTAATCACAGAAAGTTAAATGAAGAAGGTAATAAACCCATTAATGTCGTGCATCAAGGCAATAAGTAAAGAAACTCCTTCATTTATTTATGTGCATTAGTTAGAGGAGGAGATGGCTGACTGTAAAGCACCAAGGCACTATACCAGCTGCACCGTTCCTGTGTTCTTCTTGATGTTGCCACAAACTCTCAAAGCTTTCATGGTAACATCAACATGCCCAGCAGAGAGCTGTTCTTACTAAACACAACTGCTAGGTGCCACATGCTTACTTTATTGTGCTAAAGAATGTTAACCTCGACATGTGCTATTCTTCCTTTTTCTATGCTTGCTTCCATTTAAAAAACCTTCTTACTCTACAGCTATAAAGGTAATACTAACGTTACAGAAAAATCCTTTCCTACAGAAAAGAAAAATTAACATCAGGCATTTTATCGAAAAGCACACATTATTACAAAATTTAGAAAATGTATGCATGTTAACCCAAGGTTATCCTGTTTTCTTTATGCAGGCCAAACTATATTTTTAAACCCTACACATGCAAGTGAGAAACATGGATGGTAGAATACACCAATAAGGCCCAAATCATGCACAAAATAGCACAATAATAATAATCACCAAGATGTATTTACTTGGTGGAATATTTACCAGACGGCCATCTAATGGATGCTCAGAAAAAATACAGAAATCTTTCGGAAAATTTTAGATGAATGTGTTAAATGATAAAGTCTAACCAATGTACATTTTTTTTCTTTTTATAGATTATAAATAATGAATATGGCCACGACAACCTTCAGTAAATCACAATGAACAAGCTATTGTTCTGCAAAACTGAATTAAGACTCAAATCACACCACCTGTCCCTATCCTAGTATCTCTACAGAGCAGGTCTTAAATGCCCTCTCCAGGGCCAAAAGTTCAGCCTCTATGGACCAGATAACATTCTAGGGTGTGTTCTACATGGGTTAAAACAACAATTAGCGACACCACTGGGTACTCTTTTCAATCACAGCCTAAGCACTGGCTTCATCCCAGTGGAATAGATAATGGTTACTGTCATCCCCTTGCACAAAGGGGGTGAGTCCACTGACTATGGAAACTATAGACCCATTAGTCTGGCCAGCCTTATCTGTAAGGCCAATCATCATGGACCTAATTAACAAAGATAGAGGAAATCTCCAAACACTTGACCCCACCCAGTTAGGCTTTGTCAAGGGGAGATCATTCCTGTTAAACTTGGTGGACCTCTTCGAGACAGACACCAAAGCCCTAGATGAGGGCAAATCTGTGTATACAGCCTACCTAGACTTAGCCATGGCCTTTGACACAGTCCCCCACTCCGCATCATTAACAAACTCACTCCAGCTGGTGCCAACCCATATACTTTCAGATGGATTGCAAACTGGCTCACTGATCGAACTCATACGGTCAAAATAAGGGACTCCACCTCCTCCAGCCGACCCGTAACCAATGGTGTTCCACAGAAATCGGTTCTGGGATCCCTATTGTTTGGAATCTACTTCTCCACAGTACAGGCAAAAGCTAAAGGTCTGTGACTGACAAAGTTTGCAGATGACTGTAAACTAGGGATGGTCATTGAGTCCCCTAAAGATGTCAACATCCTGCAAGATGGACTTACACACACTAATGATTGGTGCCAAAGTTATGGTCTTAAACAATGCAAAAAGATTCATTATCACCCCCTTCGGCAAGAACACCATGCCTGCTAACTACCACATCAATAGCAATACCCTAAGCATGCATTCAGTGGTGAGAAATCTAGGCACATATGTTGGCATCAACCATACCTTTGATCACCAAATTCTCCACAGTGGTAAGAAGGGCATTTTATACTGCTCATCTCATAAGTAAAGGCAGTGCTTCCAGAAAAAAGGAGGTCATAACCCCCCTGTACTCTTCCTTCATCAGACCAGTAATATACTACAGTGCTCTCTTTAGTATGTACCTTTCCAGGCAGCACCTGCAGCAATTGGAGAGACCACAAATGTTACTTACTAAAAAAATTCAGGTTCTTCAGCATCTGTCATATGTGGACAGACTGAAATCGCTATCAATTTACTCTGTGTCATACAGACTGCTCAGAGGCAACCTGTGCTTTGAATATAGGGTGATCCTTGACCCTGATTTAATGGAAATGTTGCACATTTACAAGTCAAATGGCAGCAGGTCACTCACCCAAAACCGGAAATTCACCCAGGGGTTACACCTGTGTCCCTCCTGGACAGAGGCAATAGGTGCTGCTTTTAGTGTCTGCTCGAAACAGACACTCTAGGGAACTGGGGTTGAACTTGGCTAGGCTTGTAATGGCCCTAGGGGCCATTAGCCTAGTAACCTCCTATGTTATCCTTCATAAGGATGGTCAATCAGGTGTAGTTCTGTTTGTGCATATGTGTGTGTGTGTGTGTATGTCTATGTTTGTGTGCATGTGCGTCTGTGTTTGTTTGTGTGTACATGTGTGCATGTGTGTGTGTGTGTGTGTGTGTGTGTGTGTGTGTGTGTGTCCGTGCATCTGTGTGTACATGTGTGTATGTGTTTGTGTGTTTAGATACCACGTTTTGTCTTTCTGCCATGTGAATGAGCTAGTTCTGTGAGATGTTTCACTCACTGCTGCATGTGCACTAACAGCCATATAATTATATTGCTTTTTATTATCATGGCTATGCAACAGAGTTGACAGCTATGGCACTTATGTATTTGACAGTTATATTCCTCTTGCTTTACTATGCAAGTTATTTCATAATTTAGGTGATTGTGAGACTGCTGAATTTTTGAGCTATTTGTAGTTGAGCAGAGCTCTCTGTTCCACAGCTTCACATGCCCCCATTTGTTTTTATACATATTCTGTTTGCTGTTGGGTCGATGTTAAATAATGGAAAGTTGAATTCACCAAAAGGTATTTACATTGAAAAAACTGTTTAGCGAATTCGCTCTTGTGGGGCGCTGTGCCCCCCCCCCCCACGTCCTGCTAATTATATATACCAACTCTGAGCTCGCACTACAGTGAGGAAAGGGCAATTTTTTTGATCTTCACTGTACTACAATCGCAATATTCAGAATTTGCTGGATGGTATTTTCGATATAAGTACCATTTGGTGAATTCAACTTTCATTATTCAATATAGATCCTTGCTGTCATGCATTGCTACATAGTTGTACAAGCTTCCTAGCTATGCAACACTTTTCTATGAATCACATCTTTTGCTGCTTTCATTTCCTTAGATATATTCCAACATTCTGCCAATATTTTCTGTACACAGTGTATTCAGTCTATCTGTCCATTACCATTGCCTCATCAAAATGCTGATTTTTTTTTAAATTTTACATAAACTTTTCAACTGTTGATGTATTTTCAGTCTTCCAGCAAAATGATTTTCTCTCACAATGGAAGCAAACAATGATCATGTCAATAATGGTTTTCCTATATAACCACCTCTATTATCTGTTCTAGAGATTTTCACCATTTCTATTTTCTTCCCATTGCTTTAGCATTTCGTTTCTTTATTTTCTTCTTTTTTATTCATGGCATAAATATCTATTATAGTGCCCAGACTTGACTTCCAAAGCAAACAGATCAAGTTCTACATTTGAATCACTATTCATGCTGTTTAGTTTCTTTGTCTTTTCATAACTTTCCTTTCTCATTGCATTAGTGCACAACTAACTTTACTTAAACACACATTTTACCTTAGGACATATTTCTTTGTATTGTATGTTCATCTGTATTGGATGTAGTTTTTTTTTTTCATTGTAATGCAATACCTAAGTGTTTCAAGCCACACTGAATATTTTTTTCTGCAAACCTCAACATGATTGCATTCTTGAGATGCATAGCTGCTTAAAATGTGAAATGCATAACTGGTTAAGACATTTTTTTGTTGCATTGAAACTAACTTTATATGTATAACATATTAGTTTTAAATTCATACCATATTAACTTACAAGTGAAAAATATTGGCTCAAATTGCTTTTTACATGTACTCCAACTGCCAATGGATATGTGGAAAAATGCTCCAGCACTCCTGCTGAACGTTTCAGACAGATGATCTTACTGAATGTCCTAAATGTCGGGCATGTGATTAACATTTTGCATCAGCTGGAACGTGTCTGTTAGCGTCTGACAACTTCACTTCGCTGAATCACAGAACACTACAATTTATTCCTGTGTCATGTTTTTTCTTCTCATTTTAAAAATAGTTTATATACGCTGACTTATTAGAGGGGTAAAACTTTATACTTGAAAACATATAATAGCTAATAGCTAATATACTAATTAACTAATAGCTAATGTTGTGTTGTGTCTTTCAGCTTTTCCCGGTTAGTCGCCACAGCAGAACTCCAGTCTGCTAATGATTGGCAGTAGATTTTACGTGCTGGCTTGCCAGGCCTAACGCACAACCTTCAACGAAGGAACGCCCATTCACGCATGTCGCCACACAGAAGACGCTGCAACTGAGAATCGAACGGGCAATGTCTAACTGTTAGGCAACAATGCTACCGCAGCACCACCACCGCAGTAATTAATTAATAGCTAATAGATAATAATAATAGATAATAGATAATAATATAATGATAATCGATAGATAATAATAGATAGATAATAATAGATAATAATAGATAGCTAATTTACTTTGAGCATTTTTTTTTACTATGAGCATGAGTTTTTCAGTACATACTTCCTGCTAGGCATGCATTGCATAGTAATTCACCTTAGTCCAAAACAGGAGTAGCTTGTTCTTTCTAGCCATCTTGTCAGCCCATTCAGTATTTTATTTATAAATCTTATAAAACACATCTATCTGCCTTTTAATTTCAAACTACAGAAATCTAGATGTGTTGATTCTTTAATAACTTAATACTTGAGCATCATCAGGCCTTCAATTTGCAACATTTTTACCACTCTGTGGAGTCTGCAAATTCTCTGTCCACTTTTTTGACTCTCCTGTTCTCTCCCACAGCCTACAGACATGCTGTCAGGCACTTCTGCATTCTTTCATGCATTCATACACACACTCTCCATGCATTCCTTTACCATTCGCTCTCATACACACATGCAGGCACTTTTACATTCATACACACACTCTCCATGCATTCCTTTACTGTTCGCTCTCTCATACACACACACACACACAGGCACATTTATATTCATACACACACTCTCCATGCATTCCTTTACTGTTCACTCTCTCATACACACGCAGGCACTTTTACATTCATATACACACACTTCATTCACTCCTTTACCGCTTGCTCTCTCATACACACACAGGCACTCTTACATTCATACACACACACTTCATTCTCTCCCCACGTACTTGCAATCACTGCCCAAACAACACAAGAATCAAACCCACTACCCTTAGATCTGCAGAGAGACATATTTTAGAGAAAAAAATTCATAGGTGGCAAATGACAACTGATTATTCCTCTTACCCAATGAACACAAACAACAAATGAATTTAGGAAACGGGAAAACAAATGAAAATTAGGTTGGGGGTGGATGTGTTATGCAAGTGGTGGCGTGGATTCTAAGAATCCGATTGGCTGCCACTACTTGCTTTATTGACAATTTAAAACCACATTTTCTAATAAAAGTGTAATGTGAGCAGCATATAAAAACATGCTGAATCATAACTATTGATGGCAAATTACAAGTTAAGTTACGATTTCAGCGTGTTTTGCATGAAGCTCAATTACAAGTCTACATTAAAGCTTCTCTCGCCTGTTGAAGGCACTCAGGAGTAAAAGCTTGCAATTTCAATCTTCTCATGATGCGCTCGGTGTTGAGCACAGAGGCGCCATGAGAAGGTACTCTGGGTTAATGAGTTAAGCAAAGGAATGCAGACGGTGAGATGGCAGTCGATTTTGCAAAAAGGATGGACATGGCTGTGTGGTGAATATATACTATAACATGAGGGAGGAGCATAGAGTGACATACAAGAGTGGAGGATGATGCACACAGGTGGAATATATCCAATGTAGGAGGGCCAGTTTGAAGGAGATTGGCGATTGTAAAGTGGTGACGGGGACAGTGTATTTAGGCAGCATAGAATGTTGCTCTGTAAGATTATAGTGATCAAGGAGAGGAGTGAGAGGGCAGCACCAAGGATCACATGGTGGGAACTGGAAAAGGGTGATTGTGAGGTGGACTTCAGGGAAGAGTTAAGACAGGCACTAGGTGGCAGTGAAGATTTACCAGATATCTGGGTAAGTACAGCAGAGCTAGTAAGGGAGATGGCTAGAAATGTGCTTGGTGTGACATGTAGATGGAGGAAGGAGTACAAGGAGACCTGGTGGTGGACTGAGGAAGTACAGGACATTACACAGAGAAATTGGTTGGGGAAGAAGGAGTGGGATTGTGAGACAGATGAGGAAATCAGACAGGAGTATAAGGAGATGACCTGCATGGCAAAGAGAGAGGTGGCAAAGGCTAAGGATGAGGCATATGAAGAGTCATACGACAGGTTGGACACTAAGGAGGGATGAAAAGACTTGCACCGATTGGCTAGACAGAGGGACTGAGCTAGGAAATGTGCAGCAGATAAGGGTGATAAAGGATAATGAGGGAAACGTACTCACAAGCAAGAGGAGTGTGTTGAGCAGATGGGCAGAGTACTTTAAGAGGCTGATGAATGAAGAGAATGAAAGAGAGAAGGTTGGATGATGTGGGTATGATGAATCAGAAAGTGCAATGGCCTACCAAGGAGGAAGTAAGGATAGCTATGAAGAGGATGAATACTGGAAAGCCTGTTGTGAAAGCCTGAAGGCGTTTAGGGGAAATGGCAGTGGTTTTTTAACCGGATTGTTTAATGATATCTTGGAAAGTGAGAGGTTGCTTGAGGAGTGAAGAGAAAGTGTTTGGGTACTGTTTTAAGAATAGGGTTGATGTGCAGAGCTGTAGTAACTACAGAGGGATAACATTGATCAGTCACAGGATGAAGTTATGGGAAAAAGTAGTGACAGCTAGGTTAACCAGGTAGGTGATGAGTAGTGGTCAGCAGTAGGGTGTCATGCCAGGAAAGAGCACTACAGATGTGATGTTTGCTCTGAGAGTGCTGATGGAGAAGTACAGAGGAGGTCAGGAGTTGCTCTGTGCCACTCTGGACTTGGGTACCTAGAGAGAAATTGTGGTACTGTATGAGGAAGTCATGAATGGCAGAGATATATATATTAGAGTGGTACAGGATATGTACAAGGTTGGTGACAGCGGTGAGGTCTGCGGTGGGAGTGACAGATGCATTTAAGGTGGAGGTGGGATGACATCAGGGATCAGCTGTGAGCCCTTTCTTATTTGCAATGGTGATGGACAGTTTGACAGACAAGATCATACCGGAGTCCCTGTTGACTATGATGTTTGCAGATGACATTGTGAACTGTAGTGAGAGTAGGGAACAGATTTAGGAGAACCTGGAGAGGTGGGTATATGCTCTTGAGAGGAAAGGAATGAAGGTCAGCAGCACTCAGACAGAATATCTGTGTGTGAATAAGAGGGAGGGTAGCGGAATACTGAGGATGCAGGGAGTATAGCTGGAAAAGGTGGATGTGTTTAAATGATTGGGATCAATACTTCAGAGTAATAATGACTGTAGAGGACAGGTGAAGAAGAGAGTACAGGCAGGATGGTGAGGGTGGAGAAGAGTGTCTGCAGTGATTTTTGTGACAGTCGAGTACCAGTAAAAGTGAAAGGGAAGGTCTACAAAGGATAGTGAGACCAACTATGTTATATGAGTTGGAGACAGTGGCATTGACAAAAGAGCAGGAGTCAGATCTGGACGTGGCAGAGTTACAGATATTAGGATTTGCACTGGGTGTGATGAGGGTGCACAGGATTAGCAATGTGTATATGAGAGGGTCAGCTTATGTCGGACGGTTTTGAGACAAAGCCAGAGAGGCAAGATTATTATTATTATTATTATTGTACCACACCCGTTATCACTCCCTCCTTGGTCAGATCCGACCACAAACTGATAACCCTGGACATCCTCACTCCTCCACCTCCCCCAATCAAAGAAACCATAGTCAAAAACCTTTCCAAAGCAAACTTCAAACTACTTGCATCCGAAGTGGAAATCTTCACTTTTCCATTGCAGAAGGATAATGATATCCAGGATGCGGAATCCTACACCAAGGCACTCTATATGCATCTTCAGGATTGCATGGACCATGCTATCCCAAATAAAACCAAGACTCCTTCCTCAAGCAAGAAGAAACCAGTCTGGTGGACCCCGGCCATAAGCAAACTTTACAATAAAAGGAGGAGACTTATACAAAAAAAAGGCCAAATCTCAAGTAGAAAAATCATCCCTGATCAGCATTAGTAAGAAATTGAGGGCCCTCATCAAGTCAACTAAAGCTAATTTTGAAAAGAAAGTTGCCAAGGATGCAAAGGATAACCATAAGGCCTTCTTTGGCTACATCAAAAACCTAAATGGCAACGCTCAGGTCTGTTCTGAGCTAGTACAAAATGAAACAAAATACACTGACGCTTCTGACATTGCCAACATCTTGGCTGACAGGTTCAGTGCAAATTTCTCCCCCCCCTCACCACCTACAGGGCCTATTACCATTCTAGGGGATTGTGTAAGTCCAATTATTACTGATACGTTGGTTAACAAGGCTCTATCTAAAGCTAAAAACACTGCCTCCATGGGACCAGATGGTGTCCCAGGCTGTGTCATACACAAGCTCCAAAAGGAATTAACCCCGCATCTTAATACCCTGTTCAGTCTCAGCCTCTCCACAGGATATGTACCCATAGAATGGCGCACGGCAATGGTGGTCCCGCTACACAAGGGTGGGGCCACAACTGACCCTGGGAACTACCGACCAATAAGCCTGACCAGTCTGATCTGTAAGGCTATGGAGTGAATCATTATGGAACTCATAAATGGAGAGATTGGGAACCTCCAGTCGCTGGACCCCACACAGTTCGGCTTCATCAAGGGCAGATCGTGCCTCCTGAAACTGGTGGATTTCTTTGAGACAGTTACTCAGGCTATAGATAAGGGAAAGGAGGTACACATGGCTTACCTTGACCTTGCTAAAGCATTTGACACCATTCCCCATTCAGGTATTATTGATAAGCTCACCAGCCTGGGCATAAACCCTTATGTTACAAGATGGATCACAAACTGGCTCTCAGACAGATCCCATAAAGTAAGAGTAGCAGGATTTATGTCTGAATCCAGACCAGTAATGAGTGGTGTGCCTCAGGGCTCTGTCCTGGGGCCCCTCCTGTTTGGCATATACTTCTCAGAAGTACAGGCAAGCACGGAAGGGCTGTGGCTGACTAAGTTTGTGGATGACTGCAAACTGGGTGCTATAATAGAGTCTCCGGCTGACATGGAGATCCTCCAGAAGGGCCTAAATGAGACTGATGCATGGTGTCAAAGCCATGGTCTCAAGCTAAATGCAAAAAAATGCGTAGTAATCCCCTTTGGAAAAAACAGAGTACCCGCAAACTACAACATAGGAGGTAATCCCCTGAAATCTGAAGAAGAAATAAGGGATCTAGGGACCCAAGTAGATAGATAGTCAGCTTTTCTTTGATAACCATGTTGCCAAAGTGGTTAGAAAATCCTTCTATGTGACCCATCTGATCACGAAAGGGTTCGCATCAAGATCTAAGGATGTAATGGTGCCCCTCTACTCTTCCCTCATCAGACCCATTATTGAGTACAATGCACCAATTGGAATGTACCTGGCTAGACATCTCCAGCAGCTGGAGAGACCACAAAGGTACCTAATCAAGAGGATTACTGGCCTCAAACAGTTGCCCTATGCAGCACGATTGAAAAAGCTAAGACTGTTCTCTGTTGCATACCGCTTTCTCAGAGGCGATCTCTGTCTAACGTACAGAGCCATGTCCAACCCAGAATTGTTGAACATGCTCCATCTTAGCAAAACCAAATCTACTCGAGCTACACGCTCTAGGGATATAAACCTCAACACAACAATGAATAGAACATGCTGGAGGGATAGATTCCCTTCGCAGAGACTTCCCTTACTATGGAACAGGGTCCCAGTCTACATAAGACAGAGCCACTCACTATCACTCTTCAAGAGGAACCTTGATGAGTGGATGGGTAACAGAAAGTTCACACCTGGGATCACACCAACAGCACTACTAGATAGGGGCCAAGGGTACTAGCTGCTAGTACAAGGGTCTAGGGAACTACTAAAGGGGCGGTGAATACCGCACAATGTGGCTGGGCTAATATATGCCTTCGGGAAGATAGCCCAGTACCAACCTATGAACCTAACCTATGAACCTATTACATCAGTTTGGACATGTGCTGAGGAGGGATGCTGAATATATTGGGAAAAGGATGGTAAGGATGTAGCTGCCAGGTAAAAGGGAAAGAGGAAGGCCTCACTTAAGGTTTCTGGATGTGGTGAGATTGGACATGCAGGTTGTTGGTGTGACAGAGCAAGATGCAGAGGACAGGCAGGAGTGGCAATAGATGAGCCACCGTGGTGACCCCTAACGGGAACAGCCAGAGGAAAAAGAAGGAGATGCTGTAATGTCAGTCTTCACAGATTTGCCAAGGATTTGCCAGACATAACACAACTGTATGAGTAAATGACTACAAATATGAGGCACACATATGGTCAGTGTGCATAACACTGGACAGTTAAATGGTATGAGCTCAGTATATCACATGCAGTTCAACACACACATCTGCAACAGTACTTTACTATGCAAACACCATGTATAGGTCTCTCACATTTCTGAGATGGACAAGTATATCATAGTTGTATTCACAAGTACGATATGGCTATGTATGACATCCCAGTAGCTGGCCTAGCATTGTCAAAGTCAATATTGTTCAACATACACTCCAGTAGTAGTCATATGTGA
The DNA here is from genome assembly GCF_019279795.1 of Protopterus annectens. NCBI lineage: Eukaryota > Metazoa > Chordata > Ceratodontiformes > Protopteridae > Protopterus > Protopterus annectens. The sequence continues at coordinate 1,654,151,406 of NC_056741.1, read as the reverse complement.
ACCATCCTTTCCTGGGGTGACTCAGAGGCCTGACCTATGATCTATGTTACTGCAGACAGACCCAGATGCTATGGCCATAGGTTCTGATCAGCAATATATCAGTACAGCATGTCTGGTTGAGACATATATGTTAAACTTCCTATTTCCCATGCTTACATACCCCCTACTGCAGTCTATTACATGCTTACTTGTTTGACATACCTGTTTTTTTGCCAAGTGTAGGTGGTTATATCCGCCTTGTTTTTTTTTTTTTCTTTTCACTGTTTTTCTCTCTCTCTCATGGATGTAGGGTGTACATCTGTTTTGCATAGGCAGCAGCTTGCCTTTTGTAGGTAATGCTCATGAGCAGCTGATGGCCTGTGCAACAATTGGTGCCCTCCACTTGCTAACTGCATGCAGAACAGCTGTGTTGTTATTCATATAGCCAATGGGATGACAATACACTCCTATAATTGAGTACTTCACTTGCCAGTGAGGAGAACTTCATGGAGATGTGTGAACAACAGCATCATAGAGGGTATTTTGGAATACCCCTTACAACCCAAACTGTGGAGACAGGCCAACAAAATGGGGGTGAATGTTCCAGACATAGGGACAGAATGTATGAATTGCTGTCATAAATTTGCATTAATGCTAGTCTAACAGGGTTTGTGTGGACATAGAGTTTGTGGGTGATTTTAACTCTGACAGTGCTATGTGTTTGACATAACTCGCAACTGTAGGGCTATCTGCAGAATGGCCAGAGGTTTGCCTGTTATGTTTGGTTTGTTCCCCAGACAGTTGTTGTCCTTGGCAAATCAATAGCATACTCTGGGGATTGCAGTCATTAAATGCCTACATCCATTTGTGTTTCTGACTTCATAACCCTTAGAAAAGATATGTTACAACAAACCCTGTAACACCAGCAACTTTCTCAGCGTACAACAGCAATGTTTCAAATATGCCCCTGTTTTTGGGCCTCTGTCCCCCAATGATGTCAGGTTTTGTCCAGATGTCATGCATTAAGAGGTTAATAGGTATGGTCTATCATTATTTAGTGCTGGCATTCCTGACATCATCCCAGTGATGTTGTGGAATCCCACACATGATGTGGGGTAGGGGCCATAAATATGTGGGCAAGGGTTGGACAACATGTGGAACTCTGTACAACCAAGAGGTTGGTGTGTAGAGAATGTTCTTAGATGCCTTTGTAACAAATTTTATGTGGGGGAGAGTAAGAAGTGTTTTAAAACTAGGTTGTTGGAACATGTCAGAGATATTACTAATAAGAAAGAAGACAGTTCTATAGCTGTACATTTTAATAAATCTCACCATGGGGGCAGTAGTGGGTTACAAGGTACTGTTTTGGAAAAAGCCTGTTTCTCAGTTTGATTCAGCAGTAATAAAAGAACAATTGTTATGTAAAGAATCAATTTATATTTTTAAATTTGATACTTTATCCCCTAGTGGGTTAAATGTAGAGAGTAATTGGATTCTGTGCATTTAAATATGTAATTAAATGTTATGTGCTTAAGGCAAGTATTTTTTATAATGTTTTATTCCTTGAAGGCTTTGGTCGAGACTTCAGAGTATATTAAATTTGTGTGAATTACTGGCTGGTTGTTTTTCTGTTTACTATCTTCAGTCATTTTAGCTGTTTTGCTAAGAGGTCGGTGTATGTCTGGCCATTGTGTATGGCCTATCATGATTTTGTAGCAGCGTACTGTTTACTTATTAGTTGGACTCTGTAGGGGGGAAGATGTCAGTGGCATGGGTCCTTTGTATCCAACTGTGACATGTCCCATAGCACCCCACAATTCCAGCTACACTGTGACCTGGCACAGTATATATATATATATATATATATATATATATATATATATATATATATATATATATATATATATATATAGGAGTATTGTGTAACTCTCAATGAGCATATATCTATCCACCCAGCTGTTACACTGCAGTATTTAGTAGGGTTATCTGTACATCGCTGTGTCTGTGGTGCAATTGGTTGTGTGGATGCACTTTCACACCGGTGTCTGTTTGTCAGTACAGTTCTATCCCTGTACTGCATGCTGTAGTAGCTAATGCATATGTAATTCCCCAAAGCTGCTTTGGGGTAGTGATGTGTTGTCCTGACTGTATTTCGGATGGTACTTGGTGACATGCTTGTTGGCTCAGTGTAGTTTCCCTAATGTTACATATCTGTGCTCATAGGTCTTAACCCTCCAGGTGCTAATGGGGCGTACAGTTGTCGGTCTCATATGTTTAATCTGGTCCCCATGACAGGTGTGTGTATTGCTGACAATTCAGTGGGATGATGTGTGGAATGCACTCACTACATAATGACAGGTAATTGATTTCTCACACATCTGATATTGCATTCAACATATGTTAGAACAGACAGTGTTACTGCGGCAACTTAGGCAGTTTATCTACCCAATTATTTCCAATGTGTCCCTATTTCCATAGATATACGAAATAACGTAGCTGGATTCTGCTTGCTGTATAAAAAACGGTTTATTTCTTGAAACCAAACACAACATTTGATGAGCGCTTTCGGGTTGTTACCCTTCGTCAGATAAAACACATCATATCACAAAACTTCTTTTAAAAAGCACTCTAGCCAATCAAATTTAATAAAAAACCCGCCTTTTACTAAGTGTAGGCTTAAGCGGGACAACATCGTTCAACCCTGGATCCCTATGTGCTGTCAATTCCAGGATCCACTTTGATTCAGCCAATTCTGTGTTCAATTTAATATCACCCCCCCTATGGGTCAGACTTAAATTAACAATGACTCTAAATGTAAATCTATGAGAAGGGTGTTTTTTCACATGCCTATATAGTGCATTACGTTCGTCCTTGTTCTTAATATTGGACATATGTTGGAGAATTCTGACTTTCAACATCTGATTGGTTTTCCCAACATAGTAGCTCGAACATGAGCTACATTCCACTATGTAGACTACATCTGTAGTCCTACATGTTGCTCTTCCCTTAAATGTGTATAATTTATTATTGTTGGGATGTCGAAACTCTACCCCTTTTTTAATTAAACTACAGGCCTTGCAGGATGTGGTCCCCACTCTTCCCATGATGTTCCCACTATATAAGACCCTCTTCTCCTTGCATAACATGTCTTTCAAATTCTTGTTTCTTTTATAAATAAACTGGGGATGGGTGCCCACCATATCCCTTAAACATTCATCACTCACTATTATGTTCCAATTCTTTCGTATAATGTCGCAAACCCCTCTTGCATCACTTCCATAAGTGAGTGCCACCTTGCGACGATTAGATCTCGTTCCACCAACCACCTTGTTGTTACGTACTGTATCTAGCCAAGGCCTATATTTTGTGTGTCTAAATGGTTTATTCTTTTCTATAATATCATTAACTATTTTCCCACTGTAGCCCCTATTGGCAAAGCATTCACCAAGGTAGCTCACCTCCTCTTCAAATTGTTGGTCGTCCTTACTTAACCTTGAGACCCTATAGGGGCTACAGTGGGAAAATGGTTAATGATATTATAGAAAAGAACAAGCCATTTAGACACACAAAATATAGGCCTTGGCTAGATACAGTACGTAACAACAAGGTGGTTGGTGGAACGAGATCTAATCGTCGCAAGGTGGCACTCACTTATGGAAGTGATGCAAGAGGGGTTTGCGACATTATACGAAAGAATTGGAACATAATAGTGAGTGATGAATGTTTAAGGGATATGGTGGGCACCCATCCCCAGTTTATTTATAAAAGAAACAAGAATTTGAAAGACATGTTATGCAAGGAGAAGAGGGTCTTATATAGTGGGAACATCATGGGAAGAGTGGGGACCACAGCCTGTGGATCCTGCAAGGCCTGTAGTTTAATTAAAAAAGGGGTAGAGTTTCGACATCCCAACAATAATAAATTATACACATTTAAGGGAAGAGCAACATGTAGGACTACAGATGTAGTCTACATAGCGGAATGTAGCTCATGTTCAAGCTACTATGTTGGGAAAACCAATCAGATGTTGAAAGTCAGAATTCTCCAACATATGTCCAATATTAAGAACAAGGACGAACGTAATGCACTATATAGGCATGTGAAAAAACACCCTTCTCATAGATTTACATTTAGAGTCATTGTTAATTTAAGTCTGACCCATAGGGGGGGTGATATTAAATTGAACACAGAATTGGCTGAATCAAAGTGGATCCTGGAATTGACAGCACATAGGGATCCAGGGTTGAACGATGTTGTCCCGCTTAAGCCTACACTTAGTAAAAGGCGGGTTTTTTATTAAATTTGATTGGCTAGAGTGCTTTTTAAAAGAAGTTTTGTGATATGATGTGTTTTATCTGATGAAGGGTAACAACCCGAAAGCGCTCATCAAATGTTGTGTTTGGTTTCAAGAAATAAACCGTTTTTTATACAGTAAGCAGCATCCAGCTACGTTATTTCGTATATCTTTGGATTGTTCTCATACGTTTTGCTGGATTTGGCAGAGCAACGACCTTTGTGATTTGTATTCCCTATTTCCATACTCTGGTCCCCCCACTTTGGCTTGGTCCAGACTCCTTGTACTAAGGTGTTCTGAGGTATGACAGCGCTGCATGTTATAGGAAAATGTTAAGTATATATATGCATGTATAGTTGTGCTCTTTTTTATACATTCCCTTACATATATCTGTCTCCTATATATATATATATATATATATATATATATATATATATATATATATATATATACACACACACACACACACACACACACACATATATATATATATATATATATATATATATATATATATATATATATATATATATAGGTCCACTTCTAAATCTTGAAAGCTCATAATCTCGAAATTCAAAATACTGAGTCCAAAATCTTGAAAGCTCAAAATACTGAAAACTCAAAACACTGAATTTCATAATATCGAAAAAAAATACAGGATACCAGCACTTACTATACTCCACCAAAAGTACATAGGGAGACAAATAAAAGACAAAGCATATTAGTTTACTCCAACTATTAGCAGAGGGGCAAGCCCCCCTGCACCCTGTAGCCCCTGCTACTTAAAGATATCAACTCCGAGATCACACTTTACTACACTAAGATGTGTTATGTTGTACTATAGCAAACTAAAAGGGAACATGACTAAGGTTAACAACAGATAGTCATGAAGCACATAATGGTTTGTTTGCCATTTTCTTCTGTGGAGTGCAATTTCGGAGTAGATATATTTAAGTAGCAGGGTGTGTGGGAGGCACAACCCCCCATGGGGGGGGGTGCAGCAGAGCTTTCCCCTTGCTTATAGTTGGAGAAGAGTAATGTTTTGTTATGTAGTTGTGCTGGAATATTGCAAGTGTCGGTGCACTCTTTTTTTTTGATATTATGAAATTCAGTATTTTGAGTTTTCAGTATTTTGAACTTTCAACATTTTGGACTCAGTATTTTGAATTTCAAGATTATGAAATTTCAAGATTTAGAAGTGGACCTATATATATATATATATATATATATATATATATATATATATATATATATATATATATACACCTCAGTATCTATTGCTAATACATCTATATATTCTAACATCCTACAGCTAAGCTTGCCTACTGGTAAATTGCTGTGACTATGGTGTACAGGGCCTTGGGTTCAAGACCTGCAAGGGGTGTTTATTTTGTTGCTGGGCAGAACAGAGGCTGATGGAGACAGAGTGATTAAGGCACTTTTAAGCAGTTGTAAGCTGGTTTGCATGACACTAAGCGATGGCAAAACACGGTTAAACTAAAAGACACTTAATCTGCGTAGGCTTCACTTAGGGACACTTACCAGTGTGCAAATCCACTTAGCTGAGCTACTTGCTACTTAGCATTGACATTTGAGCCATGCTTAAACCTGTTAAGCATAGCTGAGCATTGGTAACCATTTCTTACATTCCAATCTTAGAAAATAGAAAACTAATGACTTCATTTAGTAAGCGTATATGATTTCCTTTACATAACATGCCTCTATGTGCTGTCATTACAGTAGCAAGGGGTGTGATTATACTGTATGGGACACTTGAGTATATATGTGTGGCTTCAGATGTTATATGCACTCACACTTCCATGTTAGACCAGCTACAGTACCCTGATTGACAAAAATCATTTATCACATATTTCACTATTAAAATAATATGTTTAACACTGCTTTTCCATTTAAAATTGGATTGCCTATTGTAGTATTCAAACCATGCACCCCTGCATGCAAAGCTGGGACTCTGAGCACTGCACTAGCCTGTTCTGGGGATTTGAGCTATATATTTTTATGTATCTCCTATTGGATATTAATATCATATTATTATATTAACTGTAGGACATTGTGTTTTTTGGCCATGTCATTGAGGACTGCTGTCATGTAATACATTTCAGTTTCAGACTTCTATCCTGCAGAACATTCATGCTAATGCATTACCTGTTTTCTATCTACTTTCTGTATGTCCTCTGTACAGATGGGATGGCATTGGTGCTCAGGCTGTGATAGATTACACTGTGGAATGTTTCTGAGAAGCCATGCCTGTGTTCATGCAGGATGCAACCAGGAATGGTATTAGGCCTACGGACACCTCTGTGTGTTGCCTTTGAGAGGGCATTACAGACCTGCTTTGTGATCATGAAGATAGGGTGGCAGGTGCTGTACATGCACATGTGTACCTATGGGGGGACAGGG
>NC_056741.1:1653984712-1654139712 GCF_019279795.1 Protopterus annectens | reverse complement strand
AGAATAGACTTATTCTTGCACAGAGTTTGTTGAATCTGGGGATATATTTAAGCTACATGTCTGAACCTATCATTAAGACCAGTGACCTTTTTAGACTATACTTTATATACTCATTTAACCTCATTTCAATAGCTATTAAACTCCCAACCCATCCACGTTGATTTAATTCAGTCACAGATGTACACTGAAATCAAATATCCTTGTGTACAGTTAAACTAGGTGAAGTGTGAAGTATCCTGTGTATTATATATATATATATATATATATATATATATATATATATATATATATATATATATATATATATATATATACATCTTTAACCAGAGCCTTTGCCGTTACTTTATTTTTAAGGTCTCTTACGTGTTTATCTCATCTAACCTTAAAAGGCCCTTTCATCTTGCCAGCAATAGCCCACAACACAAAAGTCACAAGTAAAGAAATCCAGAGAATAAGTAGGACTTTAGCCATGCAATGTCCAGACCATACTATAGTTAGTTGAATGCACAATAGAAAGGAGCTATCCAAACAGTGAAGCAGCTCATGAAAATGAGCAGTAGCAAGCCATGAGGGTTGTCATACCAGTTTTGGAATATAGGAATATTCTGTTGCCAAGAATTTAATCTCATACCAACTCACTTGTTAATGGTCCAAAAGGCTGGAAGGCATTTCACTGACAATATTATCCATGCTTGAAAATCAATACAAAATAAAACAAAGTAAGTAGAGCCATTTATACTGCTATAATAAAAAACTGAATAAGACTACCACAGCTGTTAGCTGCAAGCAGACTAATAATAAAAATGGTATGGAAGACTTTGCAGACTGAAGACGAAATAGTTGGCCAAATAATTGAGCTGAGATCATATATTGCTCATATGGAAGATGTAAAGTTCTAGAGCAAGAAGAACTATACACTGGGAAAATACATCAGAATGCAGGGAAGATGAGCAATGAAGAGTGCAGAATCAGTGATGTTATATTCACAAGCACACTGTGAGGAAGCTGCAGAAAGACATTCACCTAGCTGTGTTTCTAAGCAGAATCACAGTGCAGCAAAGAGTGTCCCAAAAGCAAGATCAGATATTAAAAGTATAAAAAGTAAACAGTCATGTTAAGTACCTTAGATCTGGAAGACCATTGAAGAAACCAGATAAATGTGACATTCAAGCACTGATGGTAATATTAAAACAGAAAAGCGTAAGTTATTAATCTACTTTGAATGCTTATGAAAATGTCTTACTTAATATACAAATAAAGTTGAATTACATGATTAGCATAGATTTAAAGTTGATAGAAAATAATCAGTGTAATGTACAACATGCTAAAATGGTGGCATTCCGAGACTTATTAATGTGAATTCTGGAATAGTGAGACTGAATGAGTGAAAGTGTGGAATTAACTACACTAAGTCTGAGATTTTGTTTCTTAGAATATTCCCATTTCTTCATGGAATGGAAATCTTACAATTGGTTTATATAAGTTTGGGGGGGGGGTAGAGGGACTAGCCCCCAAACTGAGGAGTATCAGGAATTGGTCCCTATCCAAAAGTAACTTTAAAGTAGAAGAGCATTAGTTGACATTATTATTGACACACACACACACATATATATATATATATATATATCTGTGTGTGTGTGTGTGTGTGTGTGTGTGTGTGTGTGTGTGTGTGTGTGTGTGTGTGTGTGTATGTATGTCTATATACAACACATGAATGATTCCACAGAGCTTTTTTACTATTGTTGTATGCCTCTATTGCATGGTAAGTTTGAAAAAGCAACAGTAATTCCTACAGCTTCGATGGTGTAGTGATACATTGCTCTGACTCTAGTGTGCAGGGTCCTGGGTTCTAGACTTGGGACTGATGCTTTTTTGTTACTGTTAAATGACCAGACTGCATGATAAGTTTAAAAAAGCAACAGTAATACCCACAGCTCAGATGGTGTAGTAGTAAATTGCTGTGATTGTAGAGCAGAGCATCCTGGGTTTGAGACCTAGCAGGGCTGATTATTTTCTTGCTGGGCAGAACAAGGGCTGTTTTATACAGAGTGATTAAGGCACTTTTAAGCAGTTGTAAGTGGCTTTGCGTGACACTAAGCGATGCTAAAACATGGTTAATTCATTTTAGCTTCACTTAGCGGCGCGTACCCCCATGCTAATTTCTTTGAAAAAAAAGGGGTGATAGGAAAGTGCTGAAAAAGTGGCATGCAGAGGGAAGCACAGTATGAAAGGTAGCTAGGGATGTGCAGGAGAGGTGTAGAAATGGTCCATAGCTACCCATTTCTTCTACAGCAACAGCTGTGAATGTCTACAGAATTGGGAAGTGAAGGACACTAAAACACCTGAGAGAGGGGTTAGGACAACAGTCATGTGTTGTCATGCAATTTGGACCAGATTACGTGTCCAGTGGACATGTGTGTGAAATGGACAGCTATGTATGGCACATAATTATTTTTTGGGAACAGATTGCCCTTTTTTTTAAGGTGAGAGTGGGATGTTGAGGAAGGATAGTAGGCACATCTGGGGAGGTAATTTGGGTAGCAAGACAAACAAGACAGCAGACAGGGGTGGTATATGACACATGTGGGGCTAAACACCTTGGACAGGGAGGGTGGTTGGGAATTGGATGCACATGAGCCCTCAAATGGATACAGTAAGACTGAGGTCCCCGGGCTGGCAACTCGACACCATAAAACTCCACTGCCAATCATGAGCAGACAGTGATTCGCTGTGGTGACCCCTAACCGGGAAAAGCTGAAAGAAGAAGAAGAAGAAGATGTGTGCATTTGCACATATATCCTGTTTTAGCAGGTTGCAGAAGTGTCATACTGCACTTTAGCAATGCAGGGGGTGTGTCACAGAACCTGTTACACATCCCCTGCATTGCTTTCCTGTTGCCAATGTTTATTTCAATGTCTGCAGATACTGAAATGATCATTTTTTCATTTCAGTGTCCGTGGACACTGAAATACTGGCATAATATTAGAGTAAAGCTCTAATATTATGCCAGTTCGGCTTAGAAAGTGCCATATGGCAGTTTCTGAGTGCAGGGGCGTTTAGTGTCCGTGCACTACTTAGACACGCCCCTGCACTCATTCATGGTTTGTGTCTATATAGGAGTACAGCAGCATGCCTTTATGAATATTCAAGGCACGCTGCTGTTCTAAATGGACACGAACCACTCCGTGCAAGAATAGACTTATTCTTGCACAGAGTTTGTTGAATCTGGGGATATATTTAAGCTACATGTCTGAACCTATCATTAAGACCAGTGACCTTTTTAGACTATACTTTATATACTCATTTAACCTCATTTCAATAGCTATTAAACTCCCAACCCATCCACGTTGATTTAATTCAGTCACAGATGTACACTGAAATCAAATATCCTTGTGTACAGTTAAACTAGGTGAAGTGTGAAGTATCCTGTGTATTATATATATATATATATATATATATATATATATATATATATATATATATATATATATATACATCTTTAACCAGAGCCTTTGCCGTTACTTTATTTTTAAGGTCTCTTACGTGTTTATCTCATCTAACCTTAAAAGGCCCTTTCATCTTGCCAGCAATAGCCCACAACACAAAAGTCACAAGTAAAGAAATCCAGAGAATAAGTAGGACTTTAGCCATGCAATGTCCAGACCATACTATAGTTAGTTGAATGCACAATAGAAAGGAGCTATCCAAACAGTGAAGCAGCTCATGAAAATGAGCAGTAGCAAGCCATGAGGGTTGTCATACCAGTTTTGGAATATAGGAATATTCTGTTGCCAAGAATTTAATCTCATACCAACTCACTTGTTAATGGTCCAAAAGGCTGGAAGGCATTTCGCTGACAATATTATCCATGCTTGAAAATCAATACAAAATAAAACAAAGTAAGTAGAGCCATTTATACTGCTATAATAAAAAACTGAATAAGACTACCACAGCTGTTAGCTGCAAGCAGACTAATAATAAAAATGGTATGGAAGACTTTGCAGACTGAAGACGAAATAGTTGGCCAAATAATTGAGCTGAGATCATATATTGCTCATATGGAAGATGTAAAGTTCTAGAGCAAGAAGAACTATACACTGGGAAAATACATCAGAATGCAGGGAAGATGAGCAATGAAGAGTGCAGAATCAGTGATGTTATATTCACAAGCACACTGTGAGGAAGCTGCAGAAAGACATTCACCTAGCTGTGTTTCTAAGCAGAATCACAGTGCAGCAAAGAGTGTCCCAAAAGCAAGATCAGATATTAAAAGTATAAAAAGTAAACAGTCATGTTAAGTACCTTAGATCTGGAAGACCATTGAAGAAACCAGATAAATGTGACATTCAAGCACTGATGGTAATATTAAAACAGAAAAGCGTAAGTTATTAATCTACTTTGAATGCTTATGAAAATGTCTTACTTAATATACAAATAAAGTTGAATTACATGATTAGCATAGATTTAAAGTTGATAGAAAATAATCAGTGTAATGTACAACATGCTAAAATGGTGGCATTCCGAGACTTATTAATGTGAATTCTGGAATAGTGAGACTGAATGAGTGAAAGTGTGGAATTAACTACACTAAGTCTGAGATTTTTGTTTCTTAGAATATTCCCATTTCTTCATGGAATGGAAATCTTACAATTGGTTTATATAAGTTTGGGGGGGGGGTAGAGGGACTAGCCCCCAAACTGAGGAGTATCAGGAATTGGTCCCTATCCAAAAAGTAACTTTAAAGTAGAAGAGCATTAGTTGACATTTGCTCTTCTCTTGTATTTTTATAGTAGTTTTTCATAATTTTGATCCTCCTATTTAGAAGTCTCAGAATTACAATAGTGAGCCATATTATAAACTTACATATGTATTTTATAACTAGTAAAAAAGGATGTAGTATATGGGGTGTTATAGCTTTAAATATGCTAGTGATTAGGTCAGAAAGATGCATGTCATGTGGTATGCATGCCTTTGAGAAGCAGCCATATTAACTCATTCCCTTCTATGGAGAGCTGGAAGTTTAAATGTTTCCAATGGCAATATCTTGACTCTTTTGGCAAAACCATATCCTTGAAGTTCAAGTAAATGTTCATATCTTTACAGCCACATGTACTATGTGAAAAACATAAATGACAAACTGTTAAGAACAAACACATCTTTAAAGTGGCAGCATTCATTAGTAGCTAGGTCTTAAACTGGATTTTATATATCACAATAACATATGTAAATATTAATCTTTGTAGTATTTCATAAATAGCTATCAATATCCGAGAACCAAGTTGCCCACTTGTTGACAGCAGCATTAGCTGTTGCTGAGATATTAAGACACATATGAAAATGATGACAGTATAGATAAATAGTAACCAAATAACATTTAATATCTCTTCAGCTGCACTTGACAGAGGTCAGGTATTAGGGCACCCATATTACCCATTATTCCGTACCTTGCATGTAGCATAGTTTTGCAGTTATTGATGTAACTGTAAGAGGGCACTATTAGACACCTGTTCACATCACTAGTGTGATCCTCATGGCACACCTAGAGGTATCACTAGTGTTTAATGAGTTAACACTTGATAAAAGTTGATGCACATTCACTGTGCCTGTGTTGTTCATTGACCATTCTTTTTTTAAAATAGGAAACACCTTTATTTAATTATCACTTGTGACATAGGCAATCATATTTAAATAAATGAAAACAAACCATATTGACACATTTTCAATTGTAAATATTGTACATTACTTATTCTCTACAGTCATTGTTGATACAATATTACATAGCTCATTTGATTCCTGTTTTCCCTTAAATCTTATTCTTCCTCCAAAATATTATTCTGCATGTATTGTCCCCATAATTCCAGTTTTTACTACATAATTTGCTCCTACCCTTTTCTAAAGACCCACTTACAGTTCTATTATCTTTGTTACTATATTCACTACTTCTAGTATGGCTGGTTTAGACTTTGATTTCCATCTTCTAGTAATGGCTTTTTTGGACAGCCACCAGAATTAAACTCAGCAAGGTCTTAATATGTTTAGGCAATTGCAATTCTGTATCACAGCTCAAACAAATAATTTCCTTAGTTGCACTAATTTGCTAACACAGTATTTCTGAGAGAATAGTCTGCAAGGAATTTTTTAAGTCTGCCAAACCATTACACTCCTAAAAAATATGTCCCTAGTTATCTCTTTCCTCTCCATCACACCTCCAAAATTTGCAATCTACTAGAGGAAAAATTATTTGGAGTCTGCTTGGGGTACAAACATACTTATGCAATAACTTCTAGGCAAAAATCTGAAATGTTCTTAACTTTGTTGCATATTTGAGAGCCATAAATCTATCCTTACAATGTTTATTTGGGAATTGCTTATCCAATCTCTCTTCCCAGTCCTTTATAACCTCCTCTGATTGATTCTTATACCTATAATAGAATATTTTATATGCCCTACTAATTATCCCCTTTTTAACTGCAGCTTATATTCTAGGTTCTACTAAAAACTGTACCAATGCTTGTCTTTCACTTAGAACCCCCATTTCTTTCTCTTTGCCTATATTGTGATATCAATCCTTGATAAGGAAGGCAATCTCTAACCTGCAGTCCAAATGTATTCTTGGCCTCTTCCCATTGCATTACCTTTCCCTCTCTAATTATTTGGTCCCAATACCTTTTTCCTTTGCCAGTTTTCTTCAGTAAATTCCAGCCCCCTCTTGCCTTTTCTCTGCACCCCTAATTGCAGTCATCCCTATTGGCAGAATCTCCTTTCTCCATTCCTGTCTTGGCTTAATACTTAAAATACTTTCTTCAACTTTATGAATATAATACTCTGTAAGGTTATTGTTATTTTCCTTAAGGATCTGCAACCAAAATCCCAGTCTCTCTTCATTTCTTGAGTTTGCCTTCTGTTTCATCATCATCCCTTTCCATTTTGAATTATAGTTTTCTGCTTCTGTTATGTATATGAGCCTTAACTGTGTAGCTCTGAAATGCCCCTTCAAATCGGGTAAGCCCTAACCACCTTGCTCTATTGGAAGGATCAATGTATCCCACTTCGCTCATGCCCTCTTCTCCTCTCAGATAATATCATTCAACTCTTTATTAATTGCTATCCACAACTTCTCCTCTGGCTGATAGAAATAAGACTGACCTGTGTATAAAACTAAAGGGACTAATAACATTTTCACTGCTTGTATCTTTGCTATCCATATCCATAAAACAAAGCTTTCAGTTTCACCATTTTTGTATGAACTTTTGTTTAGTCTCTTCCTACATATACTTAGCTACCATAACATAATAATTTTTAACCCATACTCCCAAGTACTTCATTTTATCATGCCCCATAAATATTTGTATTGCGGAACCAATTCATGTGTTGGTACATAGTTTTCAGCTATTGCCTTTGTTCTGTCTTTATTAATTTTGCATCTTGAAAAGACTTGAAACAGTTTCAGAATATTCCACAGCACTGAAATGCAGGCTTCTGGTTTTATTAGGTACAAAATAATATATGAAAGTAAAACCAACTTTTCTTGATTACCATACTGATTATATCCTTGATTTTCTGAGTCCCTTATTTCTTTGCCAATGGTTCTAAATATAATACAAATAACAAAGGGGAAAGGGGGCACTCCTGCCCAGTTCCTCTGTTCAAAAAAAAAAAAAAAATTATCAAAGAGGAACCCCACCAACTTTAAATTTCACCTTTGTTTCCTCATTATCCTCCTAATTAATCTTATTGTGTCAGAGAATGCAAATGCTTCAATTGCCATCTCATAAAATCCCAGCTTACTCTTTTGAATGCTTTCTCTGCATCAAGACACACTGATAGCAGTTTGCTTACATTCTGCTCCCACTGAATCTTCATTGTTCTATTAATGTGTTCATCGACCATTCTACTAATACTCTGGAAATGTCTCAGGCTGGTGCGAGTCTAGCATTGTTGAACTATACACACGCACAGCTCTACTAGCCACTGAACTCTGCTTCCTGCCTTGGTGTGTGTGTATGGTGAATTCACTCACAATGTGATTACTTGGCCAGATGTTTTACTTTTATATTGAGCTCAGTCTGTGACCTCTTAAGTATGGAATGAGGGTTATCTGCTACACAAAAGGAAAACTGTACAGTTGGGGGGGGGCATGCATTTACTTGTTATATTGTTGTTTTAAGTTGATGGACTACATTTTATGCAGAAACAGCAGTCTGTTATCATTGAAAAAGGGCCTTAAATAGTACTATTACTGACAGAAAAGAAAAAAAAAGACATTTTGTATTTTAAAACTTGGCCTGGAACTGCGATTGTATGTGTATTAGGTTAGGTTCTTGTGCCAAAACGGGTCTATATCAGAAGAGTGAACTTTCAAAAGTTCAAGTCTCATATGGTCGACACCATATGAGCGGACTTTTGAAATCTCACAAGTTTCAATGGAGATCGCCATAGGGAGTATTTGTCTTTACTTCACTGTAGTGCGATCTCAAAGTTGGTATATCTAAGTAGCTTGTGGTGTGGGGGGGTGCAGGGGGGCTTTCTCCCTAGCTCAGAGCGTTCAGATAGTTTTTTTTTTTTGTTTTTGTTTATTTTTATTATATGTTCAATGTTTTAAAACTTTGCTCATATGGTGTCGATCATATGAGTGTCGAAGTTTTAAAACTTCGAGCATATAATATATACACGCCAAAACTAGTAAATTTGTATTCATTCATTGCCTGAACAATGGCTAATCAACCAGTCATCTTTTAACAGTTTTTTTACTATATTCTTGTTTCTTGTAATTGTTTATATGTATAATATTCTTACTATGCATGCAACACCTATTACTATATACAGGATTAAGATTGGGTCTCTGATCACAATTAACCTGTAGTGCATGGAACACCATGATAATGTTACAAAATCAGGGAAATGATCAGCTTGTTAAGAACCTTCATGATGTCAGAAAGATGCTTAACAAGCTTTCGTTAAACACCACTCAGTGCTGTAAAGCACTAGTTCATGCTATGTCATTAACAGTGCTTAGTGGCAACAACAAAAGAGTGGCAAGAAACCATTCAATACTTCCTTTAGACCTTATTTTGGTCTAAATGAAGTGCTTACCAGATTTCTGTCACTACACTTTGGTGGCTGCTGTGTGGCAGCAGTAAGTGTGTTACAGCTTTCCCTCTCACTTTTATATTACCTGGGAAGAAGTAAAGTTATGATTAGGTCTCTTCAGTCATAACCCTTGTTGTTATGGGCTCTTAACATGGATACAATAATTCTCATTTCAAGCTTTACTTTTGAGATGACTTTCTTGACATTAATGTTTTGAGGGTATAAAACCCTGGTTATGACTAAACACCTGGTTACAATCTTTTATATTGTGTGTTGGAGACATGGATGTCAATAAATTCACCATGAAAGATGTAAAACTGTTAGTGCTGCTGCAAAGACAGCTGGGAGAAATGTCCCTCTGAATAATGAATGGATTAAAAGCTGTTGACACTTTGCTCTGCAACACTTTTTTCTTTATCTGGAATAGAAGTATCTAACCACTTTTAAAACTGTTAGTTTTTCAATGCTGTTCTTGTGTACCAGCACTGTTGCATTAATATAATTTAACAGTGTTGAGAAGTGTTCAACATTTAACAAACACTTATTGAGGAACCTTTAAAGCCCTGAACTGTGAGTAACAAGCTTTTCATCAAAAAGAAGAGAGAAAAAAAGCTTTTATTTCGATTCTGCTTACTTAAATATTTAAGTGGTGATACTTATTTGATTTTTTTCCATGTATGTTTGCATTTTTAGTTTGTTCTTTAACTTACGTCTTGCAACTTAATTTGCAGTTATGGGAGGATTGCATTTCTACATTATACTGCATAATATCTCCACATGTAGAGTTACTAGTAAAAGCTAGTTGTCTATATTTTAAAACCTGCTGGGCCTTAGTCTTGTAGTTGCATTCACAGCTATGGCAGAACTGTGAACTACAAATTTGAGGCTTAGTCAATATTACTGTAGTTTTTCCATAAACAGTGTTCATGGTAAATTTCTGCATAGTCTGGTGCTTTAAATGGTAGTAGAATTCAATAGTGAGTGTTATTTTTTTCTGCTCTAAGATTTCTGTTTCAGGGCTTTTACAGTTGTTGGCATTTCAGTTTTGATCTTACAGTTTTATATTCTGCTTATTTACATGTTTAAAGTTGCGTTCTAGTGCCTTTCTGTTCCCCTGTTCTTTGTGTTTGTCCCACCCACACTGAGACATTGAGCTAAAGTTTCTGAAAGAGTTCCAATACTGGCTTTATTTGATTGGATCCCTCTCTTGATAGCCTGCTCTCTCCTTGATCTTTTCCCCAACCCTGCAACCCTTATACCCTTTTCTCGTTGTGGTTTTTATAGGCTGTGGATCTGACCTTCAGTCCTTATTGGAATCTAAATTTCAGAGTGCCCGCTCTCCCCTCCTTCATTGCTACTGTTGGTTGTATAAACTATTTAAGTGCTCTTCCTACACATTGTTTTCCATAAATCCATCATCAAAAGCAAATTTTCCATATAGAATGTTCCATAAAACTGTACCCTGTGAAGCAGTAAATACAGAGCAAATGTCTTGCCTGCCGACAAGCTTAGAGCTGCTAGCTGGGCATCAAATGGCAATACCAGGGATGCCACCTATCTGTTTTTTTTCCAGACTACACAGAATCAAATCAATTGTATGGTAGCACAGAAAACACTGTACAAACCCCGGTATTCTGTTTCAAAAAACAGACTATCAGAGTTTGTTAAACTGAAAGATTTACTGTGCTTGTTTTACAGAAAAGTTGCTTTTTGTGTATAAAAAGGAAAAAAAAAGCATCGCAAGCCAGGAAAGAGGACATTCCTCCTCCCCCCTGATTTGACTAAGACATCTAAAACATCACAAAATGGGTGGAAACTAGATGGGGAGAGAGGATGGGATGGGTTAGGGGAGGTACAACCGGTGTGGCCTAAGCAATACCTATAGATTTAATAGAATTCTGTATTGTGTAAACATTAAAGTTAGTAGAATTTAGTGCTGTCAACTCAACTGAATCTCAGGCTGTTACTACTCAAAGCCAAGAGCGTAAATAAAAAAAAAACTACAGTGTCTCCAACCTCTCCTCACACATCTGTGCAGTTAGCAAAACATGGTTTAAAGCAGCAGACAGTACCCCATAAGTGCAAGGTTTTAGTGACTTCCACACTTTTAGACCAATAGCTTCACAGACAAGGGCTAAAGGTGGTGATGCCTTGATATATAAGAATAACAAGAATACCTCTAGTATGGTCAAACAGGATGACATGTTGGAGTTCCTCCATATGCAAATCTCTATAGACAAAATTCCATATAGTATCCTAGCCAGCTATAGGTATCCCTCCATATCCCAAGAAGCTCCCAATGCATACTTGGACCTACTGGTGACACTTACCATCCAATCTAACACCCTAGTCATGGGAGGCTTTAATTACCCTTCTTTAACACCCTAGTCATGAGAAGCTTTAATTACCCAAGAGACGGGTGGGAGGATGGCATAATGGTTAAGGTGTTTACCTTACAGACGCAAGGTGCAGGGTTTGATTCTCACATGGGGGTAATTGGCTAGGCTTGAAATGGCTCACAAGGGCAGTTAGCCTAGTTCTAACCTATGAACTATGAACCCTTCTTTAATCTTGGAATCTTACATGGCCTCAAATCCAGAGGCACAGAAATTCATGACCTAAGAGTTAAGATGCCTATTAGAGGCTGTAACATACTAGATCTCGTATTCAAAAATATAGCAGAATGCTGCAGTCCCCCAGTGTATTGTCCTTCCTGATAGGGTCGGACCAGAAAGCGGTCTCCTTCAATATCAGTTTTCTAACCCAATAAAACAAGTATAAAGAACTACTCTAAGGCAAATTACTGTTCATTAAGTGATGGTTTGTCAAAATCCAGTGCCCCTCAAACCCCCCACGAACACAGCAGGATGTGCTGAACTATTCTCAGAAACTCTGTACAGCCACGTCAAAGGCTGCAAATAGACCGCTGTACCTACCAGAAGTAAGCCCAGAACTAGTCCCAGAAGCAAACTGTCCTGGTGGCATCCCAAATTAAATAGGATATACAACAAAAGAAAAATAAGTATGGCAAAAATCAGGACGGATATTTCCCATAAAGATAAAAACTCTCTCATCATACTAAATAGGCAACTTTGAGGGCTAAACTTGAGTTTAAGATAGTTTCCCAGTTGAAAGATAACCATAAGGCCTTCTTCAGCTATGTCAGATGTCTCAAGGGCAGCACACAGCAATGTACTGAACTGGTTGTTAATGGTATCACATTCACTGAGCCTGGCAATATAGAAAACCTGTTAGTGGACAAATTCAGTTCCAACTTTACTTCCCTATCACCCTCAACCATCCCCCAAGAAATACCCTCAAACATAACTCCTCCAACTATAACTAGGAAGCAGGTATTGGCTGCACTCACTAAAGCCAAGTACACAACCTCAGTGTGCTCCAATAACATGCCGGGATGCCTCTTGAACAGTCTAAAATATGACTTATCAGGACTCCTGGAGTCACTATTTTACTATAGTCTGAAAACAGTCTTTGTGCCACAAGAATGGAGGACTGTGACAGTCATCCCATTCCTAAGGGAGGACCTTCAGCAGATCCCAGAAACTACAGATCCATTAGTCTGACTAGTCTTGTCTGCACAGCCATGGAAATAATCATACTGGACACAGGAGACATGCAGACACTAGACCCATCCCAGTTTGGCTTGTCAAAGGAAGGTCATGTTTACTGAACCTAATGGACTTCTATGATAAGATCACTTAGGCAGTGGTTGAGGGAGAAAGCAGTGCATACTGCCTACCTGGCTCTGGCTGAAGAATTTGATACAATTCCCCACTCAGGTATTGTCAACAAACTGGCAGAACTAGGCATAAACCTCTTTATAAAATGTTGGATAGCTAGTTGGCTCACGTTTAGCACCCAAGAGGTCAGGATTGGTGAGACTACCTCTACAAAGAGGCAAGTCACCAGTGGAGTCCCTCAGTGCTCTGTGATGGGCCTGCTCCTCTTTGGCATCTACTTCTTGGAGGTCATAGCCAATGTTAAAGGTCTTTTGCTGATGAATTTCGTAGATTGCAAATTGGGAGCAGTTATTGAATTTCCCCCAAGATTAGAATACTCTAAAGAATAGTCTAACACACCAACAATTGGTGCCAAAGCCATTTCTTAAAACTTAATGCCAGCAAATGCATTATAGTACCTATTGGGATGTCAGCCACTCAGGGTAACTACATCATCAATAAAACACCCCAAACAGTTTATTCACTAGCCCGGGATCTAGGAACTCGTAAATAGAAACTTAACCTTCAATCAACATGTATCCAAGGTATTAAGAAAATCTTTCTATGTTGGTAAACTTATAAGTAGAGCATGGATTCTTGGTCCAGAGAGGTCATCGTACCACTGTACTTGTCCCTCATTAGACCCATCATAGGGTATAATACCCTCTTTGTTATGTACCTGACCTGACACATGCAGCAACTGGAACGTCCACAAAGGTTCCTTACAAAAAGAATACAGGGAGCAAATAAATGTCCTATGCTGAGTCTCTCAACCCAGTTTATACAGACTACTGAGAGCTGATCTTTGCCTGGCATACCATGCATCTCTGGACCCTGTTTTGATGAACCATTTGCAAATCCACAAAACAAACACCATAAAAACAACTAGGTCAGAAGACCTAAATTTTGTTTGCATCATAAATATGACATGCTGGAAAGACAGATATGTTTCTCAAAGAATTCCCATTCTCTAGAACAGGCTTCCCATCCATGTGAAATAGAGCTCCTCCCTAGCCTTACTTAAGTGCAACTTGGACCAATGGATGGGTAATCTGGAATTCACTCCTGGGCTGGCACCTATTTCTCTGATGGACAGAAGCAGTCAGTAAATCACCTCTGTATAAATCATATTTGTGGGCCACATCTGGATTGCATGGCTAGGCTTATAAGGAACCAGTGTCAGTGGTTCAATAGGTAGGATACTCACCCCTGATGCTGGAAGATCAGAAAGCTGTCAGTTCTATGCCCACACCATGTGCTTGGATTCATTTTGTCTGGCAGTTGGTGTTGAGTATTAAAGCTATGAGCAGTTAAAGAGCACCTTCCTGTAGTCCAGGGTTTGATTTCCTTGGCCTCCTTTTAGAGTTGGGAGGTGGTGTAATGGCTAAGGTGTTTACTTAATAAACACATGGTACAGGGTTTGAGTCTTAACTTTGGGATGGAAAGTCATGATAGGTTTAAAATGGCTCATTAGAGCAGATAGCCTAGTGCACACCTATGTGCCTGCAACAAGCCTGCCTTTTTCCAAAATACAGAGCATAATCATGATGCTACATGCACTACAGAGATACACTGTTTCTTTCTCATTTGGCTTTCTTTTGAGATCCATAAACTTACAAGATATTCAACATATTCTCCCCGAAGTTCAACAGACTTGGCAAATTGTGTCTGAAGTTTCTGTAACCCTGCCAAAAATAGTCTGAAGTCTGATCACTGAAATACCGCTTTTCTGCTGCAATCACCTCCAGATCACTCAAAAATTGCTACCTTTTCAAATATTTTTAAGGTATGGAAAGAGGAAATAGATGGAGCAAGATCTGGTGAGTAGGGTGGATGATCTATGCACTCAAACCATAATTTCATCAAAATAGCTATTGTTTTGCCAGCTTTGTAAACAGGTGAAATGGCCTTGCAAAAGAGAACTCCTTTCTGCAGCTTCCCTCTCCTTTTTTCTTTCAATGCCTCTTTTAATTGGCACAAGTTACAGTAGTATTCTGCATTACCTGTTTGGCCCCTTGGAAGATAGTCAGTCATTACAACACCTTCCTTTATCCCATGACCTTTCCTGCTGACTTTTGGGTATTGAACTTCTTTGGCCTTGGTGAACCTGTGTGCCACCATTGTATGGGCTGTCTCAGGATCATAGTGATGTAACCATGTTTCATCAGCAGTAACTAGTTCCAAAAAGTTGGTACCAGCTCGATGAGAACGCCACAAAATCAACTTGGAAGTGTCCATGCAATGTCTTTTCTCATTGACATTCAAACATTTGGGCACCCGCTTGGTCACAGATTCTGCATACCCAGCTGCTCATGGAGTATAAACTCAACATGCCCCCTGGATATCTGTAGTGTCTCAGCAATTATTTTAGCTGATATTTGCCAATGTGTCAAAATCAGGTCATGGACGTGGTCAACAACTTCAGGAGCTGACACACAATTTCTGGAGCTGAAACCGTTTGAGGCCTCCCAGACCTTGCTGCATCTTCAGTCTCAAAATATCCATACTGAAAGTTTGAACACCACTTCTTCCAAGTTGGTGTTCAAAGGGCACTTGTCAGTCAGTGTTTGAATCATACATTCATGGATTTCCTTTGGAGTTTTCTTGTGCAGGAATAGGAACTTCATGGCAGCTCACAGTCCCACACTTGAAAATTCCATACTTTTCATTTGACACGGTTCAATCAATTATGTGAAAAAATGTCAAAATATAGCGTTATGTTTCTGCAGATTGACACTTTACACAATGAAATACCCTGTTTTCAGCTACAGAGGCAAAATAACACTCAAAATTTAGAAAGTTGATCTGGAATAAAATAAACACATACATGCATCAGGTCCACGAAGACATTATCATGGAAGATTACAGGTACTCATATTTAAATTGGAAAAATCTTAAATGGTATAAAATAATGGAATCTGCCTGAAATGTGTGTGTGGGGTGCATTACATTGTATTGTCATGCTTATTAGTGGAGGTCTGCATTCAATAAATATCTTCTTTTTCAAATATTCATATTTACCTAATAGTATCTAATGGAGTCTGAAGAAGTAAGCTTGACACTAATCACTTCTCATGAAATTTCTCACCTTATTACTATATCCAGGAAAAATATATTTCCCTTATTCTGGAGGGCTTAATGTTGTAAGATATGTGAAGAAACAGATGTATGCATTTGTTCTCCTTGGAATGCTGCTCTATTTATCATTCCACCTGGTTACTGGTGCAGTATGGATTGTTAAGCATAGTCATCACTCATAGAAAATTGCCTACAGCTCATGAATGATGAATTTGTAAAACCAAAATGTCTGGTTAAGACATGCAAACCCTACTCCAAGAAACATGATTACATTTCCCTTACATTAATAAAGCATGTTATTATCCCAGGGGCATGAAATGAATAATAAGTGTAACACACTCCCATGAAACCTGCTGCCTTGCTTGCATCACTAGAGGTTTAGTTGAACAGCAAGATCTAGGAGCATGTTTTTGTTTTGATAAGTGTTTAAGAAGGGATACTTTAACTGTACGCATAGGTGTTGAAATTTTAAGCATTACATCCTATTTTCAGGAGATGCAAATAAACTTGAAATATGGTCATCATGCATTTCTGCAGCATTAATTAGGAAGTATTTAAAAGGGCTACTGTGTATATGTGTATTCACATATCTATCTGTATATTCAATTACATGTATATCTACAGATCTGTGTGTGTTTGTGTGTGTGTATCCCGTTGAAAGTTCAAGCAGCAGATACACATGAATTACTGTTAAAAATACTACTTTATTCAGGTAAACATAAAAACGAATCTGCCTTTTCCAAAACAGCAAATGAAAAGGTAGTGACAGGTGGAAAATAAAACAGCAACTCAGTAGAACTGCCACTATCAAGAAAAAAATATTCAGTTCAGAAGCTACCCCTGTGGTGCTAGTTCAAACATTAGGGTTGACAGTCCAAATTGCAGCTTTAAAAACAATGATTCACATGTTACAGTCTTTTACAGAACAGTGTATAAAAGTTAAAATGTGTCTTCACCATGGCTTGTACTATTGAAATATTAAGTCTTTAAACATTATGTTTCTTTTAAGCAAAACAAACATTTCTAGCACATAAACGACATCTGTGAAGCAATACATTTTTGGATGAGCCAGCATCTCTTTCTCTGACACAAAAATCCTTCCCAAAAGGTTTCCAATACACGACTCTTTAACCTAGCTACCAGGACTTCCAAAGGCATTACCATAGCCCCAAGCCAAGACTTCCTTCTTGAAGCTGTCTACCCCAGTCTTTGGTACATCTCTCCTTTACAAAACACTCCAGACTCATCCAGACTATTAAAAGAACAATGCCAACTATAATGTGAATTCCCTGGCCTTATAAATGTACAAGGTGCTAGTATCCAGCTGCTTCTTATCTCCTGGCCAAAGGCATTTTCACTTAAAGGGGGCCAGACCCCTCTCCTTGCTTCTTTGTGTTTTCCCATAATTTAAGCCAGCTGTCCCTATCTACAAGATATTGTATTTTAGTCCCAAACCCAGCACTGGCATACTATATAATGCTACCTGTGCCTATTGGTATCATCTACTAGGCAGTTTCCTGGTGAAACTAGCATGCCAGTTATAGATGACAAGCATGTTTGAAGTCTTTGGGTCCCAGCCCACTGGAGGATCTGTGAATTCTAGACAGGCCATATGTATTATGATAGCAAACACCAAAACAATGCTCAATGCAAAAGTGGAGCAGTTTGAGTGGCAGGGCCCACTGGAAGAGCTAAACACTGCCTTCCTTCTGCTGATAAAGCCACTGCAGGGGTCATGATCTGTATGCATAAATTCTATAAGGCCCTCTTCTAGCCAGGCAATTCGTCTTGATTGTGTAGTATCTAGTCACAGTTTTGTTTATCTTTCTGCCTAGATAGCATAACCTTGGGGTGAAATTTGACATTAACCCAACCTCAGAGCAACTCTGTAAATTGTAAAAGAGTTAGAAAAGACAGAAGACATCAGAACAGGCTCAAGTCAAAGGCTTTGCTTAACTTTTTTTTAATGCTTCCTCAGCCTCTGGTGTCTACTTGATTCCTCTGGTCATCTTGCCTTTAGTCAGGTCAGTTATGGGATAGGCTACAAACACAAATTCTGGAATAAATTTTCTTTAATGCCCTGCAAGTCCTCAAAAAGCTGCAAACTTGCTTTTTTGTGTTCTGAGGAACTGGCTATTCCTTCACAGTTTCTATTGTTCCTGTCTGGAGCATAATTAAAACCTTTCTTCTTACAAATCCCAAATATGCCAACTTTATATTTTGTTACATTGACAATAAGCCTGGCCTGCCTCAAGGAGTCCAAATTTGCCTGAATTCTAGGAAAATGAGAGCCCGAGTATTCTGAGTAGATGGCCACATTATCCAGGCAAGATGCTGCTGTATAAGACCAATGCAATTTCAGCACTCAATCAATCAGTCTTTGAAATATGGTCAGAGCACTATGAAGACAAAATGAAAGATAGTATATTGGAAAAGAATGCAGTTTTCACCTTAGCTTCTTTGGCTAATGGAATCTGCTAGTATCCCGTCAGGTTATGGGTGGTGAGAAACCTTACACCTCCTTCCTCACTCATTTATTTACTTAAATTTGTTTACCAGGGTGGAACACTGACCAAACAATGACTAATTACAGGGTCAGCATCATACATTGCTTATATCTGTCCTTCTTTTAGTCTAAGCTTTTTTATAAAATAAGGTGATATCCTTTTTATTTCCCTTTTAAGAAAAAATATTGTCTGTATACTAGATTTCTAACTTTCTCTCTTTTTATATAGTTTTCTTTTTATACTGCTAATCCTATGTCCCCTTTACTCAAATTCTACAAGACGTTCTTCCAAAATGTCTTTATATTCATTTTTATTTTTATTCTATTTTCTAGCATTAAAAATGTGATATTTTTATACCCACTATATAGACAAAATTTCAGAAAATTCATTCATAGTCATATGCTTTTCGCATAGTTTGCTATCTTCCAAATTCATTTCTTCTGTCTTACTAGCTTCATCAGTTAAACATTTTCATTCCTTTTCCTTCTTTTATTATCTCCTTAGTCTCATCTATATGTGCCCAAACAGCTTTATGATCAGAAAATTCAGCAATCTGCATGCCTCCTTTACCGTCTTCCATTTCATTACAATATATTGCATAATCTATCTGTTTTAAATATTCTTCTTTGATAAGTCCAGTCTCTTTTTTTCTATCTGTTGTCCTCCACATGTTATAAATTTTATTAGTATCTTAACATCCTGTGTTATGCTCCCTTTCCCTTTTCTTAAATTTTAGTTAAAGTCTTCTGTCATAATTGTATACATATTAACCAAAACATTAAGACCTCAAACATTTCTTTCTTGCCGGTGATATTCATGTATGCATAAGCTGCAGATAGTATTATGCACTTTCTCCTTTTCTTACATCACACATCACCATCCTACCTGGTATTAGTATTTTAATATCTAGTATTTTGATTTCTTCACGATTTTATTAAGATACCTATACTACTACAGACCCTAAAATATTATTTTCCCACAAAGCCTCAAATTTATCTTTCACTTTTTTTATACACCTTGGATCTAATAAACAAATAATTTCTGCCTTCATATTCTTACACCATTTAATTATGATTAGTCTCCAGTCTCATTTCTAATAATATTTACATTAATACTTAATATACTTATATTATCCTTTCTCTTTCTTTGTTTCTTTTTCCATTTTGTCTTTGCCTTACCCTTCCTCCTATTGATTTTCATTATTTTGTTCTTGTTCTTCTCCTATTCTAAAACCTCCCTTGTCTCCTTCATCACTTCCCAGTAACTAATACCTGTTCCCGTCTTGAATGATAACATCTCCTTTCAAATATTTAACTTAATTTCATCTTGATTTATTATCTGTTCATCTTCTATATTTTTTCCAATAGAATTTTTTATTTCATCTTATTAACAATTATTTTGTCATTTATTCTTTCATTCTGTAGCATAGGACAGTCAATCTAAAAGTGTTCCATAACATTACATTTCTCACACTTTGGTTCACAATTTTTTCTATATGACCTTTGTCTACATATTGCTTGCATTTTTTTTCACAGTCCTGCACTAAATGCTTTTCATCTCTTCACAAAGATGGTATTTGGCCCTAGTATCTTGCTCTGTCCCTCTTTGAATTAACATTTAATATATTCTGAACATGCTAAATTCTTCTATCTGTTACCAACACTTCCCATCTGCCCAAACATTTCTATCATCACAAACTTTTTATATCATGTAACTCTTTACAAACGGTTAGAAAAAAGTACTAAATCCTAACAGAATTAATATCAGCAGTTAAGAATTGCATTTTCCTTTCAGGTTAAAGTCCAAAATAAAAAAAAAAAGTCCTTCCAGTGTGCCTTTTATTCCCCATCTCAGCTATTAACAAAATGCTTCAAAAGTCACTTCACAGAAGTTCTCAATCCCCACATATATTAAGGCTTTTATAACCTTTACATGAAAGCCTAATGGTAAGATTATATTGTCCACAACATAGGTTAATAGGATCATAGGTAATAACGAGATTTGCTGCCCTTGTAGGCCATTATAAACCCAGCCAATTTATTTTTGTGGTCAAAATAACCTAACCCATTTGGTTATATATATTGGCTTTACCTATAGAATAGTCAATAATTACATCATATCCACTTAAACAGATGTCAGTTTTTGTGTTAATTCTTAATACATGTTTTTTCGTTCTGCACTGATCAATTAATGTCTGTTTCTATATTCTTCCTTCTGCTGTCACACCTCTTTGCCTACCCATTCTTACAACCTACGCATAACATTTTTATACTCTATTGCCATTGTGTGCCATTAAAACTAGTTACTTTACTAGATGATCAAACACCAATGTTTTCTGCCCTCCTATCATGGAAGAACACTTCTCTGCTCTTAGAAATGCATTGCTTCTTCTTCTACATCCATAACTCAGTTAACTACATAACTCAGTCTTGTATCTGCTCCATTCTCCAGCTCACTCTGATTCATCAGATTCAGTACAGTCTGAGTTGACAATTCACCTCCTTCCAACTCCATTGCTATAAATTCCTCATTTCTAGTAGGTTTGGTAAATTCTCAATTGCCTTCTTCCAGTAAACACACACAGCACCTTCTTTCATGGTATCCACCATCTTAGAGTTCTCACAGTCACTTCAGCAGCAGCCCTCTGGCATTACCTACTGATCATGCAGTAAAACAACAAGACAGAGTAGGTGTTGCTTTATTTACATCTTTTACAATATTTGTATTATTTAAATTATTTATATTGCATACAAATATTATTATTTACAGTATTTCCACAATTGCATATCATGTGCACAATTTCATTCACTAAAACTACTCATTGTTTTGTTTTTCTTTCTTCATTTAACATAATCAAATCTAGAACTATCAAAGAAAAACCACACTAAATAAACTTAATACAATTTTCCTAATAAAATACTTTCATCCACCCCAATTTCCTTTTCCATCACCACCCCTTTATCCTATTTAACACATCTTCATCCTCTGCATTTTTGTTATATAATAAACTTCCACATCTCCTTTTCCATAACCTCTATACAAAAAAAAAACAAAATATTATACCATTTTTTTCAATGTGACTTTTACTTTCCTTCCCACATTCTACTTATGTTCATTTTTAAAAAATTCTCAAAAACTGTTATTATTTTTACAGTTCTGTAAAAAAGTGTTCTGTCTTCTTTTGTATTACGTTCTTTATATTTTCTCTCTTCCAACTCTTTATGCTTCATATAGCTTTTTACAGGGAACGTATTCAGCAATAGGTGTCACAAAAAATTACTTGCTTCATAAAAATTAAAATCTTTTCATTATTTCATATATATTTTTTAAACATATTCCCTTAATTTTTTTCATTGGTGTATGTATATATATATATATATATATATATATATATATATATATATATATATATATATATATATGTGTGTGTGTGTGTGTTTAGATGGGTCCCTATTGGATGATCATGTTTGCACAAATTTGAAATTCACATGATCAAGACAATCTGGTCAAGTTTTTAAAAACCTGAGGGTTTTGAATGAAAATCTTGGTACACAGTGAGGATGGAGAAATTTACCCTTTTCCCAATTGTAGGCTGATCTTGGAGTTTGTATATATAATTTGTAGGGGTGGGGGTGCCGGAGGGCTTACCCCCTGCAAAAATGTAAAAAAGGTAGATTTTTGTGTGTGTGTTTTTTTTTTAAAATATGAGTTTTCAGAAACGTGATCATATGGTCTCAACCATATGAATTTTGAGTTTCTGAAAACTTGATCTTCTGACATAGACCCATATATATATATATATATATATATATGTATATATATATATGTGTGTATATATATATATATATATATATATATGTGTGTGTGTGTGTGTGTGTGTGTGTGTGTGTGTGTGTGTGTGTATGTATGTATATATATATATATATATATATATATATATATATATATATATATATATATATATACATATATTTATATATGTATGTATATATATATATATATATATATATATATAAAACAATTCTCCATTACATTTCATTTATCTTAAAATAACATTTTCCAATCTCTGTTTTCTATAACTTCTATACTTTATTTGATTCATATATTCTTTAATTTCTATCTTTTCTTTTTTTTTCTTTCTCTTTATTCCATATTGCCTTATATCTCACATTCAGCATTCCTCCCATTATATATTCTCTGTTTCTCAAACTTTTTTTAATTATACATAAAAATGCATAGATACTAGGTTTTATCAAATTTAGCCATCTTTCTTCTTTTTTATTAAAAAATATATCCCTTATCAAAGGATTATACACCCCTGATAAAATTGAAAAACAACATTAAGCATTATTTCTTTTTTAATCTTACTTGAAAATATATGCACTCCACCTAAGTATGCTAATGTCCCAAATACATAGGTATTCAACATATATCCATTTTAAAGAAATATTTCTACACAGAGTGAATGGTGTTTGCATCCGCATAGCCTTCTCAGCAGAGCACCTTTTATATTATTGAAAGCACACTACTGAGAACAGATCTGCAGACACAAACACAGAATGAGTGCAGGGGGCATGTTGCAGTAGTGCTCACAGATCCAACATGCCTCCCTGCACTCTCAAAGTGACTTTTTAAATGCTTTTAGTATCTGTGGACACTGGAAGCAACTAATAACAGTAAAACAGTGTCCGTGAACACTGAAATAGTTAGTAGGACTTGAAATAAATGCAGGGGGTGTGTGACAGGTACTGGACTTTACAATGCAATTTATAATGCTTTCATGTCCATGGACACCAAAAGCATGATTGTCAATGGGAAGCAATGCAGGGAGTATGTGACCGGTACTGTCACACATCCCCTGCATTGGGAAAGTGCCATATGGCACTGTATAATGCTTTCAGTGTCCATGGACACTGAAAGCTGGAGTGTGAATGGGAAGCAAAGTGACAGGAACTGTAACACCCCCCACTGCATTGTCAAAGTGCTGTATGGCATTTTACAGTACAAGTGTGTCCTCAGGCACACAGCCATACCTGTAAACCTCTTAGTGCCCAAACTCCAGAGAAAGGGCAACCAAATGAGGGGACAAAGGCCCAAAAATAGGGACATATTTTAAGTACAGCTCTGATAAACTTAGAAAGTTGATAGAGGAACAGGGTTTGTATTAACATACATTTTCTGAAGGATTAGAAGTCTGAAACTCAAATGTTTGTCATTATTTAGTGATTTCAATCATGATATTGCACATACAGACTTAGAAAGTTGATAGAATGACAGGTAGTGCATTACCAAATATGAATCAACATTAGTATTAATATATGTAATTAAAGTGATTGTATTATTTTTTTTCCATTATAACTGAAGTTTAAGCATAGCTGAGCAGGTTTGCACATCACGGAGCTTTGCTTAGCATTCTTAAACATCTTATAGGAGCTAAATACAAATATATAGCTAAAACCCTTAACAGCAAGATAGTGTAGTGGTTTGCATACAGCAGTTCACAGTTCAAGTACCAAGACAGGCCCTTCATTTTTACATGGGAAAGCATTGTTAAAAAATATTTTTTTTTATTTTTATATGATGCAGTAATTGATATTTATTAACCAGGGTAGTGTAGCTGGTCCATAATTGAAGTGTCAGTGGATATATGCTATGAAACCCCCATATAACACAAAAGTGTCCCATACAGTACAGTCACACCCCAAGGTAATGTCATTAAAGCACATAGGGAGATGTGATGTAAAGTAAAATATATACACTATATATATATATATATATATATATATATATATATATATATATATATATATAAAGTGCAGTCATACCTTTCAACCTGTTAAAGCAAGAAATCTGGACAAAGCCATTAAAGAAAAGTGAGAGAAAGGGACAAAACTAGGGACACGTTTAAAATAATGCTCTTACAAACTTAGAAAGTTGATAGAATGACATGTTTTACATTACTACGGATTGTCGTGAAGAGTATGTGGCTTGCAGCTGATATGCCGATAGTTATATATAGAGTTCTATATATTTAAAATGGTCTTATGAAATAAGTTTTATTGTCATTTATGTGTAAAGGTTAACTGTAGCTGAGCAGGTTGGCACAGCACGGTGTGGTGCTCAGCAATGTTTAAATGAAAATAAAGAAGTATATATAGCAGTTTAACAGCAGATCTTCACTGGCTGAATGGTTAGGACACTGGAACTTGTACATGAGGTGCAAGGGTCAAATCCTGGCCATTCAGCTTTTTACACATGATAGGGAAATGTTGTACATGTTTTGTATTTCTTTTGTACACATTGAAATATGTTAACTGTGCTGGTCCAGCCTAACTAGAAGCCTATTTGCAGTGGAGAACCAAGTATAAAAGCCCCAGTTACACACAAGTGTCCAATGCACTACAGTGACAAGATCAGCTAACTTAGTGAAATGCATACATTTAGGAGATATAATAATAGTGTCACTGGATGTATGACGTGAAATTTCCCATGTAAACACAAGTGCCCCAGACAGTACAGTCATACCCCAAAGTAATGTAACAAAAGCACATAGGGGGACATCATGTAAAATAAAATATGTACACTTAATATATGTCAGTAAGGACTAATGTGCAATTCGTTAATTGTCTAGAAATGAAATCTGAGCAATGCTTAGCAGTGTATAACTGTGCATACCTGGTTTGAGCATTGCTAAGAAGTAGAATTGTAAGCATTCAGCCCAGCTAAGCAGATTTGCTCACTGCTTGGTCTGGTGGACTGGCCTTGGTGATGCCATACATTATGATGCTGATGTCATGGATAGACAGTGGGGTGCGACATTGCCATTGCTCACCTGTGCAATGTCTGTGCTTCAGCACAAGGTGGGAGTAGGACTTCAGCCATGTGGATGTAGGTCAGCACCAGGATCAGCTGAGAGTCAATGTGGCCATGCACATTCACACTCCCATAGTGGCAGTACCACCAGCAGTACCAAAGAGAGGGTGCTGTCCACACCACAATGGAGCAGGTCATGGGCATATGGTCCTGGCTGGTCCCATCAGGGACACGTATCCAGCAGACAGCAGTTTCTGTTGAGGAGTAGTACTGCATCTATACCTGGGCCTGGTTGTGCCAATGAGACTCCTGGCAGAACCATTTCCAGTGTCCATGGCCAGAGATGGTGAACTGTAAATCCTGCCATGTATGGTCCACGGCTGTCCAACATATCCCTGTGTAGAGCAACCACATGGCTTGACTGTGTGCATACAAACACTCACACATCTGTATCACAAGTAGGTCACCACCACACACACACAGCTCCTTTGCACAGCCCAGTTGAATACATACACACACACACACACACACACACACACACACACACACACACACACACACACACACACACACACACACACACACACACACACACACACACACACACACACACACACACACAATGCCAACATTATGGCCCAGCCTAGGCCTCATGCAAACCCACACCACCCCCTGTGCATGTGATGATACCTGTGCCACATTCCTGTTATCCATACCATCAATGCAGGGACGTGCTAATATGGGTTTGATGCACAGGGTGAATATAGTACAGAGTAGTAATGTAATGCTGTGTAAGGAGCTGTCCATTGGTAACTGTTATGGTGTACATATCAAAGTTTATGTACCTTTTAGCCATGATGCATTATTACTGTTAGTACTGCTGACAGACTGTAGTCTCACATACTGTATTCTGTTTGTGTTCCATGTGTCTGTGTGTCTGAATGCCATGGGCCTGCTTACATTACCAATGATGAGTATGGCAGAGTAGAAACACAGTGACCTTTTAATAGCCAGGATACAGCTGTATATGTACATGTTTATCAGGTGTATATGCATGCAACAATGTGTGAGAGACACTGGAGGCAGACAGTGTGACCTTTCATATATATATATATATATATATATATATATATATATATATATATATATATATATACCCCTTGGCACAGCCAGCTAGCCTTCATACATGTTATCTGGGAGTTCTGTAGTACCACAGGCTCATACATACAGAGGAGGTTACTTGGGTACTGGAACTAGGTCCCTCACAAGCCTAGCCATTACTTTACCCAACAGATTCACCTATCTTTTGGGCACCATGTAGTCACAGAGCCTTTACATGTCTACATATTGCACACACATAGGCAACACACAATGTGTGTGTGACATTATGAAATGTGGAGTATAGTACGCAATGTATAGTAATATGACAGTTGGCAGGACATAGCCTGCCCACGGCAAGTGCAACACACAGGACTTCCTCTGGTTTGCTGCTATGACACCTTCATTGTGTGACATTACCTCAAATGACAGTATTTCTCATAACATTAAGGTGCTTCTGATGTGCAATAACTGCTCTATGCTATCAGTACAGAACCGTATGGCATGTTTCTTGTCCTACACTCTTGGGACCTCTTTTCACTGTTTCAGTTGTGGTGACAGCTGACACCTCGCCAAACATGGACCGCAACCTGCAGGGTGGTACAGACATACCTCTCAACTGTACAGATTTCCACAGAATGTCCAGATTCATGCCTCATATTTCTGGTCCATTTTCTCATAAACCTGTGTTCTTCTGGCAAATTGTTGCCAGATCATTGCAGGTTGATGTAAAAAAATAACGACAGACATTATGAGTTGCAGATGTCATAACTTGCAGACCTTCTATGCTAATGTAAAGCCTGTTATTCTACCACCTTTCTAAGTTTGTAGGATCAATATTTGAAAAGTGTCCTTATTATGTGGCTTTTGTCACCCTATTATTTATGGCTTTGTAAACATTTCTTGCTTTAAGAGCTTTGGAGGCATGGGTACAGATGGTGGCCATACTTCTGACCTCTGCATATGTCTGCAGACTGTACTGCTGTCTGACACATACTGCCTTTCCATCTGTCATAAACCTGTGGTTTTCTGGCCAACATTTTGGAAAATCATGACAGACTAACATTGCAGATTAATGATGGATATTGTCATGTAACAACACATACCCTTTGGAAGGTGCATTCAAATGCATGAACTGTTCTGCTATCTATTTCCCATGTGTGTCACAGCAATATGTGAAGGGTGTGCTCAGTGTTTGCTGTTTGCCCCAGCTTCCCATATGGCTTTGACCAGATGTCCTGCTGCGAGTGGTTGAGAGGTGGTATATACACACACACACACACACACACACACACACACACACACACACACACACACACACACACACACACACACACACACACACACACACACACACACACAGATTCATAACTTGCCCCTGCTCATAGCTGAACCTCTACCTGCCTAGTTTTACCAATGATACTGCTAGATACATGACAGAAACACCACAGAGGTAATGTAATGTAGTGTTGCAGTGTCTGCCACTACTATTAAAGTGGGTGACAACTGCAGGGCTGCTAGGATTGCCAATGGTGGGTTCAGAGGCCCTTAACATGGTAAAGCCATCTGAAACACACACACACTGCTGCATGGTGACATGCATTGAAACACACATGCACACAGAGTTGACACATCTCATATTAGATGACCCATCTATCTATTTATGTACAATACACAGTGATATGACTATTGCATGCACCACAGTGCCTTTGTGTCAGAAACTGTGCAACTGTGCTTGTAAGGTGGATGACATCTGTAGGGGCTGCAACTAGGTTGGCAATGGGGGAGTTTACAGGGTGGAAGAGGCATACAACATGGTATAACCATCACATACACACAGTGAAGACAGCCACAGGAGATATGCATACGGAAATGCATACACAGTTGCCAATAGATTAGTAACCCTACATATCCACTTGTATATACTATAGTGCTACTTACACATTACAGGCACCACAGAGATTATATGCTGGGGACATAACTTACTACCTCTTACAAAAAGAAATCTTGGGGATGTCTTCATGGATGGTGGGATAAAACACCCAAAATAACAACTAGTCTCATATATTGCTGTTACATACCTGGACAAGTGATAGAGTAACAGACTTTGTATCTGCATGATGTTTCAGACAGGTATGAAGTCTGATGATAGCATGTCTGTCACTATGGTAACTGTGACATATATGGCAATGATTACTCATAAATGCCCATTGTTAGGGGACACACACCACATATAGGTTGCAAACATCTGGATAGTCCATATACATCTGTACAGATGACTGGTATGGCCTGTATAGTTTAACATGGTGCATGTAAGGCAGATGCCATTAACTACCCCTTTAAAGTAATGCCATGGGGAAGGAGTCAACAGATCTTAAAATGGTATCATCAACACACACAACAGCCACAGGGGAAATGCATCACACACAAACACACACAGTACTACAGTTGCCAGTATTGAGATTAGAACTCCTACCTAGCTAATTATTTGTACTATAGTATTACACGGTTATTGCACGTGCCACATGGCTTATAGGGCTAAAGAGTGTATACAGGTACTTTTAAGGTGAATGACATCAGCGGGCCTTGTAAAGTAGGGTGATGGTCCGGGGTGGAACACACCTCAAAATGGTATAACCCACACCCTCAGGGATATGGTACACACACACACACACACACACACACACACACACACACACACACACACACACACGCACGCACACACACGCACGCACACACACACACACACACACACACACACACACACACACACACACACACACACACGACCGAAATTAGAACCCCTACCTATCTAGTTATTTGTACTACAGTGTTACTCAGTTACTGCATGCACCACCGAGCTGATAGGGCTAAGGGCTGTCCAATGGTACTTCTAAGGTGAATGACATCAACAGCCCTTGTTAAGTATGGCAATGGGAAGTGTACTGGGTGGCAAAGGCCTCAAAATACTCTAACCTACAAACATGCACACTTATACATACACATTTGCCAGAACCAAGATTAGAACCCCTACCTATCTACTTATTTATACTATAATGTTATGTAGTTATTGCATGCACCACAGAGCTTATAGGGCTGATGGCTGTCCAATGGTACTTCTTTTTTTTCCCATAATACATCTTTATTGTTATATTATTTTCAAACACAAGTAAGATCAAAAATAACATATATTCACAAATCAACTGATATCACTAATAACCACACTCTACATACAATATTTACAAGAATGCTTCCATGTAATACATTTAAATATAAAAAAGCATAAGAGTAAATGCAAGTAATAGACAGTTGATTACTAAATTCTCTCCACACACATAAAGAATTATTAATATTTCCAAGTTGAAAATACTATGCTAGTATAATATTAAAAATCTGTTCCCAAATTTTTGGATTATTAACATTTTTATTTTGTGGGTTTAATAGTAATTTATGAGCCAATATATGTTTTGTTGCTAGAACTCTAAAGTTCTGCCATGAAGTTTTAGATGGGTCTAACCAATTTGAAGCTATATAAAGCTTCATTAAGAGAAAAATATTAATATATATCATCATTTGTGATTTAGGGATCTCTTTCGGGGGAATATGCAGAATCATAAATTTCCATGATAACGTTGTACTTTGGTAACCCACCTTCTGAAGTTGACTCTTAAGGGAATTCCAAAGTTTGAAAATACATTTACAACTCCAGAACATATGAAGAAGATCAGCTGGTTGATTCTTACAATATGGACAAGTTGGTGAATTTTTGGGATTAAATTTATGCAGGGTAAGGCGTGTATAATATGCATTGTTCCAAATCATCAACTGGGTATATATTAATTTTTGAAGAGAAGTAGATGTGATGGTCAAGTCAATTGCTTTTAACATATTACTTCTATCTGTCAGTAAAAGTTTCTCTTCCCAGTAGTTTGATAACAACATTTTATCATGAAATTGAAATTCTTTAATTAATTGATTTGCTGTCGTGATATATTTAAGATCCTGTTGGAGAGCTTGCCACAACAAAGATCATCTATTAATAGCCTCTTCTTCCAGTTTAAAACTTTTAAAATAGCTTATAGTGAGTTCTCTAATTTGTCTCAGAATAACCACATACTTTTTAGGTAAGTTAAGTTCTTGTCTTATTTGGTTGGCTGAACTGTCAAGATGTTTATATATATCAATCAAAGTTAGATTAACTATCAATGGAAACTTGTTGAGATCAATTAGTTGATTATTCAATTTTAAATTAGGATTCTTATGAAAGGGTTGAAAAACCATCATATGTTGAACCAAATCTAATGAATGAAATAAGTTATGTAAAGAAAATATGTTCATTTTGATGTGTTCAATAATCCCATAGAATTTCAATGTATCCTTACCTAAAAAAAAGTATTGCTTTAGGATTGATATTTAACTTTAGAATATATTTATAATTCAGAACTACCCAAAGTGGTGTCCACTTAGTATTATTTATATCATACTTGGCAATTCTTAAAATTCTATTAGAATTTACAATTAAATAATACATTTCAAAATTAGGCTATTCCAGTTCTCCTCTACTTTTTGGGGTCATTAATTTATCATAAGATATCCTGGTTTTCTTTGGTTCCCAAATGAATTATCCAATTCTTTATGAATCTTTTTAAAAAACGTCTTCAAAAGTAATAAATTGGCTGACCTAAAAATATACAATAATCATGGTAATATGTTCATTTTGATAATTGAAACTTTTGCTAACATTGGCAGTCGTACATTTTTCCATCTCCCAAAATCCGAAATTATTTGTTCCTAGATTGCTTTAATATTATTATTGTAAAAGTCTTTATTATCTGTAGAGAACTCAATACCTAGATATTTAATATTTTCTTTAAATGATACCTGTCCCACTAAGGACAATAACGAAAAGGGTTTAGGTGTCTTTAAAGGGAAAATATTGTTTTTTTTCAAGTTAATTTTATAATTAGAGACTTTTGAGAACTCATTAACAGCTTCAATAATTTTCAGTATCTGATAATGGAGATGCACAATAAATGCTAAGATCGTCAGCAAAAGCTGCCATTAATATTTTAGTTCTATAAATTATTGGGACATTATGATAAACATTTTGTTTAATATATAAAAACAATGGTTCAAGATAGATATTAAATAATAAAGGGGACAAAGGGCAACCCTGGCGTGTTCCATTCTTAATCTGTATTCTTTTAGAGAAGTTTTTATTAATATACAATGTAGTATAGGGATTACTATATAATATTTGCAACATTTGGACAAACTCATGTGATATATTAAAATACGGTAAAAGATCAAACAAGAAATTTGTATCAACCCTATCAAAGGCTTTCTGGGCATCAATTATAAGGGCATAAATATTTAAATTATTTTGCTTAGCATGCTCTAACATAGTATGTAATGTGAGTGTATTATCACTGGTTTGTCTACCTGCCATAAAACCAGTCTGTTCTTTGGAAATGATATGAGTCATGATTCTCTTCAGTCTAGATGCTATAATAGAGGTTAGAATTTTCATGTCTACATTTATTAATGATATCGGTCTATAATTATCCAGATTTTGAGGATCTGAATTGGCTTTATGTATAAAAATAGTTTTTGAGGCGTTAAGATGTGGATCATTAATTTTATTCCTAATTATGTAGTTAAACACAACTGAAAGTATCTTACCGAAAATATCTGCAAACTTTTTATAAAATTCCACTGTCAAGCCATCAGGACCTGGTGATTTATGTGATTTCATATGCTGAATTACATATACTATTTCTTCTTCAGATATCGGTTTAACCAAGTCATTTTGAATGTCCTTTCCTATTGTTGGAAACTTAATTGAATGTAGAAATTGTTCATAATTCCTGTTAGGGGTCATATCCTTTTGTCCAGCATAAATATTAGTGCATATTTTCTCAAAGATATTAAGAACATCCTCAGTTTTAGAATATATTTTATTATTAAATTGTATTTCCGAAATCTGCACGGTTGGTTTCGTTTGATTAATGATCCTAGCTAACGCTCTCGATGGTGTTTGAACATGATTGGCATACCTCACTAACGTCTTGTATTCTTGAAATGTTAATCTACTATTCTGAAGTAAAAAGAGATCCTTTTGACATTTAATCAGTTCCTTCTCTGTTTGCTCATGAAAATCCCTAATCAGTTCTTGATCAAGTAATTTAATTTTTATTTCTAAAGTTTGAATATCTTTGTTTAATATCTTTTTATAAGAAGATGCTTTTTGCAAAAGTGTCCCTCTTATTTGAGCTTTAACTGTTGCCCATTCAATATCTGGGGCAAATTGTTGTTTCCCTAAACTAATCAATAAGTCTTTCAGGTACTTTGTAATTTCCAGTATTATATACTCCTTATTCAATAAATTTGGATTAAGAGACCAATTATAACCTCTTTGTCTCAAAGTATCCTTTACCCCCTTAGTAAAACTCAACGAAATTTTAGAATGGTCTGATATATAACGGGCATGTACAATAACTGTAGGTTCTAGATTGATCAATACTCTTGATATGAGGAAGAAATCAATTCTGGACCACATTTTGTGACATGGGGAATAAAAGGTAAAATTGCTTGTACTATTATCGTTATTCAGATAGTGAAATGGATCATATAATTGAAAGTCTTCTTTAAGATCATTCAGTGCTAATACAGCATGCTTGTTAAATGCTCTTTGTGGACAAGATCTATCCAACTTCGGATTCTGGTAGGTATTCCAATCACCTCCAACAATTACATAATATCTATCAAATTGTGTTAAAATTTAATATAGTGATGCTATGAATAATTGTTGATCATTACAGGGAGCATATATATTTAAAAGTAAAATAGGTTTATCAAACAAGGTAGACGAAAGAATAACATAGCACCACCGTCCATTTTTATCTGTATTAGAATCTAATATATTTTCCTTGTATTGATCTTTAATAATTATGGCTACCCCGGCACTATTTGACTTACCTTCAGATACTACTACTTCTCTAATCCATTTCTTTTTTTTTAACATCACCCCATTGATCATTCATTAAATGCGTTTCTTGGAGTAGGATAAACCACGCCTTAGCCTGCAACAATACATGTAACACCAGTTTCCTCTTCTTCAAGCTCTGGAGCCCTTTAACGTTCCATGAATCTACTTCCCACATTTCAAAGATTCACTGTAAAATGAAAGTTTTGGAGAGAGAGCATAGAAAAAACAAAAAACAGTAAATTCAAAACCATACATAATCTGGAAGCAATCCTTATATCCCGTCCTCAACCAGTGCATACCCACTCTAACCCCGGACCAGGAGATGTATAGGTCCTGTATAATATAGAATGACAAAGGGTTTAAAAGAAAAAGCAGATATAAAAACACCACAATGTAAAATTTCACACATGTATCACAATTAAGACCTATAAAACCTAACTTCACTACGACAAAGCCTAAACTAAACATTCCCTAACAAACACTGCCATAAACTACATCTCTTTGGTTAATTACTATTTAAAGAAATCAAATTAAAAATGTAACAGTACAGTACATGTAAAAAGAATAAAGTAAAAAAATAATGCACTTTTAGTAGTTGGATTAGCTATCTATACATAAACCACATGCATTAAAAAAAAATACATACTAATATATAACCCTATATTAAAGCAAATAGACAGCAAATTGTTAATATCCTTTGTTATACATTCACCTTATACTAGTTTCATAATAAAGCAAGCTTCTAACTAAATAAAATAATAAAAATAACACAAAACATTAAATACTATGCTGACAGGTTAAATAAACATTGCTAAATCCCTGCACCCTCTCTAAATAATATAACTACAAAATGTTGACTAAAAGTTAATAAATGAAGTTCCTAACAAGTTCCTATGTGCTTAAATTACTATAGAACAGTGTTATTTAATGTTAAATAAACAAGAGAGTGTTTAAAACAGTTCTCTTCAGTTTTCCAAACCAGGAAGTCCTGTGAAATGCTCGCGATGGGGGAACGCTTTTGCAGATGGACTCCCAGAAGTGCCACAATGAAATCTGCACCCTTGACAGCATTTTAAGCACTTCCTGTCTTCCTCCTTGTCAAAAACAGATCTTAGAAGCCATAAAATGTCAGGAAACAAGTGCAGGAGATCAAGATAAGGAAAAGCAAACAGTTTTATTACTCAGGAAAAGGCCTAAAGCTTCACAAATGCAAACAAAGGATTACCCGGTCCTCGAAGCACAGTAAACAATGAATCTAGCCTCATCAACATGCCAGTCCCAGCAAAAGTTCAATTCAAGTCTCCGATGCAGGTAAAGCCTTGAAAATTTTAAGAAACAGATTTCTTGCCTCATTTTTGGTGGAAACAGAATGTTTAACCCCATCCACTGTAAATATAAGCATATTAGGATATTTCATTTGAAACTTAATTTGTTTGTCAATAAGAAATTTGCAGTAAGGAGACAGAGACTGTCTAGCCTGTCTGATCTGTATAGGTAAATCCTGTGTCAGAGATATTTTATTGTTTTTCCACATAATATAGCCTCCACCTTGTTTTGCAGTAATAAGTATTCTATTTACATCTTGATAATTAAGCAGTTTAACATACACAGTTCTAGGAAAATTAGAAGCTTGTACCTCTCTCAAAGCTCTGTGTGCTCTTTCCACAATGATTTGTTTCACACTATTAGAATCATTTAAAAGCACTGCAAATATTTGTAGTATGGATGGAATTAGTTAATTATACTGAATGGATTCAGGAATCCCTCTGACAATGATATTGTTTCTCCTGGATCTTGCTTCTAGGTCATAGCCTGTATATCCACATCATGCAGATTAGTTTTTTTTTCCCAGTAAAACTAATTTGTCCTCAGTATCAGAAATTCGAGCCTCCGTCTTATCCATTCTTTCCAGCAACTGAGTACATGAAATTCCATATGATTGTATTTGATAAGTCAGTTCTTTTAAAGCTTCTTGTATAGGCAGAAGTGCAGTTTTGATATCCTCCATATTTAAAGCTTGATCAGCTTTAGTTTTAGTCCCTAGTTTCTGTTTTTCCTGTGCTTTAGTAATTTTATGTCGTTTAGTAGTCACATCTTTTTCTGGTGATTGCAATTCCGATAATTTTGTTTTAGTCATAGTTATATCCATGCTTTTGTCTTCTTTTGACATCTTATTGGAACACAAAAAGTTGCAATATAAAAAGCACACGGTTCCTTTGTGTATTCCTCTCTGCAGAGCTAGCTAATCTGTTGTAATCCAGTGAAATATATTCCTTTTTTCCGTTTTTTCTTCTCAATCCAGGATAAATAAGTGTAGTTAGAATAAGTTTATCAAAGTTTTGATGTTAAAAAATTTATAGTATCCACTCAGGGTTTTGATTTCCTCAGGTTAAATGTAGAGCTGCAGTTCAGCAGTGTTCACAGAACAGCAGCCATCTTTGAATCAGTCCAATGGTACTTCTAAGGTGAATGACATCAGCAGGCCTTGTAAAGTAGGGCAATGGAAGTGTACTGGGTGGAACATACCTCAAAAACATTATAACCCACACCCCCAGAGGATATGGTTCTCATTCAAACATACACACAATCACAGTTGCCAGTATTAGGTTTAGAACCCCTACCTATCTAGTTATTTGTACTGCACTGTTACACAGTTATCACATGCACCACGGAACTTAGAGAGTTGAAGAGTCCCAAGGTACTTCTAAGGTGAATAACATCAGCATCCCTTATAAAGTATGGCACTGGGAAGTGTACTGGGTGGCAAAGGCCTCAAAATACTCCTACAAACATACATATACACACACACACACACACACACACACACACACACACACACACACACACACACACACACACACACACACACACACACTTACATTTGCCAGGACTGAGATCAGAACCCCTACCCATCTAGTTATTTGTACTATAGTGTTACAAAGTTATCATATGCACCACAGAGTGTATAAAGCTGTTAAGTGTCCAAAGGTAATGGTAAGGTGAATGGCATCAGCAAATCTTGTAAAGTAGCAATGGGAAGTGTACAGAGTGGCAAAGGTTTCATAATACTTTAAACTAC
The DNA here is from genome assembly GCF_019279795.1 of Protopterus annectens. NCBI lineage: Eukaryota > Metazoa > Chordata > Ceratodontiformes > Protopteridae > Protopterus > Protopterus annectens. Next base: position 1,654,103,319 of record NC_056741.1, on the reverse strand, counting down.
AAACACACACACACACACACACACACACACACACACACACACACACACACACACACACACACACACACACACACACACAAAGGCAGGTAACGTCATATTACAACCTCTACATCAGTACTATTACACAATGGAGCTCACCGTAATGCTAGCAAATGTGACTGGTTTCAATTGGTGTGCAACTGTCAACAGCAGGACATCACTCTATGCCTTTCAGGGAATTCCTGTCTATGACTCAGTCTCTGTGTGTCTCTCCCTGTGTCTCTGTCTCTATCACTGTCTTTCACTTCCCCATGTCTATGTGTGTGTATGCTTGCAATATTGTTATATGTTGCCCATATATATATATATATATATATATATATATATATATATATATATATATAGATGTATGTGTATCGAATGCAACAGATGCAGATATGTCACTTATGGGCCATGTACAGCTAGCTGAGGATAATCCTGTCTGATGGGTGTGGGTAGAGTCTGTTAAGGTTTACATAGCTGTCTGCATGCAAAGACATCTGTGCACAATACAGTGATACAGTCCGATGTGGGTTTAGACATGGGCTGTAATTCTCTAAGTGTAGGAGCATGCCCAGTATGACCTTCCATTCCAGAGTTAGTTGTACTCTGGTCCAGGGTTTTGTGTGCTACAGCCATACCTCTCAACCTGTTAGTGCAAGGAATCTGAAGATAGCCTGCCAAAATGGGGGACAATGGCCCAAACATAAGGATATACTGTAAATATTGCTCTTATTAATGTGTAAAGTTGCTAGTGTAATATGGTTTGTTTTAGCAGACATTGACACTAAAATGTATTGTGTCAGTAGTTACTGACAGAAATTCTCAGATCATCACAGTGATTTACCTGAGATATACGAGATGTATGATACAGAGATCGAAATTATGAGCCAAACTATAGACATTCTTGCCCAATCTGGTAAGTTGAGAGGTGTGGCTACAGCCGATTGACTGATGAAGATGTGTAAACAGCCCAGCAGCTCAGTGATAAACTGGCTGGGGATCATCTGCTTGTGTGTTTATACTTCTTAACTGAAAAGTCATATCCTGGTGTGACTCATACCTCTCAACTGTACAGTTTATGCAGAATGTCCAGATGTTTGTCTCATACTTTTTGTCCGTTATTCATAAAATTGTGGTTTTCTGGCAAGTTAGTGGCAAATAATTAAAGACTGAAGTTAGAAAATAATTACAGAACCCTTGAGTTTCAGACTTCATAACCTTTAGTAAATTCATGCTAATGCAAAACCTGTTATTCCACCACCTTTCTAAGTTTGTGAGAGCAATATTTAAATATTGTCCCTATTTTGGGGCCTTTGTCCCACTTTTATTTATGACCTTGTCCAGTTGTCTTGCTCTACGAAGTTGAGAGGTATTGGTGTGGGTACACAGTGCATTCTACTGAGCAGAGATGTCCATTATATGTGTGGTATATTCCACATAGCACTGTGATTTCCAGGTATGTCAGTGGCAGAGTACAGTAATGTGGAGAACCAGTGACAGACATTTGTTTATAGGTTGACAGGGTGATATTAGGTTACTACTCTGTTGGCCCTGATGCCCTTATAACCCTCACAGATGAGAGTGTAGCCCATGTTAGGAGATGTCAGCACCCAGAGTGCCTGTACAACAGGGACACAGGTAGAATCACAGGAATGTATTTCTGTTTCCCAATGCACTTATACAGGGAGCACTTCACAAGGGGTATTGAGGCAATCGGCTTGATGTGTACAGGGAGTGTATTCCATGGATGGGAAAGTCTGTGGGACACGTATCTGTCACACCAACAAGTCCTATTGATATCACAGACCAGGTTGATGCTGCGCCTACAGGTTGATCGAGTGGGCCTTGACTTCCAGATGTGCAACAGTCCCATCAAGGCAGGTCTGGATTGCTTTGTATGCCAGACAGAGGTCACCTCTGAGGAGTCAGTATGGAACTGAGTAGAGGGACAGTTCTGTTAACCTATTTGTGTAGGGTAGGTGTTTGGGGTCCTAGATTCTTCCTGTGAGGGACCTCTGTCTCTCCAGCTGCTGCATCTGTTCTGTGAGGTACATGAAAAAGAGGACGTTGTACAAAATAATTGGCCTTATGAGGATAGAATACATAGATCTTATGACCTCTTTGTCCCTGGATGAGATACCCTTACTTACATCTGCAGGCATTCAGTTTGAGGCCATGTTTCTGCCACCAATCATTTGTTCTAGTGAGACCCTGTAGTAGGACGTCCACATCACCTTGGGTTTTGATGACTGGCCCCAGCTTGCAGTCATCTGCAAACTTGGTCAGCCATAAGCCAGTGTTTATGGCCTGCACCTCAGGGAAGTATATCCCATATACCAGAGGCTTCCAGACCTATCCCTGGGGTATGCCACTCATTACAAGTGTACTGCCTGAGTTAGCTACCTCTGTTATGATTATGTGGGTTCTATCAATGAACCAGTTTGCTACCCATCTGGCAATATATGGATTGCTGCCTAGTTGACAGAGTTCCTGTACTATGGCCAAGTTGGGAATATTGTGTAAGGCTTTGGCCGTGTCAAGGTGGCCAGAGTGCACCATCTGTCCATCATCCATACCTTTGTTGGCAGTCTCAGGGACATCATCCAGAGTTCACTGACAGACCTCCCCTTGAAAAAGGCAGACTGTGTGGGGTCAAGTATTTGGAATTTGCTAATGTCCCTGATAATGAAGTCCAGGATAATCAATGATAATCCATAATGATAATACCTCAGATGGTTTGTGTTGCTATGTTATTATGAGGCTACCTGTTGGCCCTAGCTGTCAACCTGTCATAGACTGACATCTGTACAGGTCCACAGCTGACAGTCAGACACAAGCCCACACATGGGGACAGGGTGTTAATACTGCTCTTGCAAACATAGACAGCTGGGAGACTGGTTTGTTATAAGTTTGCTTTTTCTTATGGGTATGGCATCTGCTTCTCCACTGTCTGCCATTGATGTTTTGACATGAACCTTTCTTGTTTGGCACATAGTTTGGCAGGCAAATGCAATGTTAGGACAAGCAGAAGAGATATACAAGGCATACTTGTGATCCTTCTGTGACAGCTTGTCATTTCATGGGTATGGATGGTGGCCAGTGACTTGTTGTCAGTGCTGACACAGTAAGGTGGCAGCCATTTAACACCTGGTCATACACTGACTTTCAGGTACCTGCTGTCATACTAGGCACTGTGTAAGTTACTCCAAGCTGTGTACTGTCCATATGTGTGTCCCCGTCCCTGACTTGTCCAGCTTTCCTGCAGTGACAGATATTGACTTCTGGACAGTATGTTCAACTCTGACCATAGGTGTAGCTGCATGCAAAATAGTTGGCACAGAAGGTCTTGGAACATGGACCCTGCCAACCACAGCACTGTACCTAGGCCACTAAGCCACAACAGCCAAAAGTAAGTGCTGCCCACCTCCTGTCAGTATTAACCATGCATATACATAGCTTATTGACCCCTGCATATTGTGGACATGCAACAAGTTATCAAGTTGATTGGGACAGCCCTGGGAATGCGTGCTCTGCTGCTATTACCCTACAAACATACATGTTACTGCATTTCTATGCGGACATGAGTGTGCTGGGGGCATACCTGTCAACTGTACACATTTGCACAAACTGTGCAGATGTTGGCTTTACTTTTTGATTACATTTAGCATAGTGTTGTGCCTGTCTTAGAGAATACTGGCATATCACTACAGACTGAAGGTTAGGATATACTGGCAGACATTTGATTCTCAGACTTCCTACCCTTCAGAGACTTCATGCAACTGCAAGACCTGCTGTGATATCACTGTGTAAGTCTGTAAGAGGACTATTTCATCATTGTCATTATTTGTGGGCCTTTGCCAGACATTTGCTAATGGTTTTCTATGGCTGACTAGCTGGGAGAGGCTGAGGGGTGAGTATGGGACTCCAACATTGACATCCATGAATGTGACCTATGAACCCCCCCCCCAGTTTATTTGTCCCCCACATACAATGCAGCGAATTTTGTCACCGATGGGACTACTGCATACTTTGCAGAAGCCAGTATTGAGCAGACATTTTCTGTTGTCCCACATAGCTGGCAGTTGTCTGCTGCTATCCCAGTAGGCCACCCCATTCCCTTGCTTACATGCAACAATACCTGTGATATGCTACCAAAGCATACTACTACATTCATCTATTGTTAAGAAGAGTGATTTACCTTGTGCCTGCGGCAGTTGTGAGGATGGTGCTTGAGGGCTGACCCTGTCAGATGCATGCAATACATGGCCTATACATGGTAAGGTACAGGTAGTGTGATGTGTATGGCATCCATTTTACTGTGTGTGTGAGATGGAAAGAGGTGTCAGTCCCTGGGTCCCTAGGGTGTCAGTGTATGTGCTATGCATTGCCTCTTTGTCAAGGCCAGGGCATACTGGGCATGTCATCTGCCTACAGGGGCAGGCTCAGGGGGTTCCTCCTCCAAGTCATCTTGTGCCTGTGGAGGCCTTGGCAATGGTGGGGGGCTGTGTGCCCCTTCCCTGTGATGTTTCTGCCACAGCTGTTTCCACATGATCATATTGTCTAGCATGGCACATACTATGAACATGTGCACACTTGTGGCTGGAGAGTACTTTAAGGATCCACCAGATATGTCAAGGTAGCGGAACCGTGACTTGAGCATCCTAAACACATGCTCTATAATGTTCCTAGTTTGTGCGTGTGCCTCATTATGGTGTTCTTCAGTGGGTGTGTGTGCATTTCTGATGGGTGTCATCATGCCAGCACACACATTCATGATAATGCCCTGGGCATTGCACATAACCTGGCAGTTGATGGAGTGATAGCCCTTGTGGTTGACATACACTCTACTGTCTTCATTGGGTGGTGCTTTGATGTGGACGTGAGTGCAGTCTATGGCACCCAGCACCTCTGGTAGTCTACTACATGGTGGAAGAGACACATATTGCTGGTCCTTTGCTCAGGGGTGCTGGAGAAATAAATGTGCTCACCGGCATGTGGTCGCATGGCATTCAGGAACTGGTGGAGTACCCTGGATGGAGATGCCTGTGAGGCCCCCATGATGTCCCCAGTAGGTCTTTGGAAAGTACCAGTAGCTAGTATTTATAAGACTACACATACCTTGGTTTCAACTGGGATGGGTTCCCCTCTGTTGGCTCTGGGTCTGAGGTGAGCCTGGCAGAGCTCGGTGAGTTGAAGCATGCCCCTGTCCACCCTGTAGTGCTCTAGTATCTCCAGATCATGTAGCCCCTGGAAGGTTACCCTGGGTCTGAACACTCTTCTCCTCCTTGGTCTGGGTCAGTTGTCAACATTATCCTCATCACCACCCTCAGTCTGTAGCACATACAGGTGTAGCAAAGCAGCAGCAGCCCTTATCATTTTGTCAGTTAAAATTCCCAAGTGTGTACACCAATGGTACAGAGTTTGTGGGAAAAAAACAGACTGAAAGGTGTTTGCATACTTTATACTGGTGTGCTGCAGATGCTGCCTGTGTGATTGGCTGACTATGATACATTTCGCCTGCCAGCTATATTATTGAGGGGTTTGAATGGGCCACTGTGAGTGGCAGAGTCCATATTAGTGATTTGTAGTTCATTTACTTTATTCCACCATACCTTATTTCTTGCAACTATAACCAAGCCATCTGCATATAACATGCATATTTATATGTTATTTCCACTATAGATTAGATTCATAGATTCATAGATTATTACTAGGCTAACTGCTCTCATGGATCATTTTTAAGTCTAGCCAATTACCCCCTGTGAGAATCAAACCCTGCACCTTGTGCTTCTAAGGTAAACACCTTAACCATTATGCCACCCTCCCACTATACAACTCTCATGCTGCATTTTAACCCCTATTTATAGCTTTGCTTTATAGTGTTCATTACCTAAAGAAAGAGGTACGTGCTGGGGGGCTCAACCTTACTTTACTCCCCTTTCTATTTTGATTTTTCCAAGCTACACATTTACAATCACTCATACCCCAGAATTTTCTTAGCATGTCTTTATAACATTTGTTATTCTTTCACCTATACCATGTGCTTCAAGCAATTTCCACATTGCTTTATGACTAACTGTGTCAAAATTTATTTTTTTCAGCATCATGTTACTATTTTTGCATCTTCATTTCTTTAGAGTATCACATATATAAACATATTTAAATCATTATTAACATCTATTTTACTTCCTTTCCAAAACACCAATATCTAATACCTGGCCCAGCAACTTCTGTACTCTTTGGAAAATTCTTATAAACATTTTGTAATTTGTGTTTCCTAAGGTAACTGGTCTCCAATTCTTTGTATCTTTTCTATCATCTTTTTTATATGAATTTAATCACCTCATCACACGTCTTCTTCTTCTTTTATTCCCTCTGTTAACCATTCATTTAATATATGGCAACACTTTATTCTTTCATATTTATTCATATCTTTATAAATGTTATTGTGTAGTTCATCTGGACCTTGCGCTGTTTTATTCTTTTCCTTCCCATATTATTTTTTTCTGTTTTTATCTTTCTTTCTTATTCCAATTCATTTTTACCTTCTCTGTTATTTTCATAACTTTCCATACTTTGCCTTGAACAGCTTCCTTTTTATGCATGCCATAGACAACATTTTTAATGGTCTTCATAATTTCTTCTTGCATGTATACAATAACACCATTTACATCATAAAATGTATCTAAGTATCCTTCTTTTATTTTAACCTGTTTTTCTAACCATGGAGTAACTTCTTTTTTCCTTTAAAATGTTTGTCTAAATGTTAATAACTTTTTCCCAATTTTTTTTCATAGAATTTTCTCTCTAAATCATTCAATTTTTTACTTGCTTTTTCAACTTCAGCTTTGAGCTCAGTCAACATTTCTTCATATTCTTTTCTTATCCTCTTTTTGTTCTTGCCTTTCAACATTTAAATAATTCTTTTAATATTTTATTTTATGTGCAACACACCAGTAAGTCCAATTTCCATACTGTTCACTCATGATCTTTTCTCATACCATAACTTCTTTCTTTCTTGTTTTAAAAAACTAAAGTCAGGTATAATATTTTTATTAATTTTCCTTTTTTTAAAACATTTTTATCACCCACTAAAACCCATATAATGTTACAATCAGAAAATTCATCAGTCTTCATATTTCTTATTTTTTATATTATTTGAGTGTAAAACAATCTATTTCTGTTTTAAATATACCTCTCTGATAATTCCATTTCTCATTCCCCAAATATTAAATCCCCATATTTAATAACTTATTTCATAACTTTTATGTCTTGAGTTATCTTCCTTTTGTTCGTTCTTTCAGTTACAGTTATAGTGTCCTATCATAATTATTGACATATTCAGCACCACAACTTTCAATGTCTGCAAACATTTTTCCTCAATGCCATATTCATATCTGAATGAATAACAAACAGTCTTACTGCTTTTTCTCTTTTTCTTATATCATGTATTAACTTCCTGGTAAAACTACTGTTATGTCCATTATTTTTACTTCCTCACCATTTATCATTACTGTTATACCTTAGCACATCTCATATCATGCTGACCAAAAGTGTTTCTTCACCCTACAGCTACATTTTTTCCTTTGTCTCTTTTCTAATGTATCTTACATCTAACAAACATATAATGTCCATTTTAAAACCATTCTGTTACTGTCTGGCCTCTAATTTCATTTCTAATAGTGCTTACATTTGCTGCCAACAATGAAACATTATCCTTTTTCCTTTTTTTGCACCCTTTGTGGTTACAATTTTCACTCTTCCTCAGTGCATTTTATTTTTTCCTACTTATGTTCTTCACAGATTTCCACACCCCACTTTTCCCCCTTATCACTACACACTATATCAAATTCTATTTTTTCTGTTATCGTTTAAATATTTTGTATAAAATCTTTATATACCACTGCTTCATTCTCTCCCTCATTGCTCCCTCCCCATTTTCTGCAGCTATATGATCTTAGTCAGACTGTGCTTTTTCTGAAAAGTGTTTCTCTTCCTCTAGTCTTTCTTCCTGTATCACTGGACAATCCATTCAAAAATGACTCAAATCATTACATTTTCATCACTAGGTAAACAATTCTTAGCTGTATGACTGGTTTCTCTACATTGACTGCAACTTTTCTTTATGCATTCCTGCACTAAATGGTCTTCCACACCACAACAAAAGCATTATTTTGGCTCCTCCCAATATCTTACAGGACCTCTTTTACCATTCATGTTAATCATAGTATCTTACAGTACCTCTTTTACCATTCATATTAATCACATTTGAAACATGCTTAACCTTCCCTTCACACATATTTACAGTCATTCAAATTTACCACCCCCATATTCAAATACTTCTCACATTATAAACTTTTTAAATTTCATACATATTCTTACAGTCCGTCAGAAAATACATTTTCAGTTCAGGCTCTTCTATGTCAGGTGTTCTAATTTGCTTCTAAAAACTGTTTTTTTTTTCCTTTTCCACTTCACATGAGAACTTCTGTAGTGAAGGAAAAGATTCAAAAGTTTCCTCATAGAAATCCTCTGTGCCCAAAATGTACCATTGCCCTGATATTCTGTAGTTTAAACCATAGTGTTACAATTATACTGTCAAGTACTTTATATCTGTCTATCTTTTCAATACTTTTAATCTTAATTCTTGTCATTGTCTGTTTTCTTTCAGTCTGATATTATTCCTGTTTTTCCATTTTGTTTCAGTATTTCCAGTCTGGATGTCAATCTTTTTACTGCTTCTGCAAAAGTTAATCTTTCAGCTGATTACTTGTTGAAAGCTTGCTGCCCAAGCATGGCCTTAAAGCGAATTTCTCCACCAGCTGAACTTGCACCAAATTCCTTCCTTCAATCATTCTTCAGAAATGCTCTCCTCTGTTCCCTCAGCAAACTCTCTTTCCACCACCTTACTCTATTTTACAGCATCACTGTTTCTGAGCCCACAAGAAGTGCAGCAGCACCTGGGCCTGGAGGAGAACCTAAATCTGCTAACTATGATGGTCATTCAATGTCTTCAGGGAACACTAGCAAGTAAACTTAAAAATGGTCTTCATAAAGAATCAATATGTGACTTATGTGAATTTACTGCTTTTCCTTGCGGTGGTCTATAAGCACCTCTCAGAAAACCAGAGTCTATACCTACACACACACACACAGACACACACACACACACACACACACACACACACACACACACACACACACACACACACACACACACACACAATATGGAGAATGGACGACTCCATTGCCATATTGGGATGAAGCCCTGACTACAGACAAAGTGATCCAAGATCAATTAGCAACCCAGGTGAAAGATGGAGTAGAAGAGATAGGCATGCATCTGCTGGAGGAAGAGACCATATTTTTTTGGTGGAGGGTGGACCTTTCAGCATTTGCAGTCTTGGCCAGTTAGATAAGACTGCAATAGGGTCCAATACCATCACTTCCTCACAGGCCATGCCTCTCTGCCTGCCCACTTGAACAGCATAATGTCAACACACCAGCTGGGGTATGGCTTAAGAAAATAAATGGTATGCAGAACAGTGTCTGTGATGCTGCTGGCTGTGTGCTCCTCCCCACCCTAACCTGCTGGTAGCCAAGACAGTTCCAATCCTGGAGAAGTGCTAGGGGGTAATTTAAGAGCAACTTAGAGCAGATGAGAGCCAGTGGAGGCATGCCAATAAATAAATAAATAAAATAAAGTAAGTAAAATAAAATAAAATAAAAGTCAATACCCGAAGTGCAACTTATTAGCTTGATTAAACTCAGAGACTTAATTTTTTAAAGTATCTCCAAACCATCTAGCAAAAAAAAAAAAAAAAAAAAAAAAACAAACTTATTACTTCAGCTGCCTTTTCTGTTGGTTGTAGAAAGGGAAATGAATTGAATCAGAAGCCATGCTAAATTAGCTGTTGTTAAAGACATCTAAAGATGTTTAGCCATTTTTCTAGCAACCAGCAATAATTTTCCAGGACTATGTCCTAACCACTTTGAAAAAAAAAAATCAGGCCTTTGAAGTATGCAAATTATTCTTCCATACTAATACTCTTAGATGGCTAAAATATCCTGATAAAGTTTTAATATGAGGGAAATTTTTTTATGAGGTTTGCAACTGCAGTTCAGCAATAGCCTTCTCACAAACAATGTTTTTTCAAGAGCGATGCTGAAGAAGTTAATGAAAACAGCAGACTTCTGGTTTAACATTACCTAGAGAACAGAGAGCTAGACTCTAAATGCCACTTGTGAAATATGCAGTCATTCTTTCTACTGTGCTTGGAATGAGAGTATCCAGCCTGACTCTCAGTCACAGAAGTATTCCAGGGCTGACAGCAAGCTATCTTCCCATCAATGTTGATAGGAAGTATGGCTGCTTATCCACATCCAATTCCAGGTGCATGGAGATCTAACAACCTGAAGGAGAAACACTATGAAGCACCTGTGAGAATTAACGATTGTGTAGCCATGATTCTGGTGAAGCCGAGTGTCTATAATGTAGTTTTAACCTGTGCATTGTTAGATTTCACTCAAGTTCATAAACACATATCACATCCAGGGGACACCTAGACAGTTTATGGAACAACTAGACCAAAAATGTACATCCTGTGGTGGAAGATCTTACCTTTTCTTTCTCTTCTATCTACGATAAGTTGTCTCGATAATGTAGTTTTAATCTGTGCATTGTCAGAATTCATTCACCTTTAGAAACCTATCACATCTCAGAGAATATCTAGACAGCTTATGAAACAACTAGACATAAAAAATATGTCTTGTGGGGAAGATCTTACATTTTATCCTTCTTCTATCTAAAATCATAGGTTATCTTGATGTGTTGGAGGAGTTTGGTAGGGCATAGTATGACGTTTGTGGATAGAAATGTACCTATGTGGATTTGTTGTCCTTATAATAATGAGAAAATAGGTGCACTGCCAGACAAGGGGGTTAGATGATTTTATTATTTTAGATGTTAAAGCCAACAATCTCACTGTTTGAAAAGTTTGAGAACTTACCACACAAAATCCTGTTATTAGTCCCTTCCTCACAGATGTTAGGGAGAATCCTTCCTGTTACGTCTTATTAGTGTTTGCAATATGGTTAAGTGCTTAGAAAGGGTAAATAGGAGAGAGATTCACAAACTAGACGGAACGTTTTTAAGCTTTGAGAGCAGAGCATGGCAGGATGATTTTGAAGTCATGCATTACTAAAAGCATAATGAGCAGTCTGTCAATGATGGCGACTAACCAAGCTACATCAGGCAAATACATTTTTAGAAAGAGAAAATACAAGAAGCTGGATCCTAGGAAATAACCAGAATGTGTTTTGTCTGGGTGGTTCAAAGCAAGGAAACAATGGATGTCCATCACAGGCATGGATTTTGGAAAGGGGAAATGCAGATCCACAAAACACTGATAACACTTTTCATGTCTTCTATAAAGATATGTGCAGAAATAAATGTGCACCTGCACTTAACTGGGACATAACTCTGGATGTATTGCTGCCACATGCCATATAATCTTGTATCCCCCCTCACTGATTGGATGCCTTCTCTACAACAGTCACTTTGTTAGAGTCTGAGAAGCCCATTAATAAACTCCCAAAGGTAAGGCCCCAGGGTCACATAGCCTTCTAACAGAAGCATATCACTTTACTCTTGGTCAGGGATCTTTGTAAAAGCTTTTCAGGATGTACAAATAAATGGCCTTCCCTTTCCTTTCTCCATATGTTCTATAATAATGATCTTTCCCAAACCAGGAAAGGACCAAAACAAAGTGAGCATTTACCTTCCCGTATCACTTTTAAATATAGATCTTAAGATTTATGTGAAAATAATGGCAAGTAAGCCTAAGATGTCATTACTGAAAAAGTGGTCTTTTTACCAGACAGGAAAAAAGTATGGGTCTCTTAAACACCCTAATTCCTAATGCAGGATCAGAAAATGAGGTACAGTCAGCAATGACAGTGGTTGTGGATTTTGAGAATGCTTTTGACTCTGTATACTGGCCTAGGCTCTGGATGGAGTTGTCTGTATATGGTTGTCCACATTCATTTGTCAAGGCTGTGTAGGTACTTTGCTGTTAGCCAATGGCTAGAATTATGTCTGATAACATACTGCCGATTTCTCTATGCAGTGTGCCAGGTTACTCTTTCTTCCCCATCTTTTTTTTATCAGCTATTGAACTTCTTCTTTACATTTTACATTTTCCAAGGTTGGTGAAAAGGTGATTGTTTCCACAAATACAAGTTATGTCAATGCTTTTCATAGATGATTGTATGCTATTAACCAAAGATCCAGTTCATGCAAGAAACTCCAAGTTTTTGCCTTCCTATTACACCTTTAGTGGAATGCTGACAGGACAGAAGTGTAGCCAGTCAAAAAGAAATAAATATACACACACACATACATACATATATATATATATATATATATATGGTTCATATTATATGATCAAAAGCTAAAAATAGTGAATGATCTATTATTGAACCCAAATGCACAAAACCACAAAATGTTGAAGGAACAGATCAGTGAATTTTTTCCCAGGGAAAAAATTTGCTGATCAGTTCCTTCAATATTCTGTGGTTTTGTGCATTTGGGTTCGACAAATGAGTGTTCGCTATTTCTAGCATTCGATCATGTAATAGGAACCCTATACACATATATATATATATATATATATATATATATATATATATATATATATACTCAGAGGTGAAAATCAGAATTCTCACTGTTTTCAAGTAAATGACTAGTTAAACATTAATTTCTTTTTTGAAGAAGAAATTATGTGTATGGATTCATGTGTGGCAAAGATTAAAGTTTTCTCTTTGGGGATGTTTGTTGATAGCCAAGTTTTTTTAAATTTAAATTTAAATTATTATGTCTTAGGGCATATCCCATGCTTAGGTGACCATAGATATAATGTGGAATAACAGGCTTCTGCTGAGATTTATATGAAACAGCAAGTCATGCCGAGTTCCTGAAGGAGCCTTTTATACTCCAATAACAGATGGATGTATGAACTGCCAAGACTTAGCAAAATAAGTCATCTTTGTACTTTGTCCATTTTGGTAAAATCATGAGCCATTCCCTCCTATTCTGATAAAATTTAGACACTAATACACTGGGGTCAATGGGACTGAAACTTGCTCAGGGCTTGCCCCTTCCACACAATGTTGAAAGACACTGGTTCACCTCCCATGCCATATGACATTAACATTCTTCTACTAAGAGAATTTGCATCCTGCAAAAGTTATTGTTCTCTGTGGGCAATAAACAGACTGATACTTTTGGGTGCCACTAGGCATACAAAATTGCCCTTTCCACACAGTGTCAAAAGTCATCAGTTTATCTCTCATTCTGCACAAAATTAACATCCTTCTGCTAAGAAGGGTTTGCAGCCTGCAATGTTTTTGTTCTCAGTAGGCAATAAATAGACTGACACATTAAGGTGCCACAAGGTAAGCTGCTAAAACCATCTGCATCACTGTGCTTGCAGCCAGTGCTGCTACTAAAGGGAAAAAAAAAGACATTTTGTGCTGTAGTTCAAGCTTGGCAAACCCATTATATCTCAATAGTTAACGGCTTTCTAAAACCTGGTTAAAACCCACCATTCAAGATGAAAACATTCTCCTGCAAGGCTACACTATTATCAGGTCTGGCAGATTAAACAAAAGAGGAAATGGAGAAGCTATTGTTTATGCTAACATCTTGAAGATCTATATCTGCCGCATACAGTGCCCAGATTTACTAAAGCAGAAATTCTGTTTACATTAATAAAGCTTAACTCAAAGAAATCACTCTGCCTAACTGCAAACTAAATCTCACCAAATATCAATTCCTCCATAATTGAAGATATTACCATGGACCAAAAATAATGATTTAATTATTCAATAAAATGCATTTCAAACCCAGAGCTTTTGAAGGGCAGTTAAAGACTTGCTTTAATTTAGATCATGTAACAAATATTTTTTTAATCACAAATCTAATAAAGACTTATATGTTAACAAATTATTTGCACACCTAATATCTGTAGGGAAACTATTCAATAATCTACCACCCTAAAATGGAAAAAATGAAAACATCATTTTTGAATTAACACTAGGTAAATGAGCTTATACGTTATTATTCCTAGTATTTAAACTGTGATTGATAAAATCAACTCCAAGCATTGCAGAAAACATTTCTTCCTCAGTATAACTGCGTACTAAAGTTAAAATTAGCCCTTAACATCCTATAAGCTACAGAATAAAGTGATACATTTCCAAGTTGCTTTAAATTTGGTAAGGATTCACATCCAACTATACGTTTGGTAGACATTCTTTGAACACACTCCAGCTTAGCCAAGGGTGAAATCCACAGCACACAAAGAATATGCATTGCAAAGATGATGCCACATCTGGCTGGTCCAAGCTGGTAACACGGGGCAACTGTAAATACTATAAAGCAGACACATTACTTCATACAAATTAATTAGACGAGTTAACATTATTCAAAACTCATCATCTTTGGGCAATGGTAATACTGACACAAACTTTGTGCAACAGAAAACTACGATTTTTTTTGATCTTCTCTGTTTTTCTTGTGCTGTTTAAGAGCAGCACCACTAAGCTGATTTGAGCTGCTGATGGCAAATCATACCTTGAAGTGTTGAACTTGAATAGTAGTTAGCAGTACTCTGTGTTCCTCTGGGCCAACTTCTGCTCAAAGATCTATACAAGACAGTATTCGCAACAGAGAGCAGGCAGGTTAGAGTAGTAGCAGAATGAAGATGTGTTAAGTAAAGAGGTTTAGCAAATACGTACAAAACCTTTAGTCGAACAAAACATCATGAAACATGTTGTCATCCATATGTATCCAAACATCTTCATCATGCCACCGGAGTGTTATTTTAGCACAATATGTAGAAATTCATATTTGTGAAAGCTAATAGTTGACAGCGGATGTCAGCAAACATGAATGCGTGTAAGATTTATTACTGTATCGACCACTGTAATCTGTACATCCAGCTCTTCATTTTGTTTAAATCTACAGTAAACTGAATAAGCAGAGCTTAGCACAGTGGTACAACGTGAGCCAGAGTAATGCGCATGAAGGCAATCAAATCCAAAGGTATTCTCTAAGCACTGTACTTCCATTTAGCCTTAGTTGTATTTGTTACCTGGTGCCAAACATTGTGCAAATACAGAAATAGGAAAATAATGATACAGAAGGGAGAAAATACATCAGCAAGGTGACAGGGAGGCAGGGACAATGTAGATTATCAATAAAAAAGAATAATGTTCGCTCACAACAATATGTAGCCAACAGGTACACATAAAATAGTGAACCAAAAATAGCCAGTAACACTTACCTAATGGGTGGAACCGAACCCATGACATTATTAAAAAATTCTTTGAGTATTAGCTCATCAGACCACAAAGTAATCACTGCTTTCCAGCATTAAAACAACACCATTGAAGCACAGAGAGGAGAACAGAAAGAGTTAGACAGACGCAGAGAGGAAGAGCACAAATATGTGTTGAAGGACATGTAAGAACATCTCCATGCTGCTTTAGTCTTACTTTTTAAATCAGCATCAATCTGTCATGCTCTGTAAAGTAAAGTGATTGCTATAGGTACAAATAAGTGGTGGGACAGTGCAATAAACATGAATACCTAACCAGGATAAGGTTGCCTTACTACGTCTCCCTATTGAAGTTGCACATTTTGAAAATTATATCTTGCTGCACTTTTCCAATGTTATGTTACAGAAATGTGCTATTTAGAGAGCAATATAGACATTTGCAAGTAAGTATATGATAGGAATATGAAACTGTAATGAAGTCATAAACTGATATATAGCTGTTATTGACCTATGACACTAAGCCAAAACATCAGGCTACAAAATGTAATTATCTCAATATGCCCCATAGGAATTTCTAGGTTCATACTTACAGCAACAGTATTGTGTTTAGTATGTATTTACTTTGTATTCCCATAGCGATCAGATTTAAGCACATTTGCACAACAGTAACCAGACCACTGCATATTACAATGAACTCCTCAGCTTTTGCAAGGAGACGTTAAAGTGTTCACTGTCACTCAGCATTGCTACACAATGCCAAATTCCACATAAATGCCAAGGACATAAAATGAAGGCTTTTCCAATATCCATAGCTTTCAATCCAACTGGACTACATACCCTCACATAAACATCTTTCAAATACAGAGAAACGTGGCTATCCAATAACCAACTAATACTCAGTCCTAAAACGACTAAGCTCCTACTCTTCCTACCAAAACTGCTCTCTCACCTTAAATCCTCATTTAACATCTTTTCACTGAACAACACTAACATCACACCTGAAAACCAGACTAAGCTCCTTGGAGTAATCATTGATGATCAACTGAAATTTGACCTTCAAATACTTCACTATATTAAGAAATCCCACCAAAGTCTTGGCTTCCTATATAGAAACAAAAGGTTCCTCACTTCTGACTCCAGAATCTCACTAGCCAATGCTTATCTTCTTCCCAACCTTTTCTATAGTTCACAAATCTAACCTTCAGTCTTCTCTTCTTACTAAACTTGAAACTACCTATAACAAAGTAGCTAGATTTGGAGCTACTCTGCCACCCAAAACACACCACTGTCATGCCCTGAGGTCTCTAAATTGGCTAGAGTTTTAAGCTCAAAATCGCTCAATTACTTATCATTCACTCCATCATTAATAAACCTTGTTCCTGCCCTAGCCTTTCCTCACTTGTCTCACCTTATATCCCTCCTCAACCTCTTTGGAGTTCTGATCAATATCTGTTATAGATTCATAAACCTAATAAATCTTTTGGACAGAACCTATATAGTTACTCTCCTGCCATTCAATGAACAAGTTTCCTATGATCCTGAGAAGCATATCTTAGGTCTACAAATTCAAAAGATATCTCAAAGAATATTTAAATAACACCTGGATATTTAACTGTAATCACCCTACCTGAATCTTGTACTCACTCTATTTCTCCTCTTCTTTATTTCTCTCTCCTTCCTAACCCTATTTCCTCCCTTTACTCCTTGTTTTCTTTCTTTAACTAACCTGCTCCTTCAATCTAACATTCACCTTACTTTCTTCTTACTACTTCTCCTCTCATTTCTTGATTTATGTTGTACTATATTTTACCTACTACTAATATCTTCACCTCTTGTTTGACTACTATTATTAACTATCAAATATAATGAGTCTTACTTTTTATTACTCTACATGTCTGTGCCACCATTATGTTTTTCTGTTTAACTACATTTTACATTAGTCTCTCTTGTCTTTATTGTTAAGTCATATTTTTGTTAATCTTATTGTATTACATACTTATTGTAACATGCATTTTTTAAATATAATTGCACTGTGGAGCTTTTCTCCCTGGACCTCCACTGAAAAAGGGTTTTGTCCCTGTCGGACTATCCCAGTTAAGAAATGTCAAATACATAAATAAATAATAATTCAAATGTATGTTGTGTGTGAATCTATTTTTTGACGAGATAAAATATGTGAAAATTGGTGGATAGGACAGTGAGGAAAATGAGGTTGGCAATCAGAGGGTAGGACACATAGGAAAGAATACAAGAATTCGCAGGAGGGCCACTGGAGAGCACCATAGCTATCCAGTTCTTCACAACTTAAATGTACTATTGTCACACGATTTCATTACGCTTCAGTGTCATCACACCAGTGATGGCTGACAACAACAGAATGATGTTATTCAAAACCAGTTAGTGGTACAGGTAAATGGATCCTTCAGCAACACAATGAAAGTAAAAAGTAAAAATAGAAGAAGGCTCCAGACCACAGCTAATAGGCAGGTCAATGTAATTAAGCAGCACTTTAAAATATTTTAAATGATTAATTACATTGACCTGCCTATTGGCTGATTTCAATTTAAATTGTGGATGATTATTTGTTGCTGCGAAAGCACTCACCTATTATTTTGCTATTAAAAGACTTTATGCTTTTATGTGGCATGGTCTGGGGCCTTCCTCTATTTTTACTTTTTACTAACAGAATAATGTTGTATGGCCAATTGGACCAAATCAATTGAGTCAACATCACACAATCTGGAAATGTATCGCTGATAAATATATTTCTTGGTACTTTTCAGAGTTCTGCATTGTCTTAATTTTTGCTTGACGGAATTATTTTATATATTTGCTGACATTGTTTGCTGTTTTCTCATCTTTCCTGAAACTGGTCTCCCCCCCCCCCCCATTCCTGTGGTGGTGTTAAAGTTTAGAAAACTGGTCTAACAGCCTTTGTGTTATCTGATTGTTTCAAGGCTTGCTGATTTAAAAATAGTCCCTATTTGTAAATTCCTGCATACACTGTTAGAATCTCCTTATGTTCTGACTGGAGTGCTTCTCAAACAATCTGGAAATATATTGCTGATAAGTATATTTCTTGGCACTTTTCAGAGTTCTGCATTGTCTTAATTTTTGCCTGACTGAGTTATTTTATATATTTGCTGACATTGTTTGCTGTTTTCTCATCTGTTCTGAAACTGGATTTCCCCATTCCTGTGGTGGTGTTAAAGTTTATAAAACTGGTCTTACTGATCATTTTTAAGTGTTTTTCAACTGTTGAACTGTTGAAGGCTACACACTCAATTCTGATAGACATTTTTCGCTTTGAAAGTGTTTGTTTTACTGTATCTGTTTTAATTATTGAAAAAAACGAACAAAAAAAATCATCTCTCTCTCTACTCGTTTCCTGCATTTCTATAACTAGTAGAGTCTGGTTTTCTGATTTTGCTGAATTCTGGGCTGTTTTGTAGTTTCTGTGTTGCCCAGACCTTACTAAGATAGAAGGAAGCTTCTCTGTTCATCAGTGAGAGTGGTGAGCTTTGAGCAGCTTGTCGCTGGAGGAGTAGTTTCAGCTCAGAATCTGTAGCTTTACTGGCCATTTTGGGCTATTTCTATCCCTTTCATCTTTCTGTTTAAAAAACGTTGTTTGCGCGGTTTTGAGCATTGTGCAGTGCCATTTAACTAGGGTTATTCCCGGTGCCAGAAAGTCTGCTCTTCTAATTTTCCCTTAGAACTTGCCAGTTTTCTAGTTTTAGCACTCAAAACTGTTTCCTTGTGCTCAGCACTTGTTCAAAACTTGTTGCAAACACTAAATAAGCTACAAATTACTGCAGCACTCAACGTTCCTCACTTGTTAGGAGGAAAACAGTTTTTAGTACTTAAATTAATAAGCACCGATCCAGGCATGTCTAAAGGTCAGCTCCCGTTTTTTCCCCTGTCCACCTGATGAATCTGGGCATCTTGGGGCAATGTAGAAATTGCCTCATGTACACTGACGACACTCTCGTCTTACCACCCAACACTACAACCTGTGAGAGATGCACTTATATAGCCAAACTGGAAGCCAAGTTCTCTCCAGCCAAGACTGTACTAGACAGTCAAGAGGGGAAGGTAAACACCTGCACCACACCACACAACACATAGTCCATCAAAACCTACACCACCGAAATCCATGCATAGTAACACAAAACACACACCTACATTCACGGAGGCTCTCAATAAAAATCTGCCCAAACAACAGAGACCTCCAAAGCTGACAACACTACCCAAATGACGCATAGCCCACAAAATCAATGTGCCGCTCAACCTCAGCCCATAAAGCAAAGCAATGTACCCAACACACTAGTCATAGGTAACTCTATAGTCAGGCACACTGATGTCCCACTCACCAGGCTAAACAAGGAGAAGGTTACTGTCAGCTGCCTGTCGGGTGCCAGGATCCGCCACATAATGCAAGCATTCAGGTTACTCCACAACAAGTACAAATATGACTCTGTCATTGTCCATGTTGTTGTGAATGACCTAAGATGTATCCCCCTGGACTATATGAAAAGAAATATGAAGGAGCTCTTGGATCATGTAGCCCAGGCAGGTATGACTCTAGCCCTGAGTAGCATCCTGCCATCGCCCAGAATGAAACCACAATACAAGGACAAAATGACTGACTTCAACAATTGGCTAAGCTTCTGGTGTCATTCTAAGGGGATCCAGTGTCTGTCTGCCTGGGACAACATGATTGACAGACTACAATGCTTTGCCAAAGATGATCTGAACCTGCCGCCCCTGGGATTCTGGATACTGGCTAAGCCTCTTACCACCCCTATAGTGCCTTTTTTAGGCAAGGTTCAAACAACAAACTCACCACCATAGCAGGTATAAGCAAGCAAAATCTGAGGGTAATGCTACTCAATGCTAGATGTCTAAACCTCAAAATGCACACACTCAAGACACTCCTAAAAATGGAGAACATCAACATCTGCGCAGTGATGGAGACCTGGTTCAAGGCTCCAGAGAGCACCCCATTACCAGGTTATAACTCATACCACACCTTTTGGCCACCTAACCTGGACTGAAACACTAAAGGAAGAGGTGTGTCCATATTCATTAAGGATAACCACACCTCCAGGCTAGTTGCTCAACATAATGCATCTGAAATTATCCAAGTGCAACTAACACTGGGCAAGACTGCAATCCAGGTTGTAACTTGTTACATATCTTCCACCATGCCCCAGGATGCCCACTCCACATTTCTTGATACACTGCATAATATTAAGGTACAGCCCAATACCCTAATAATGGGCGATTTCAACTGCCCCACCATTAACTGGGAAAACTACTCATGTACTAACTCATTTGCTCAACGCTTTCTGGAATTCATAAATTCCAATGCCTTGGATCAGCTTGTCCATACCTCCACCAGGGGCAACAATATCCTGGACCTGGTCATTACCAATATGGGCAACTGATGTTCCACACCAGAGGTCAACTCCTCGCTGGTCAGATCCGACCACAATCTAATCACCCTAGACATATATATCCCACTTCCACCCCCATTAAGGAAGCCACCATAAAAAACTTCTCCAAAGCCAACTCCATGCTTCTTAAAACAGAAGTGGCAAGCTTCGTGACACCCATACAGATGGAAAATAGAGGTACGACTGCTGAATCCAATACAAATGCACTGTATAACCACATACGAGTACATGGATCTTGCCATCCCCAACAGAACCAAGATGCTATCCTCCAAAAAAAGGAAGCCAATCTGGTGATCCCCTGCCATAAACAAACTCTACAACAGAAGGAAAAAGCTGTTGCAAAAAAGAGTAAAATCCCATGATTGCAGGAACTCCCTGGTCAGCCTCAGTAAGAAGCTGAGATCCCTCATAAATCCTCCAAAGCTAGTTATGAAAATAAAAATTGCCACTGATTCTAAAGACAACCACAAAGCATTCTACAGCTATGTCAAGAATCTCAGTGGTGACACTCAGATCTGCTCTGAGCTACAACACAATGGGACTAGATATACAGAACCAACTGATATTGCCAACATCCTGGCAGATAGGCTCAGTGTAAACTTCACCCCCCCACCTCCCAAAGGGCCCATCACTATACTGGAAGAATGCAAAGCCCTGTAATCATGGCTGAACAAGTAAAAACTGCACTCTCCGAAGCCAAGAACACAGCACCCATGGGACCTGACATCTCAGGCTGCGTTCTGCACAAACTACAGAACGAACTGGCACCCCACCTAAGTACCATGTTCAATCATAGCCTCACTTCAGACTTTGTGCCTAATGAATGGTGCACAGTGATGGTTATCCCACTCCACAAAGGGGGCACCACTACAGACTCCGGGAAATACCACCCCATTAGCCTGATGAGCTTGGTCTGCAAGGCCATGGAATGTATCATCTTGGAAATATAAACAAGGACATAGCTAACATCCAAACTCTGGACCCCACTCAGTTTGGGTTTGTAAAAGGTAGGTCATGTCTCCTAAACCTGACTGACTTCTTTGAAGCAATCAATAGAGCTGTGGAAGAGGGTAAGGTGGTGCACACAGCTTATCTTGACCTTGACAAGGCTTTTGACACCATCCACCACTCTGGAATTATAGATAATCTCACTAGACTGGGTATAAATCCCTGTGTTACAAGATGGATGGCCAACTGGCTCACTGACAGAACCCACACAGTGAAAGTAGCTGACTTTAAATCCAACTTCAGACCAGTGACAAGTGGAGTACCACAGGGCTCAGTCCTGGGCCCTCTCCTGTTTGGCATCTACTTCTCAGAAGTCCAGGCTAATACAACAGGTCTTTGGCTAATGAAGTTCCCAGATTACTGCAAACTAGGTGCCATAATAGAATCACCTAATGATGTGGACATTCTACAAAGAGGCCTCACTGAGACTGATGCTTGGTGTCAAAGTCATGGCCTCAAGCTCAGTGCCAAAAAGTGCATTGTCATCCCCTTTGGGAAAAACACTGTACCTGTGAACTACCACATAGGCGGCAGCCAGTGTGATAAGAGACCTTGGGTCACAGGTGGAGAGTAGTCTCTCCATTGATAATCACACCACCACAGTAGTCAGGAAATCCTTCTATGTGGCACACCTCATCACAAAGGGGTTCACCTCCAGAAAAAAAGAGATCATTGTTCCTCTCTACTCATCCCTCATCAGACTAATTATAGATTATATAATAGATTATTATAGATTAAATGCCCTGTTTGGCATTTACCTCGCAAGACATCTACAACAACTAGAAAGGCCACAGAAATAACTCACTAAGAGGATTACCAGCCTCAAACAGATGCCATATGCAGACCGTCTCAAAAAACTCCAGCTCTACTCCGTCACTTTTTGCGTACTCAGAGGCGACCTCTGTCTAACATACAAAGCTATGTCAAACCCAGATCTGTTGGACATGCTACACTTAAAGAAACTCCAATCCCTCCAAACCACATGCTCTAGGGACCTAAACCTTGCCACCACAATAAACAGAACATGCTATAGGGATAGATTCTGTCCCAGAGACTTCCTATGCTCTGGAACAGACTACCCATTCATTTCAAGCAAAGCTCCTTATTAGCCCTCTTTAAGGAAAAATCTCGGCAATTGGATGGGAAATAGGAAATTCACCCCGGGGATCACTTTTGTGGCTCTGCTAGACAGGGACGCAGGAAAATAACTTTCTTGGGTGGCGAAAGCCAGAGAACTTTTTTGGCTAGGCTTATATAGGCCGCAGGGCTGATAGCCTAGTACCTACCTATGAACCTATGAACCTATAAGCAAAGTGGAGCGCTATGTATCAGGCATAATTTTTTTTTGTTGGACAGTTGCTCATTTTTTTTTTTTTTTTTGGGAGAGAGACACATGCTAGGAAAGGTGCTTAGGAATGGTAGGTTCAGATAGATAGGATAGGGTAAGTTAGGAAGCTTTGTGCATTATATCCTCTGTGTATTCACTGAAGTATACAGCTGTTATCACTGGACTTAGAGGCTGTATGTTACTGCTGTTAGTCTGTGGTTTTACAGAGCTGATATTGTATGCACTATAATCAATTTTAATTATAATGTATGCAATATAATTAATTTTACTCTCCAGCTCTATTCCTTACATGCTCTCCACTTTACATTCTTGTAACCTTTGCCCTAATCCTGCCTTATTAACCTTTATTTTTCAGTTTGCACAGGTTTCTTTCCTGATTGACACCCCCCCCCCCCACCTGGGATTCACTGCATAAAGCAATTTATACCTTCTCCGCTGAAGCTGGCTATCTTAACTAAGTAAAACCTCTGGGAATCAAGAACCTGACTCCCTCCAGCTTTTCAATTATAATAGGTGAACTACAATTTCGTTTTTGTAAACTGTTGAGGCTTAATGGTGTATGCACAACAACAGTAACGGGATCTAGCCAATTGCCACTAGATTGGGATATACTACTTTGAATCAGCCTTACAATCACACAGTGTTCCAGTCCCAAGCATTTACTGTTTAATTTGGTAAAGTAATTTTGCTCCTTTCTTATTGACTCCATTTGCTAGTTTACCCCTAGGATCCAATTAAAATTAGCCTGAAAATTGATGTAAAATTAAAAAAGAATAAAACAAATTAAAGTACAGCCAAAAACATTGCTTACATGCAATCATACAAACCAGACCAAAAGCCCAAGGTAACTCTCAGAGTCAGTGTTAGCCCCACTCTGCTCGACTCACTCCGCTCCCTTCCCTGCCTCCAAATTCCACCCACCCCCACTAGTGCTAAATTTAAACCAGACTTTGCCACTCCCTTGCCACTCCCCTCCTGCTAAGTACCAATCAGCACCTCAGACATCCTTGAGCAACCCTGCCCCCTTAACCAATTTCCTTCTCTCTCATTCTTCCACACCCTGTTAGCACAGTCAGCCATCAAATTTGGCCCGCCCCCTATCAAAATGCAAACAAGCAAAAAAACACTAATTACCCAAATGCCTATACTGCTTCTATTTTACCATCTCACTGCCTATGAACAAACACTTGGCCATGGTATTCACTACCCAAATGGTCAAACAGACACCCATAACTTTAAACATATATACCACCCTCTATAAAATACCACCCATGTACAGCCACAAAACATAATCCTAAAGACAAAGACTATATAAAGCTCATAAACAAACTCCTAAAGCTCAGAATATCCTGTCATTATAACCTTATAACACATGGAGACATTCATCCCAACCATGGCCCACCCACACCCAATAACCTCCACTCCCCTACCATAACCCCCACAGTCAAGCTACCCATGAATACTCCCACTAGTTCCCTCCTAGCATTTCACCTAAATATTAGAAGTATTAACAATAAGATTCCCAACCGACATGCCCTCCTAGCAACCCACTAGCTGTGTCTTATGGAAACCTGGCTAAAACCCAGTATTACTGACAATGAGATACTACCTCCAGGATACAATATTCAACAGTTAGACCGTGCTACAAGAAAAGGAAGTGGGATAGCAGTCCTTTACAAAAATACTCTAACTGTTAATAGAGACACCATTCAACCTTCCCAATTCAATAACGTGGAACTCCTCATAAACAAGCTACAGATTAACCAAAACAAACACTTGAACATTGTCTGTACATACATTCCACCAGGCAACAACCTAAATACCCAAGAAGATCTCCTTTACTGATTATCCACTACCTATCCCCAAGAAACCATAGTTCTTGGTGATTTTAACACCGACTGGCACCCCTGCTCTTCCGAACCCCCCCCCCCCACTCATATAAACTTATCTGGGTTTAAACAGACCATAACCTCTCCCACTAGGATAAACAAACAAGCCAACAAGGAAAGTATCCTAAACTGGATCCTAGTTAATAACCAACCCCAACTGTACACAGCTGGTACTCTCCCTGATGACCTCAGCAACCATTGTCTAACCTATATCATAAAACATAAGGCAGGAAACCCTCACGAGCCCAAATATAAAACATTTAGAAACAGGAAAAACTTTGATGCTGCTATATTCCAAAATGAATTAAAAGCAGTTGACTGGTCAAAATTAAAAAATCTAACATTAGAGGAGGCCATAGATCACTTCAACACTAAATTCCTAAGTATCCTTGTTTCCCATGCTCCAGCACGTACAATAAAAACTAGATCAAATACAGCACCATGGTTCACAAAAGATACCAAAGCTAAAATCAAAACTAGAAACAGAGCCTGGGCCAGCTGGAGAACAACCAAAGCCCCACTTGACCATCTAAAATATAATCAACTGAAGAATGATACAAAAAATCTATTTTACTGGATAAAAAAAGCTTCTACCAAAATCTCCTACAAAAACACCATAACAACCCTCAAAAGTTCTGTGCAGGCTTAAATCAACTACTTTGTCCAGGTCACTCCACCACCCCATCCCTGGCTAACTACACCCATAGTTCCCCAGAGACCATAGCTAGCACCTTTAATAACTTTTTCACTGAAACAATCCAATCCCTAGCAAATCAACTAACCCCCTCTAACTTAAACCACATGCCTAATCTACTAATAATCACCCGGAATTTAGCTTCCAACCAATATCCACTAGTTTTATCAAAACACGTCTAAAAAAACTAAAACCTACCTCCCTCACTGCTGACCTCCTCCCTGCAGAGCATCTACAAATATCTGCAGATTTTATTTATTTTATTTTATTTTACATTTGTTAACCAGGAAAGTCTGACTGGATACATATCCATTTTCAGTGGATAGTGAAAATTTTCATTTTCATTATCAAAAACATTTAGTAACAAAAACATGTAAGAATAGATGTTAAATAGAAATAATAGTGTAGGTAATAAGATGTTTAAAATATAGGAATGTATTATTTAATACAGATAAAAATATAGGTAACAAGATGTTTAAAAATATAGAAATAGAGCTGTTACAAGGTTTAGATAACAAATTGAGGGGGGGAGCATATTGAAAAGAGTTCTGAAAGTTAGCAATGGGTCAGAGATAGAAGACAGTTATAGGTTACTAAAAGGTATGATAGAAAGGAAAATTCTTTGAAGAATTGAAGTCAGAGAGGACTTTCTATTGGTAGGGGTAAGACTGAGCGATAGCAAAATTCAGATAGAAAGCAGGGGGGGAAAGGAGTAGAAGGGTATAAGGGAGGGTTTTGTTTAGTGGAGGAGGTTGTTGAGGGAGGAGTTGGTATACACTTCAGTGAAGTAGGAAAAAAGTTGGTTATTTTGTTTATGGTTAGTTTTAGTTTCGAAGGGCTTAATTAGTTAGTTACTGTGTTTTTGGGTTAGTTTGGGTTTTGAAGGGAGTGTAAATATTGTTACTTTTTCAGTATCATTTGTGTTTATTTCAGTCTGGGTTTAAGCATGGACATTCCTGTTTTGCCATTGCATATCCCATATCTATCCTCCTCAACAGAACCTTGTCCGAAAATGCTATCCCCTCCCACTGGAAAATATCTCATGTCATCCCACTCCATAAAGGTGGTAGCTCCTCAGACATATCCAACTATAGACCCATTGCCATTCTTTCCTCACTAGCCAAAATAATGGAGAAATGTGTACACAAGCAACTAATGCAATACCTTTCACAGAATAACTTACTATCCGACTCCCAGCATAGTTTCAGGCCATACCACAGCACTACCTCAGCCCTCCTTTCCTTTACTACTGCCGTAAACCAAAACAGGAATGACAATAGGCTAACCTCTGCCCTCTTTCTTGACCTATCAAAAGCCTTTGACATGGTCAACCATGAACTTCTCATTCTTTCACTAAAATCTATTTCCCTCAACAAGCCTGCTATCCAGTGGTTCCAGTCCTACCTGACTGGTAGACAGCAGGCAGTACTATGGCAGGGCAAACTCTCCAGCCAGTTACCTCTCACACTTGGTATCCCTCAAGGGTCCATACTAGGTCCACTACTCTTCTCTATTTTTATCAACAACCTCCACACTGCTATCCTTAAAGCCACCTGCATTTAATACGCAGATAATTCCCCTCTCTAATCTGCTCAGCCACCTCCCCATCCGACTTGCAAATCTTAACCCAAAATACATTTAACACTATCGAGAACTGGCTCACCAACCAATGCCTACTTCTGAACCCCAATAAAACTAAACTTCTACTCTTCTCTCCCACTAGTAGATCCACCACACTTTCATTCTCTGTCATATCTAACAATGGTACCACTATTTCCCCAGATAATCACACCAAATTGCTAGGGGTTATCATAGACAATAATCTCAAATTTGACCTACAGGTCAACAAAACCATACAGACCATTAATAAGAAGCTTGGATCACTGTATAGAAACAAGACATTTTAACCCCACTGGCTAGGACTGTAATCGCCCGATCACACCTACTCTCTACTCTTTTATATGCCTCGCCTTTACTCTCAAACCTCAACAAATCCAAACTAGGTAAGCTGTCCCATAGCTCCAATCATATTGCCAGATTCGCCACTGGCTCCACCTATAGAACCCACCACTGCCAGAACCTTAAACAACTAGATTGGCTAGAACTGCCCAGCTTAATTCAATTCAATCAATTCTTAATAGCGCACAAAATTTTGTACCACCCTGAGGATACCCCCTCACTTAAAAATATTATTAAGCCATATAACAACCTAAGATCCCTACAGTCAGCCGATAAACTACTTGTCCAAACCCACAAAGCTAATAACTCTGCTGGTGAATCCCTGTTTGCCATCTTCATTTGCAAAACCTGGAATTCGTTGCCAAACTATATAACCCTACAATCCTCCAAAAATCTCTTCAAAAAAAACCTCAAACAGTATCTCAAAGTGAATTGGCTATGCCCATGTACCAAAAACCTATAAGTAAAATGAACTAACTATGATTTTAATTAATACTATTTAATTTACTACATGTTCCGTTGCAAGACAACAGAACTTTGTTTTTTTATAAAACTAAGGCACTCATTTTACCTAATGACTTAACAAAACAAACTGTTTGACTATAGTATTTTAGGATTATACCTTTAAATTATGTGACTGTGCTTAATTGGCTTAATTGTATTAACAAGTATGAGTCACTAGGATAGTACTTAAACTTGTTTTTTCTTTCTGAGCACTATTGTCTGAAGAAGTTAGGAGAAGTGCTTCCTAACAAAAAGTGCTTTACACTTTGTGACTTGGATTCTGTGCAGCCAGATCGTTTTTAACTTTTTATTGCTTGGCAGTTACCGGAGTGTGCACCGGACTGCTGATTGCTGTAAGCTTGTTTTACTCAGCTATTAAACCTTGTTGGACTTTGCAGTGTACGCTCGTCTTGTCTTGTGCATATATGCCCATGTACCAAACCTGATTAAGTTATAAACTAAAAGCATATTCTGCAATTATCATAACTTGTAACTACATCACCAAGCTCTGCTTCCAATCTGATGTCTCTTACTTTTAATTGTCTGTCCATGAGAATTGTGAGTCCCTACTAGGGAACACTACTAACCCATTGTATATAATCACTTTGTTTTTATAATTGTTTGCTAACTTCTGTGTAATCTATGTAAGTTTGTCTATGTGGAGCTTTTCTCCCCGGGCCTCCACTGAAAATGGACATGTATCTAGTTGGACTATCCCGGTAAACAAATGTAAAATAAATAAATAAATAAATGTGCAGACATACAGGACATACAAGATAGATAGGGATGGTGATGGAGACAAAAGGTTGGGGGACATAGCCTTCAATCCAACTGAACTACTTACCCCCACACATCTTTCAAATACACAGAAACTTGACTTTCCAATAACCAACTAATACTAAGTCCTAAAAAGACTAAGCTCTTATTCTTCCTTCCAAAACCCTTCTCTCACCCTAAATCCTCATTTAACATCTTTTCACTTAACAACACTAACATCACACCCGAAATTGAGGTGCAACTATGTCCGGTATGAGAACTCTCATTACTGTCTTCTGCAGCAGCTCCCTGGGTCAGTGCCGGATGTGGCATTATCTTTCCATTGTGAAGCAGGATCATTTCAACCCTGCTGATATGTGCACTGAGAACCCTCTCCATTATATCTGCCACCAGCCCTGTCAGCTCTGGCCAGGTGACAAAAAATGCCACTTGCACTAATACTGCTCCAAGAGGGTACCAATGTACTAGCAGGCAGTGCAGAGCTATGTGACACAGTAGGAGCCAGTAGGGCAGGAGTTGTAGAGACAACACTGACAGGTTGTAACCCCAGTGTGGTGGGTGTCTGTGCTGCCATCTATTTATTATTTTATTATTTATTTTACATTTGTTTACTGGACACATGTCCTTTTTCAGCAGAGGCCCGGGGAGAAACATTCCACATGACATACAATGTAGACAAAATGCATGATCATTATAGGAAATATAGGTTGCATACATTTAGAATACATCAAGTCGAATACAATATCTGTGGATCTATGGCGGGGCCGAGCTGCAGTCTTTGGTGTACCTCTCCATGATATTGATCATTACATTTTCAGTAAAAAGTTATGCAATCAGTAGATTGTTAATAAATTATAACCACCCCAAAAAAAGTAAATAAAAAGAGAGAAAAAGGGTGGGCAGAGACAAACAAAAGAGATAATTAGATACATGGCATGTAACAGTATTATATGTTTTTCAAAAAACATTACAAAAGCAATTATGATACTTTACTGTTGTACACCTTTGCCACATCCATATATGATGGAAAGATATCTATGTATCATAAAAATAAACAAATCTCACTGATTTGATATAAGAAAAAGCAGCCTTTATTTTCCTATGATGAATAGGAAATATGCATTCTAATTTAATAATGCAATCACCATAATTTATTTCTTCCTGACAAATTATTTCTGTTAATATTCTATAAATACTTATACAGTAATAACAAGTAATTGCTGCTTCTGGGTACTGAACCCACACACACAGATGAGCTGGTTTTCTCATTGCTTAATGCAAGCAGAAGGAGTTATTGGGGAAGGGATGCATGCTTGAGATAAAGGCTAAGGTTTGCCTGTTCGAGATGCTAGTGCTTGAGCAAATGAAAATAAAGTTCTGTCTTGAATTTGTACCCAAGTAATACTTTACCTGTGCCTCTCTGAGGTGAGTTAATCTTTTCTGATGTACCTCACAGTTACTAGTTATCTCCTCTGCAACTGTGCATACAGAAAAGAAAAAAAAAAATATATATATATATATGAAAACATAATGACTACCTGCACTGGCTGGCTAGATCATTAATGTCATTTCATAGGATATGGGTCAGTATACTTACACAACTAGGGGGTATTTTCAGTTCTAGATTCAACCTCCCATTGGCTTAGCAAGTCTTGCTTGCAGTTCTTAAGGTCACTACATACTCACAACACTGTCCTCCAGTGCATGGAATGCCTGATACATTGGAGTCAGCCTTAGCTAGGCTCTTCCAAGCCTCAGCCTTATACTTAGGCCTAGTATAATCTCTGCAGCAGGAGGATGTAACTCTTCATGAGGAGTGCCACAATTATCCTGGACTCCTCACATCCCACATTTGTGCTCTAGATTTAGCACCATTCTCTCTCTCTCTCTCTCTCTCTCTCTCTCACACAAGTCATATTTGTAAAAATCAAGCTAAGAAAATATGTCTGAATCGGTGTCCAATGTAGATCTTCAATGTTACTGGCATAGTGCAAAGACCCACAGCCTTATCAACTGCATTTGCGCAATTGAAAGCAGATGGATTACTTGGCAGACACACTCACACTATTTACATTGCATAGCAGTAAAGGTGTGAAGCATAGCACTGAGCTTTGCTTTGAGTGATGCCCAACCTATAGACACAGATTCCAGTGTTCAGCAATGAAATTCTTAATGACGTGGCTTTTTAATCCTTACAATTTGGAAGCAGAAAAAGGATGAATTGCAACATATTATGACAATGGGGCTTGCACAGTGTCAAAATATTATTGTACCAGCTGGAAATCAAACCCATGGGATAAAGAATGCAAAAATTGAAGCCTACCTTACTAACTAAAATTGCCACAAGAGAACTACTTTACCAGCAAGGAAAGTAGACATATACTAATTTTAGAATGACTGGAGATACACTTCAAAGAGGCCTGTATGGGTATGGTTTTAATTAGTTCTGAGAATGCCTTTTGATATAAAACTCCATATTTATGTTTGGAAATATATTTCAGATGGATGTAATTGGACATGCTGATTAATACAGGTCAGTTTATGTTACACACATACTTCACGAGACATAGCTGTACCGAGCACATAGTTGGGATATTTGATGAGTCATGATATTAACAACAAAATGAATATGTCCATCATATTTATGCCAGTAAATGTTATATTAAATATCATCATTATGATGTATTGAAAATTGAGCACACATTAGCTTAAGGTTATGTGTGAAACATTAATGATATTTGCTAAACAGAAAAGTTTAATTATGCAAGGATTATTGATAAATCACTTGCATGAAACAGGTTTAACATTTTCATTTTTCTTTAGTGTTACAGTAGTAATTGAAATGTTGTAAAAATGGTCTTCTTACATCCATTATAAAAGTATCTTTTAGCTGGATTTGAACCATTATTCAGAAATATTCTTTATCTAAGGTCACTGCACTGATACCTTGTGCCACAGAGACAACTAAGGGACATATAGAATCTCTCCTCTCAGTATTGGCCAGAGTGCTGACAAAAGTGCACCATTGCCAGGCATTTTTGCACTACCCGAGGCAGGCCAAACTAAATTTTTCACTTTTTTTTCCTTAAGTAGGGAACCATGTTTGCACACTGCCAAATGGAGAGCGAATGCAAATTAAAATTACAAAAAAAAATTATATGCGAATAAGTGCAATGGAGTCTCTAAAGAGGATTTAAACTATGCTTCATGTACCTTATTTCTCCCAATTCACATGAGGAACACCTTGAGCAACACAGGTAGGTATTTGGCAGGTGGAATTTCCCCTCTCAGTACTGTTGAAACTGCTGAGGAATGTGCAACATTGCTAGGCATGTCTGTGCTGTCTAAGGCAGTCTAAACTACATTTTTCACTTTTTTTCCTTAGGCAGTGTACCATGTTTACACACTGCTTAGTAGAGAGCAAATGGAAAAGATATTATGAAATAAATATATGATAGAGAAATAAACCTCAGAAAGTAAACAAAATGCAATGAATGCATACTGTATATGTAACAAAGACCAGAGCAAGAAGTGCATTCAAATGAAAAAGTCATCCTTCTCACATCTCCTTGCAACATCAGATGTACTTTGTGAAACACATTATCAGAATTGTAGTTACTGGCAAATAATGTGAAAATGGGCAGACAACAGATCACATGTTGTTAGCAAATGTGACAACAGTTGTTTTTTCAATACAACACTGGTTTCACAGAATGTGATTAAATATGCATTCAATCCATCCTCTATAAAATTATTATTTAAGTGGATTCAAATCATGAATCACATGTCCTTTTTATTTAAGCTCACTGCACTTATACCTTGTGCCACAAAGAAAGTTACCTGTCAGGTGTATTTTTTCTCTGAGTATTAACCAGAGTGCTGATGGCTTTGCAATCCTGATAGGCTGGTTTATTCTACATAAAGCAGTCTAAACTATTTTTTTCTTTAAGCTGCAAAAGTGAATTTTGCACTGCTAGATGGTGCACAAATGCAGAAAGCAATATTTTTCAGAAGCATTCAAACAGCTTTTTGAAAATAATAACTTGAAGACACATGAAATGAATCAAATTGTATATGTAGCAATGACCACAGCTAGTACTGCAGTATAGTGATACATTCAGCTATCTCAGATCTCATCGACACATCAGTACTGTCATGTATGTGTTACAATATCAGAACTTTAGATAATGCCATGGGAATACAGAATGGCACAGTGAACAGCAGAAATGCTTTCTTTGTTTACACAGCACACACAATTAATATTTACATAATTTCAAATGTCTTATATATCTATCAGTTTTAGTTAATACTGACCTTACTTTAAATTCCCACATTAACACATTCATGTGACAAAATGAGTGCCAAGATTTAGTATGAATTCCCTCAGTAAAAATGATCTAGGAATGGGTTTTGAAACCTGCATCACCTGTAGTGTTTCCCTAAGCTCAATAATTTACAAATTATGCCACAGATGTAGAAGCATGACAGCTTGAATTTTATCACTCACAGCTGTTCAGACAGCTGAGGAGAATTTAACAATGCCAGTCTTCATTGCACTATTGATGGCAGCCCAATGAAATATGCCATTTTTCACCTTGGGCAGTGAAATGCAGTTCAATGATATTGACAGCTGCCAGTCAATGCAACACATTGCAAAATGGCATGCAAATGATGCAAGGAAAAAAGTAGATCAAATAATTTTAAATGAACATTTCACATTTTAAGCAACTTTGCTATCTTGCAACAAGGACTTATATGTATTTGTACCCTCATGCAAGGGTATTGCGGACAATAATTTAAGAGCATTTCCCATATTTGCCACAGACAAAGACATATAATAGCAAGGAGTGAAAGAGTTCAGATACAATATTAATGTGGCATTGTATCACATGACATTGAAAGAGAAACAGAAACAAGTTACAAAACTTGACCTTTTTTATTTATCAGTAAAAGTCTGGATGACTGGTATATTGCAAGCCATTAGGATAGCCATGTCCTCACACAATATTAAACAAAGACTGCAAACACTATAGGTATATCCTTTTCTTTCTGTATGATGCCTCATTCTGTTATATATTCTTTCTTCATAGCAAGTCTATCACTGTTTTATTGCCATATGTTATCATTACCAATGCTTAAAAGTCTCCCTTGAATTTGAGAAACATTACTTACTCAGGGGTAATAACTGTGGTCATTAAAGGCAGCATTTAAATGTTAGGACTGTTTCTCTCCTAAATCTTTCAATGCACTTTCAAACTTTTTGGTAAGTCTCTTCTCCCTGACACACCCTCATTAGGTGTACACCAAAGGGAAGAGACTGTGAAAGCTGATTGCTCCTGTAGTCACAGTAATCATAGACACCTGCATGCCATTAACAGGCAATACTTCTCAATGGTCATCCTTTGCATTGATAGGCTGTGTGCATGTAATTGTGTAGATCCAACAAAAACAAGTAATCTCTGTGGTATCCCCAAAGTCTCAAAACAACCCACTAAAGTGTAGTGGATCCAAAAACAAAACAGTGTAAGAAACTTCTCTGTGTGGAAGATTCTCAGTCCATATATTTCTAGTTAATCACAGTATATTAATCAAATCAGACAATGGTAGTAGAAGTAGCGGACGTAAACTCGTCTTATGTCAAAATAAAATAAAACAAAAAGTAATAATAGAAAATATATAATTGTACAGCATTACTAAGTATTCAAAAGTAATCCAAGCAAGGCAGGCAGTCTGTTTCCAGTTGAAAATCCTTTATTAAGTACACAGACAAGCGATACAAGTAAAACAAAAATAGCGTAATAATTTCCTCACAAGCTTTCTAAATATATATATACTTTTTATCAGGCATGGGAGTGGTTTATTGTGCTGTAAAACTAAGTGTTATTGGTACACATGTTAAATTCACATCCCTTCCCCCATCAGTGTGACATTCGAGTTGGTCCTGCCCTACTTAGTAGCTGTCATAGTAATATATAACCCTTATGTACTTTAAATAAAATTATATAATGATGGGGTACCTGCTATTTAACCAAATTATTAAGTAGATTATTAAGTCTGTGATTTTATCCAAGACAATATACTACATGGCTGGAAATATATCAACCTTAGTTCATTTGGCAATCAAAAAATATATATAAATATATACATATACATTTTGCATGTAAAAATCAATTTTTATTTTCATAACCTATTGTTAACAAAGATCACTTTCGTCCTTCTAGACTTCTTCAGGTCTGTGTACAAGAACCATAAAAACCTATATAATTGTATAATTAGTATTGTTATTACACATCATTTTGAATGAAGTGGAAAAAAGAACCAGAAAAAATAAAAATAAGAGAAAATGTATGTATGATGATGGAAACAAAATATACACTTAAATTTCAACTGATTTAAAATGGTATTTAAAACCAATTTGTAGAATAAAATAAAATAAAATACAATTAGTCATGTAAACAATGTGGCAATTTTCTAAGTTCCAGTGCACTTTTAATTGAACAGTAATAGTTTAGTTCAGGCTTCCTAAAAGAGTTCAGCTTTAATTGCCACATGAGTTCATGTTTCTCCAGAATATTCAGGATGTCTCCTTCAAGATCACCCATGTCTATGTGATCCAGGATCTGGAACTTAAAACCTGTGTGTCTTTTATAAAGAGAAAGGTGTTTGGCTAATGCATTATTTTTACATCCAGAGCGGATTTCTGACAGATGACATGAAATCCTACGCTTGAGTTTATTTACAGTCTTGCCCACATAGAATGCATCACATTCATTTCACTGTGCCCTGTAAATTACTTTTTTAGTGTTACAGTCACCCCCTGCACTGGTTTTAATGACCTTCTTTAAATAAGGGCAATAAAAACTATCACCTTGCTGTATAAATATACAAAATGTACAATTAGTTTCACATCTTTTAGTGCTTTTCTCACATGGTCTAGGTTTAAATTCAACAAAACTTCTAATGTTCCTGGCCTTCCTATAAACAAATGATGGGGCTTCACCTAAGATGTTAATCAGAAAAGGGTTTCCCGTGACAATGTTCCAGTTTTCTTCAATAATATTTTTGATACTGTGATAATCCAAAGTGTATGTCAGGATGCAGCTATTTTTGCATTTGTTATTCTCTGTGGAATTACTTAACATTTTTCTACTGGGGAGGTTGAGTGAAGGTGCTTTTATCTTAAATGTTTTTTCTTTCATTACTTTCTTTTGACATAACCATGTCTGCATTACAAAAGTATGCAACAAAATGCCACATTACCTATTTTTAATTTGCATCTAATTTGTTTGCATATTTATTCCAGATACCTATGTTAGCAGAAAAAGAAAAGTAAGTCCTGTTTATAGATTTCCACCTGACTGACCTCCACAGAAGTGAAGATGGCAGTTGTAATAGTTTTATCTTACAGTTTTGCTGTTACATTTTTAATTGTTACTGTTAATGCTGCAATGCAATACACAGTTAAACGTGTGTTATCTCCTTTACTGAAATATAATAGACTGGAGTTGACATTTTATTTTGAAAGGTTTTATTTGAGGGGTGTCCTAACTTGTGTGTAGTCATAGATTATTTGTGTGCATGTTGGATGCATGCAGGTACCCACAAATGAGCTCACAGCCATCCTGTCTTTTATTATGTATGCAATATGTTTGCCTATTTTCTGTTTCATTTTATACAGAGATATGGCACCCAAGAAGAAATTCATACCCCACAACATACCATATAGTGATGCAGAAAATGAGGTCATTATCCAGGCCTTATGTCACTATGGAGTGGTTCTGTTAGAAGGAGGATGAGGTGACCAATCTGGACCAAGACTGGAAATGGCAGTAGGTGGCTGATGGCATTAATGCTGTCAGAGGGCATGGAGAACCTACTACCTGATAAGACACTGACATGCTAACCCCTGCTCACTGTAGGGCCACTGTAATTGACCTGGAACAGGTGGCTATGGGGTTAGTCCAGCTATTGAACTGCCACTAACTGAAACTGAAAAGTTCCTGTACACTATCAGATGTCCAGATAGCTCATCTGAGGGTTTCAACAGAATTGTTGGTACAGATGTGGACAAAAGACCCAGACTTGTCAAAAGCAGACCTTCCAGGTATGCAAAATGCAACAGTCATTGTTATATCTTTATATGCATATATTTTAGATGTCTGATATATATATATATATATATATATATATATATATATATATATATATATATATATATATATAGGTCTACTTTGAAACATCTAAAACCCATAACATCTAATTTCATCACATTGAGACCAGAACATCTAAAACCCAAAACATCTAAAACCCATAACATCGAATTTCATAACATCTAACACTAGAAATCACAAGAAAATAACATCCCCTCCACATATAACAACACCAATCTACCAAACACACTTTTTACTACGTTTCTGCAGGGAGGCAAGCCCCCCTGCATCCCCCATGTGGGAGGCTCTGCCGCCCCACACCCCCTGTAAATTAAATATACCAACTCCAAGATTGCACTATAGTGGGAAACAGTTAATTTCCTAACCCCACTGTATCAAGCCCCCCTGCAGAAAGGTAGTAAAGTGTGTATTTGGTAGTTTGGTGTCATTATATGTGGAGGTGATGTTATTTTCATGTGATTTGTACTGTTAGATGTTATGAAATTCAGTGTTATGGGTTTTAGATGTTCTCGTGTCAATGTTATAAAATTAGATGTTATGGGTTTTAGATGTTTTGGAGGGGACCCATATATATATATATATATATATATATATGTCAAACTACAGTCATAGAGAAACAGTGGAGGTTTTGGGTTGGGGGCATCCAACTGTTCATTACATTTTTGTATGAGGACATTTGTAATCTGCACTTGTGAAAGGGCTTGTTCTCTTTTTCATGTCTCATTTGTATTGTGATACTTGGCAGACTTCTTTCTTTTACATTCCTTACATACAGGTATTTCTAGATTGTAGGCTGCCATCCCACTTGCACATGGTAAGCTCACATTTTGTTTTTGTTATTATTGTATATAAGGTAGATTCAGGACTGTATGAGAAAAATGTTTGTATTACTTTAGCATCTGTTAAAGTTTAACATACCTTTTTGTATCATGAAAATATGTGATCAATTTTATTCTTCCTGATTTTTGTTTGTTGTATTTATTGCTTGTTATCATAGCTGATCCTGAGAGTAGTACTGTGGAACGCTTACCATCTGATGTCAGAGTATCAGCAGTCTCTGATGATAATGGTGGTGATGAAGAGGCACAGCCTGTGGATGCAGAGGGTCAGTCTAACACTGAGGTTGTGACTCCCATATTCCTTGCCCATTTTTTGCACACAGTTAGTTTGTCTAGGGATACCCATGACACAGAGCCCTCTAATATAGAACAGATTGAGTGTGATGCATTTGATCAAGCTAGTGTGGTTACTCCAGGTGCAGACCAGTTGCTTCTCCTGGTAGTCAGTGTAAGGGCTTGGTACCACACAGCAGGGTTGCTAGAGGTGCTGGGAGGAGGTCTGCTGTCCACTCTCCTCCTGGTGCTGGTGTGTCATTAGGTGCCACCAGATTTATGTGCTGGCTTATGCTGGAGGCACAGGCAGATTCCACCAGGGCCTTGGAAGAGATAGTGCAACTACTAAATGTTATACATTCTGATGTGAGTGACTTCCTGAACCATGTAGACAACTCCTTAGACAGGATGAATGACACTGGATCGGGTGGTGTCTGTGATAGAATGTCTGTTGGGAGAAGGTGGGCATCCATGTAGCCATACAGCAGCTACATTTTCTGATATTAGCAGACATGGCCATGCAAGATTCCACTCCCATAGTGACACTACATCCACTGCTCATTCATTGATTGCATGTCCACAACCAGATGTGGTAGGCCATAGGGTAGTGCTCCTGGATGTAGTCATGAGGGCAGCTCATCCAGCAGACATCACTCACATTCAGGGAGCACTCCAACATATAGCCAGAGCTGTAAAAGTAACAATGCATCTCTTGACAAAGGTGGTTCTCTTGGTCAGGGGTGACAAAGCTGAACTGAGTACTCTACCATGCATGGCTCATACCTGTCCAGGATTCCAGGATGCAGTGCTAGCACAGTGCTATTTTTTTTCAGTTGAAAAAACTACCTCCCACATACATGCAAACTATCTAAACAATCCTGTTGAGTGGTATACATCTGTTGTTACTAGCCTTGAACACTGTGTACTCTGATAGATACATGTGTTTAATACTTGCACACACTCACCTCTTTAGTGTCAGCCTTGCCCTCCTATCACCTCCCACCCTGTGCAAGTGCTGATGACTGTGCCATGTCCTTTGCACATGTCTTTGTGACAGAGTTGCATATATGTCTGATGCACACAGTGGATAGCTAAGGCTTGCTTGTTCACAAGCTTGCATTTATTACTATGTATTGTAGAAGAAAAGTTGTTGATTTCTTGTTCATACTCATTTGTTAATGATTGCTTCTATAATTGTTGAACCTCACTGTATTTCAGTTAGTATTGTCATTACAGCACAGGAAGCATTAGATACTGCAGTCTTATTTCTTGGTATAGTTGTGGAGATGAGGGTATAATTGACTTCTATCATACTTTATTGATAATGGTCAATTGAAATGCACAGTATTGTTTGTAATAAGTTAATATAGCAAAAATCTTAGAGGATATATTACTGACATAAGTGTACATCTCAGACAAATGCTCTGCCTAGGTGCACATACACATTTCCATATGAGTAATCAGTTCTATAACTTTAATTTTTCTTTACAAGTTCCACACTTACCTTGCCA
This sequence comes from Protopterus annectens, assembly GCF_019279795.1. Lineage (NCBI taxonomy): Eukaryota > Metazoa > Chordata > Ceratodontiformes > Protopteridae > Protopterus > Protopterus annectens. The sequence continues at coordinate 1,654,063,528 of NC_056741.1, read as the reverse complement.
TTAGTGTAGGTAACATTGTGTGCTTCAGGTTTGTCCCTGTCTGATGATATCAGAATGTGACCATTACTTGGTTAAAAAATTGCACTTTTTGAAAGGCATCAATTTTTCTATTTTTATATGGGCATGATTTTAGGCTTTGAGCTAGTTTGTGAGTATGTGTGTGTGTGTGAGTATGTGTGTGTGTGTGTGTGTGTGTGTGTGTGTGTGTGTGTGTGTGTGTGTGTGTGTGTGTGTGCTATCCTTCACCTCTTAGCTAGCACCAGGGCATACTGTGCATGCCTCCATCTGACAGCACGTGTGTGTGCTATCCTTCACCTCTTAGCTAGAGCCAGGGCATACTGTGAATGCCTCCATCTGTCAGCACCATCTGCCACTGGTGGCTCTCCCTCAGACTTTTCATCTCTATCTGCTGTTGCTGGCCCTGCCTGTGGTTTTTGAAACTGTGGTCCAGTCCTTTGCTGTCCTTGTTGATGCTATATTCTGAGTATTATATTGTGTAACATGGCACAGACTGCAAGTATTTGGGCAGAGGTGCCTGGGTTATACAGTAGTGTACCTCCTGATGTGTCTAGACAAACGAACCTTGATTTCAGCAATCTAAACACATGTTCTATGATATTCCTGGTTTGAGCATGGGCCTCATTGTATCCTTGCTCAGTGGGGTTGCGCAAGTTTCTCATGGGTGTCATGAACCAGGGCTCCAGTGCATAACCTGCATTCCCCACTAGATGCCCTTTAGGACTATCACCCCTAGCAATCCTGTTGTACATCTCACAAGTGTGTCATATGTGTAAGTCATGGAAACTGCCCAGGTTACCTGCACAGACATTATAGATGCTCTCTTGGGCATTACAACCTGACAGTGTATAGAGTGAAAATAGTTTCTGTTCAAACATCTTCTTCCCTCTTCCCTGGGAAGGGCTTTAATTTTTATGTATATGCAATCTATGGCCCCCAACACTTTAAGAAAGTGGAGTTTTTGCTCTCTGCTGTGCAGATTGTGGGAAACAAATATGCTGCCTTGCACGTAGCAGCATTGCATTTAAAAAACTGCTGTAATATTCTAAAGTCTGATCTCAGTGACACCCCTAGTATATCCCCTGTGGGTTTCTGGAAAGTGCTATTAGCTAGTACATAAATACATATAATGCTAAACATACATTTGTTTCCTCTAGGATGGACAATTTCCCCTGGGGTCTGAGGTGGAAGGTGGCAGAGACTGCACAGGTCTTCCAGTGTGTTTCCCAGGCCACTCTGTATCTCTCTACAATTTTTGTGTCATGCTGTCCATGATAAGTCACATGGGATCTAAACACCCTTCTTGCCTGAGGTCTGATAGCAGCAGCAGCACTCTGATTTAAAGCCTGTTGCACATATATTCTAAAGGTAATCTGGCTGTATTTCAAAGAGTTTTAGTGTACAGGGCAAAAGCCTACACAGAATGAATGTGATAGCTTTATAGGTTCCTTAATAACTCTGCCATGTTGAATTTGTTAATTAGCATGTACTTTGGCTTGTCATGCTTGCATTACCGTATTCTGCTATTTACAGCCAATAAATGAATATTAAATAACATGTTATCATGCTGACAGCATGGTGTACCACCAACACGATAGATACATTTCCTGTAGCTGTTAATAAATCTGGCCCCTACTCTGATAGCATGTACTGAGGTTGTATTTACTGAGGTTGTATTTAAACTACAAATAATTACACATGGAGAGTAGGATGTTCAGATTTGAGGTGATGGTGACTTCCATAATTTGAAGGTCCAGTAGAAGAAAGCTTTCGTGAAGATTTCCAAAACTGTTGTGGTTAAGGTTACAGTAAGAGCTGAAAAAAGATCTATGTAATTTGGAGGATGGTTCTGGATTCAGTAGAGGATGAGTTAAGGAACTGAGGTGGTGATAGTGGCTGTGACATAAGGTAATAGGTTAAAGCAGAAGTGACAACAGCAAGCAGTGTCCATACAGAGACTAGGGACACATTTACTTCTTTAATGTGATGCAGTGATGTTGTGTCCTAGGGGAGTGCACCTTCAAATTAATAAGTTTGTTTAGTACCACACAAGCAATTGTACTTAGAAAAGAAGCTACCAGTTACAAAGGTTAGATATATTTGATAGTGGGCAACATAATCCCATTTAGCTTAAATTCTTTTTTCTTCTGTAGTAGGCAAATATGCGGCTGCATAGTACATTCCTTACAGGCCATTGAATTAGCTAAAATGTTATCAATATATTTTGAGAAGGAAAAGTGGGTGTTTAACCAGCTGATAAAGTATTCAGATTTAAGTTTACACAGACACCTTGTGGGTATGCTTGAGACCTCAAACAGCATTTTGTGTTTTCCTAAATTCTGAAGTGACACAGAGAGGTACACCCACCCTTTTGTTCAGGACTCAGCAGGTATAGAAACAACCAAAATATGAAATAAGCTTTTCATCAAAAAGGAAGAAAAATAATTTTACTTAAATTCTGCTTAAATATGTAAGGTTGCACTTAACGGTGACATGTGTGGCGATACCTTTCTTGTACTTTTCTTCTCTTTTTCCATGTTTTAGCCAAAAACGTTATCTGTTTGCATTTTCTTTTAGTTTGATCTGACATTCGTCTTATAGCTTAATTTCTAGTTGTGGGAAGATTATATATTGCTGTAAAAATTTGCATTGTTTATACATTATACTGTACTTCTATCTCTATAATTAGAATTACTTGTAATAGCTAGCTATTTGTATTTATAGCCCTGTCTGTACCTTAATCATATATCTTTAATCACAGTGGTGGCAGAACTCTGGACTACTGCCTAAGATTAGCCTCATTTAGGCATTTATTACATCATTTTCTTTTTCAAAACAGCTTTCCTGGTAAATTTCTACATAATCGGGTGCTTTATTCTGTAGTGCAATTGCAGTAGCGGCAGTATTGTGAATTCTACTCCAGGATTTGTTCTTCAGTGTTTTGATAGCTATTTATATTTCAGTTTTGCTGATGACATCTTCTGCTTATCATCTACATGGTTAAAGTTTCATTCTATTGCCTAAATGTTTATTTTGCTACTGTTGTTTCCACTGTTATTTGTGTCTGCTTCAGCTCCTCACTGTGACATTAAGCTAAAGTGTTGTTGTTGTCCAGTGTATATAAATAGTGTACAAGCATGTGCATCAGCTAACTAGACATTTACTTTTTTACTATAGTTATTGTTTATTCTTTAATACCTGTCATGTCTTGTCTTTTGTGTTTGTTTTTCCCAGTAAAACAGCTGACATTCGAAATTTCATTTAGGTAGCACTTGTGTTTCCTAAATGATAATTAAGTTTCTTTTTAATCTTTGAATCTTTTGAATCTTAAAGATTCTGCAACTCTAATCATAGGCTTTATTTGATTGGATCCCTCTCTAGGAAATCTTTTTCTTGCAGCTTGAATTTGTCACTATAACTCCCACCCTTTTCCTGTTGCGGTTTTAAAAAGCTGGGTCTCTGGCTTCTTTCCCATATGGTGAACTGATTTCCAAACTTTATAAAACTACCCTTAGAAGTGCAACCTGTAACCTACTGTGGCTAAAACAAAGCCATTGCCCAGAGATATGCTTATTGCAGCTAGTTTACACATTAAACAGTACTACTATCAAATCTTTCCACAATCTTATCTAGTCTAGTGCCAAACCCCAGAGACCACCCAAAGATACATCTGTGTAATTAAGTCGACAGCCTACAGTAGCCCACCCAAATACAGGTCCAGACAACATGGATACGCAGTTTCCAAATGTCTCCATAGCCAGCTTGGTAGATATGGGCATCCTGAGAAAATACAGCAATTGTCTCATGTTCACAGACAATTTAATGCTTAAAAAACTAACACAGTATGCAAGAGATGCAGAAACATAATTTCACTGGAGTCAAAAGTCTTGCATACAGCACTGCATCCACCACACATAGTGACTACCACACACACAGACCAACTTATGCTGAGGCACTAAAAAGTAATCTTCCCAAACTTCAAAAACCTCCTAAGCCTATAAATGACAATGTTTATCATCAGCAATCTCTAAAAAACTCACCAAAAGGCAACACCAAACACCACACATATGCCAACACCCAGTGGAGCCCCAAGAGCAAAAACCACAAGGCAAGCAAACACATTAGAGTCCCCTATGACAAGAGTCCTGGATAAAGTACAACACAGAAATGCCCCACTGGCAAGACTAAACAAGGAGAAGATAATGGTTAGTTGCTTATCTGGAGCCAGTATCTGCCAAGTTATACATGCACTCAAGTCACTACACTGAAGGTATCAGTATAATTCTATCATAGTCTATATGAGTGTTAATGACCTGAGATGTAACTTCTTGGACTATATTACTGATCTCTCTGAACAGGTGTTTCAGGCAGTTATATGCTTTGCACTGAGCAGCATTCTACCTTCAACAAAGATAATGCTACAGTATGAACAAAAGATGACCGAGATCAATAATTGGTTTCTGGAGTCTTTCTTGGGGGGAATTCAATATATCTGTCAGTATGAGAGGACATTTTTAACAAGCCACATTGCTTTGCAAAGGATAGTCTACACCTGTCTCCCCTAGGTTACAAGTATTGTTTAAAACTTTATCCACCACCTTAGAGCCTTTTTGGCAATGTCAAATTAACAAACTACTAACATAGCAAATAAAACCCAAAGAAACCTAAAGGGGTTATGGCTCATTGCTAGTTCCATGGATGTTATCTTTTCAATACATGTTATCTTTTTTGCATTGACCTCTTTACAGTATTTTAAAGTCAGGGCTACTAATAGAATAGTAGTGCTGTAACTATTCGCTGAAGAATGGCAATCTAATTACTGATAATGATAACTAGCTACTTGCAGGCTTGAGTCACTATATGATTCATGTATTTTTATTTTATTTTATTTTACATTTGTTTACCGGGGAGGTCTGACTGGACAGAGCTGTCTGTTTTCAGTGGAGACCCAGACAGAAAAGCTCCAGAACACTTGCTAAAATACTATAATAAGATATTTACATGAGCATTGTGGTTTAGACATAGTTATAAAATATAGCAGATAACATATGATTGCATAATATATTTACATAAGCATAGTGGTTTAGACATACAATTAAAAGTATAGCAGGTAGTAACATATGGTTGCTGTTCATACAGTATGTTTAATAGAGATAATCTTAAAGTTGTAGTGAAGATAAGACAAGAAAGGAAAAAGTAAAAATACTAGCCAGATAATCTTGAAGATGTAATAAAGATAAGAGAAGAAAGGAAAAACTGAAAATACTAGCCAGTTTGTCTAAGAAGGAGAATATAGTTGAGCATTAATATTTTTATGAAATAGTGTTCACTGCTAAGTGTCCATTGCTGTATAATATTAATGTTTTTGTGAAATGACGGTCACTGCTAAGTGCTTGTTGCTGTACTACCTTGCTGTTTATAAGTGCTTGCTCATTCGCTATCTTGACTCCTTTCACCTTTTATTTGTAATTCTTTTTTCTATTGTTAAATATTTTTGTCCAGATTGAACTATATTCCCCCCTTACTGCAACTGTCTCTTCCTATTTTTTTTTTTTTTTTTTTACAGTCACCCTCTTCCTACCAAATGCAAGTGTGGGGACACTGGGACTGGCTGCCTCTGAAATTCTGCTTAATCGATTGGCTGCCTCTGAATATCAGCTTAACCACAAGACCATGCCCCCGAGGCTGCATACAACCTCTAAATCTACTAAGTGTATGTGTACCCCAATTAGCTATATTTCTTAAGTCTGTTGTTAACTTGTGTTATTAATTAAATTAGGGTGGTGGCACTCTCACAAACTGGGTCACAATTACCTTGATACTCACATCTCCCACTACACGGCTATCTTTGTGCTTATTCTTTTCTGTTTTTTTGGGGGGCAATTTAACATTATATTTTTCCTGCTGTCTACACATTAAGCATGGGACTTTTATTCCGGATATAGATAACCTATGGATAAGTATACTCCCAAACTTAACAAGGTAGTGGCTGTTTTTCCTCTGCAAGATCTGGCACTGACCTGTGGTAATTCACTCCAAACTGATAGTTTATTTTTCTTCTCCTTGGTCTGATTCTCATGGTGGTTCAGCCTGCTCCATTTGCCCTCACTCTGCTTGGGCTCACTCCACTCCCCTACCCTACTCCCAATTCCAACTCACCCCCACTTACTCTACATTTATACTCTAACCCCCTCCTCCCCCTCCCTTTCTGGTCCTATTCTTCCTTTCACTCCAGCCTATCACATCTCTCATAACCCTACCTACAACACCCCCCTCTATCTTCTCACCTTACAAATTGTACAAATCTACTTACCTAGCACCTCCCACAAAACTACACCCCCTTACTCAACAATGCAAACTCTGGCTTCTCATTTACCCAAACTCTTCCACACTACATCTCACTCAACTAAAATCTCATCCTCCAAATCCTATTCTTCTTCCAAAAACACACCTCTACCTCCACACTGCAACTCACAACTCACCTTTCTTCTTTACTTCCTCATCTCAAACTTTCACACCTACCCTTAGCATGTTTATTATCTTAGTCTCCACTCCTCTTCTTCTACTACTCTGTCACCTATCCTCCTACCAAACTAAATTAATCTCCCTTGCACTTTCTTCCAACACTTAGTCTCCCTCTTAGAGACCTAGAAATACTCCACACTTTCTTAATATCACCCTCTCTATTTGACCCTTCCAACCCACTCTAACTCAAAATCAAATTAGTTCTCAACCCCACGCATCCTCTCAAAACTAAGCCAAAATACCACACGTACAACTATAAGATTACTACTGTCATACACATTACCAAAAGTCTATTCCTATCAAGAGATATCCATCCCAATCCAGGCCCCTTCTCATCCCCTCTCACAACACCTGCTCTCCACCTTCCCCTCACCTCAACCCCTCTTCCAAATATTTAAACTTGTACTCCTTGAACATTCACAGCATTCACAACAAAGTTAGAAAATTCCACTCATGGATTACTCATTATTCTCCTGACTTAATAACTCTGTCTGAAATGTGGCTTAAGCCCCATATCACAGACAATTAAATTCTTCCCTTGGATACAATATCTTCTGTTTGGACAGGGCAGACAAAAAAGGCAGAGATGTAGCTATAATTTATTCTGACCAACTAATCTTAACCCCTGTGTCCATCTCACTCCCCAGCTTTCACCCTGCAGAACTCTTCATAGTAAACTGTAAACTTAACAATGACAAGAAACTCACAGCTGCTGTTATATATATCCTCCCAGGTAATAGCATCCCCATTCTTGAACAGATTTTCTCCTGCATCACTCACCACATATCTTATGAAACTATAATTCTGGGTGATGTGAGCATTGATTGGCAAACCCTGTGCACACAGATTCCCCCAACTGCAGCATAAATCTCCATGGCTTCACACAACTAATCTTAACCCATACCCATTTTAACAAGCCAGACAACTCTAGCTCTGTCATAGGTTGGTACTGGGCTATCTGCCCGAAGGCATATATTAGCCCAGCCACGTTGTGCGGTATTCACCGCCCCTTTAGTAATTCCCTAGACCCTTGTACTAGCAGCTAGTACCCTTGGCCCCTATCTAGTAGTGCTGTTGGTGTGATCCCCGGTGTGAACTTTCTGTTACCCATCCACTCATCAAGGCTCCTCTTGAAGAGTGATAGTGAGGGGCTCTGTCTTATGTAGATCGGGACCCTGTTCCATAGTAAGGGAAGTCTCTGTGAAGGGAATCTATCCCTCCAGCACGTTCTATTCTATTCATTGTTGTTTTGAGGTTTATATCCCTAGAGCGTGTAGCTCGAGTACATTTGGTTTTGCTAAGATGGAGCATGTTCAACAATTCTGGGTTGGACATGGCTCCGTACGTTAGACAGATATCGCCTCTGAGAAAGCGGTATGCAACAGAGAACAGTCTTAGCTTTTTCAATCATGCTGCATAGGGCAACTGTTTGAGGCCAGTAATCCTCTTGGTTAGGTACCTCTGTGGTCTCTCCAGCTGCTGGAGATGTCTAGCCAGGTACATTCCAATTGGTGCATTGTACTCAATAATGGGTCTGATGAGGGAAGAATAGAGGGGGCACCATTACATCCTTAGATCTTGATGCGAACCCTTTCGTGATCAGATGGGTCACATAGAAGGATTTTCTAACCACTTTGGCAACATGGTTATCAAAGGAAAGCTGACTATCTACTTGGGTCCCTAGATCCCTTATTTCTTCTTCAGATTTCAGGGGATTACCTCCTATGTTGTAGTTTGCGGGTACTCTGTTTTTTCCAAAGGGGATTACTACACATTATTTGCATTTAGCTTGAGACCATGGCTTTGACACCATGCATCAGTCTCATTTAGGCCCTTCTGGAGGATCTCCATTTTGGCCGGAGACTCTATTATAGTACCCAGTTTGCAGTCATCCTCAAACTTAGTCAGCCACAGCCCTTCCGTGCTTGCCTGCACTTCTGAGAAGTATATGCCAAACAGGAGGGGCCCGAGGACAGAGCCCTGAGGCACACCACTCGTTACTGGTCTGGATTCGGACATAGATCCCGCTACTCTTACTGGACTGGATCCTAGTATCTACTCCAAACCATCACCACAATCCCAAAACTCTATCTGATTTTATAAGTGACCACCTTCCCACCTGCATTCAAAGATACTCAAAGCAACCCATTAGATCACATAAATTCAAAGAATGCCACAGCCTCCCTAACTTTTCCACCTACTCATTGACGATGCTGTACATAAATTCAACCACATTTTTCTAGATATTATTAAATCCCTAGCTCCCCCTAGGAAAATCCAAGTTAAATCTCTCTTTGCACCATGGTTCTCTCAAACCACTCACTCTTTAATGCTGAAGAGGGACAATGCTTGTAAAAGCTGGCAAAGAACTAAATCCCCTGCCCACCTCCAAAACTATAAGAACTCCATAACCTCACTAAAAAAACTGGTAAATAATGGTATGAAAATCTTCTACCTAAATTCTCAAACCAATCATTACAGCAATCCTAAAATTTTCTGGAACACCATTAACAAGATTCTTCATCCTGGTAGCCCCACTATACCTAAACCTTTCCCTAACAATTCTCCAACTGAAACAGTCACTATTCTAAACTCTTACTTCATTGACTCCATCAGCAAATTAACCCAAAGTAAATTCACCTCCAACCTCTGTATTTCCCCCGGCCATAAAAACAAGACCTTCTTACTCAAACCTCTTCCCACTGCCTACATAAGATCTCTACTCAATAAACTAATGCCGTGCTCTCCTGTCAGGTGATAATTTACCACCCCTCTTCCTAAAGCTTGCCACTAGCGCAATAGTCTTCCCTATTTCCATCCTGATAAACTGATCTATAAAAGAATCTACCATCCCCACTATCTGGAAAAAATTCTTTACCATACCAATCCACAAGAGAGGACACTTCACTGATGTCTCTAACTTCAGACCCATAGCCATCCTGTCTGCCCTCTCTAAACTTCTAGAAAAATGCACACATAAGCAGCTTCTTGGTTATCTTCTTCAGGAAAATCTGCTCACTCCTACCCAATACAACTTCTGCCCTAACCATAAGACAACTACCGCTCTAATGTCCTTCACACAAACTATCTCTCAATCCAGAAACAACAATAACCTTGTTTCCTGTCTATTTCTATACCTTTCCAAAGCCTTTGACAGGTGTCTCTCACCCCAAATTCCTTACCAAATTGTCTGATATTAGTCTCTCTTAATCCTCTCTTAAATGGCTCTCAAGTTACCTTTCTAACAGACAGCAGTCTGTCAGATAGGTCTCCGCCTTCTCTCCTTCCTCCTTCTCTCCCTTCCTCCTTGTGAATACAGGTGTACCACATGGCTCCATTCTCGGACCTCTGCTATTTAATGCCTTCACTGTCTGCACACTTCCTGCTCTCACTCTTCTCTCATACAATATGCAGATGATTCAACTATAATCTCTCTCTCTCACCTCCACACTTTTACTAACAATCAACTCATACTTAATCCCAATAAAACCAAACTTCTCTTGTTCCACCCAAAATCTCTTTCTCATCATAAATAATAATTTACCATTACATCATTTAACAACACTGTTATTAATATTATTAATGTTGAAACACCCACAGTGGCAGAGAACAAATTAGAGCAACCAAATGACAAAAGGCTCCATGAAGCTGCATGAAAGGAGTCACAGAAACAATATTAAAATTAAGTGCTTTTGTTCTTTTAATAAACATTCAGAACTTCATCAGAATGTAACTGTTAAACACTCAGCCACAGTTTAAAATAGTGACTGAAAAGTCACATGTTCTCAAATATCCAATCATTATCCCCCAAGAACTCAAAGGTAAAATTTAAAGATACTGTGTGAAACAAAAAACAAAGAAAACAAAAAATGCACTCAAAAAAAGCAGATGGCAGATTAGATTAAGATTGGACAGACAACTGGGCTTAAACGAGACCGTTAACATAAAGTGCTTTTTACTAGCGTAGGGTCTATAAAGACATAATTTGCTTAAACTGTTATTAAGATTTGAACTAAGCTTTACAATGTTGAAACACGTACCAAACTCCGGGGTGCTTCCATTGATGATCAACTTAAATAAGATCTACACATCCATAACTGCATAAAAAAGGCACACCAAAAACTGGGCTTGCTCTATTGAAATAAAAAATTCCTTACCAAAGACTCTAGACTTTCCCTCACCTATGCCTACCTTCTTCCCAGTTTACTCTATGCCTCACTGACCATAGCTAACCTACAATCCTCTCTTAAGTCCAAGCTTGAAATTCACTTATAATAAAATTGCTAGATTACAAACCAACCTTACAGCTCTCACCACTGCCTTTCTCTCTATAGCTCATACTAGTTCATCTTGGATATCTATAAAAAAAAAAAAAATCAGCCAATATCTATATAGCTACTATAGATCAGAGTGTATGTGCTGTGTATTTAAGAAGCATATCATCAACTGAACATGCACATATAAATAACAGGCACGTGCTATTCCCAGTGTCATTTTTAGAATGCAGCCAGAGAGTAAGCATGTATGATTGCAGTAGTTAGTTTGTATACAAGTTACTTGAGCTAAAGTCAGTAAACTTCTATCATGATGTGCTTGTAATATAATAAAGCTGTTTCAACAACCCACAAAGACTCTTCTATTGTGTCCAGAGTAGGAGAGTGACATGGTGTCGGAACCAGGATTCTAGAGAATGATATTCGGAGCCATGAGGTACAGAGATGACAGTGCAGATAAACTAAGAGAAACGAGCATGAAAAAGAGCCAGAAAAGAAGCAAAGGAAATGAGAATTCACACAAACTGCTAATTTTATAAAAAAGATAAAATGGAGCATTACAAAGGGCACAAACCACATTATTAAAGAAGCAGGAGGCACAAAAGGTTAATTAACTAAGGGAATGTTTAAAATTAAGATATTTGACAAAACAATTATCAGAAAAGCAAAATGAGTATATTTAAATCAAAACAGGTGTGTTTAGAGCAAAACAAGCATGTTTAAGGCAAAATGGGCATGTTTAGAGTAAAACGAGCACAAGAACAGTACAATGGGCACGAAAAGAGATTAAACGAGCAAACAAATATAATAAAGGCAAAAAGGGCACATTAAACATAAATAAAGCAAGGCGACTGCATGTTTTTTGGTAAATTGCTGTGTTTGGCATATTTATGACTTCATATTGTATCAAGGGTATAACTAGAGTTATCTGAAATACCTCAAAGTGTGTAAAAGTGCTTAGAGGGGATACTTATTACTGTGCATGTATTTCAAAGAGTTTATTTGTGTGCAAAGTGCAACTATTTTGTGAAGTACAGTCAAAGTATAGCCATTTAGAAATTTTTCTTGTGCTGGGTGTGTCTGTTAGCAAAGTGCCACCATTACAGAGTGTTTCTTGCACTGTAAATTATCTAGCAAGGTACTACCATTTTGGGAAAGTTTCAGTGTGCTATGTACAGTTTATTCGCAAAGTGCAGTTACTTCAAAATGTTATCGACTCTGAGCTTCTCTTGCCCAGTTCATTCACATCATGCAGTTATTTAATATGTTTCTTACACTGATAAGAGATGATTTCTTGCAATACAGTAATTTCAAGAGTATTATAGTGCCAGAGAGACATATTTTGCAAAGTTCAGTTACAGAGAGGCTTATTGTGCCATTGGGCAAAGTTACAGATACTGGCATAGATGTCTAGCATTTGTGTACATGTATGTGTTCGTGCTTATATGCAAAAACCCTTCACTGGAATATGTTAACATGGCAGACAGATTTCAAAAGCCCTTACCACTTGTATTTGATTAGAATATTACTGAAAATTGGAGAATATTTGAGCAAGAGTACAATATTTTTATACAATCAGCTTATTCAGATAAAGATACATGCACTGGGCCATTCATTTTGCTAAACCTAGCTGGGTCAGAGCCATAGAAAGAGAGTGTTCATTTCTGTATGCACCAGCAGTATATGAGGGAGAAGGTGAAAATCATCATATTGTTGTAGAGGCTGAATCAAGGGAAAGACCCTGAGTGTTTGAAGCACAAGTTCAGAGAAATGTGCAACACCCAGGCAAATATTACATTAGAGAGTCATTTGTTTTATACAAGAGATCAGAAACCAGGGGAAACTTTTGTAGCTTATATAACTGACCCGAGAAACAAAGCCAAAATGTGTCAGTTTGGTGAATTAAAAGATGAGTTAATAAAGGACAGGCTTGTGTGTGGTATTAATAGTGCTGCTGTGGGAAAGATTTTGCTTTGTGACAGTGATTTAACATTGAGTAAAGCCATTGAGATTTATCAAATCCATGAAGTGACAGAAAAACACACAAGTATGCTTGCAAGTGACAACAGCATGGTTTCAGGAGGCTCCAGAGCAAATGTAGATAGCATGCAACACGTGGCAAACAGAAGTAGGCCTAAGCACATGGCAGCTGAAGCCCCTGTTGGCTCACCAGGGAAACCCTCGTAGCTTTCCAGCAAGCTGTAAGACTAGTTCACTTAGAGGAGCATGTCCCTCAGTGCATGAATCAGCAAAACCCAAGTCTAGCTTTATTGTTAACTGTTGCAACTGTGGTGCCAGTCATGAATCCAGAAGAGGGAAATGCTTAGCATTTGGTCAGCAATGCCACAAAAGTATAAAAAATAGAACAATTTTCAAAAGTTTCGCAAATCAAGTAAACCCCACACAGTTATAAAGAAAGGTCACACAAAAAAGCAAGTTGATCAAGTAGACTGCAATTGTGCTTTCTATGTACTGTAGATGGTGTATCAGCAACCGGTGAAAGAGTTGATGAAGTGAATTTACTGGCAAAGAGCAAAGTGATTTGTACAGTCCAGATCAATGCTAAATCTACAGAGCTTAAAGTAGACACTGGTTTCAAAGTGTAATGTTATATCAGCAGACACACTTGCTAAAGTGAGAACTAATGTGCAACTCAATGTGGCCAGTAATGCGAAACTTGTTGCTTATGGAGGTGAAGAAATTCAAACCGAAGGCTCAGTGATGCTTTCATGTTATTTGGGCAAGAACTGTTACAGCTTGTTATTCTATGTGGTTCGAATACCAGTATAGTCTATACTGGGTCTCAAAGACAGTTTGAGAATGAATCTGCTTTCTTTTACCAAATAAGTTCATCACATAAACACATATCCTAATTCCAATTTTTCTGAAGCCATTTTCTCAGAGCATGCTGATGTTTTCGATGACAAGTTGGGCAAACTTTCAGTTGTGTATTCCATGAAGTTAGACCCAGAGGTCACTCCAGTAGTCAGACCAGCAGGAAGAGTTCCAATAGCTATGCAGGATAACGTTATGGCTCAGCTGGATAAAATGGTACAGCAAGGTGTAATTTGTCCAGTTACAGAACCAAATGAATGGGCGTCATCTATGGTAGCAGCTCACAAAAAAGGCTCAGATGAAATCAGATATGTATTGACCCAAGAGACTTGAACAGATTATTGAAGAGACCGCATCAGCCAATGCATACAGTTGAAGAGGTTGCAACTCTAATACTGAATACCACTGTTTTATCTGTCTTGGGTGCAAAAGGTTCATTTTGGCAAGTGATTGATTGCAAATCCTCATTACTAACCATTTTTGGTACCCTGTTTGTCAGATACAGATTCCTAAGGATGACATTTGGAATAAATTCTGCAAGTGAAGTCTTCCAGCATGCAATGGAGCAAATTATTTTGGGTTATCCTTGTGGTATAACAGTAGATGATTTATTGGTTGGAGACAATGGTGAAGCAGAGCAAGACAGAAACCTAAAGAAAGTTCTAGACAGAGCATGTGAAGTAAACTTGAAGCTCAATCCTCTTAAGTGCAAATTCAAACTACCAGAAGTTACATATGTAGGTCATTTATTTACTAGTACTGGCTTGAGACCAGACCCGGCCAAGCAAGCAGCTATTCTTGAGATGTCAGCACCAGATAATATTTAAGCTCTGCAGCATTTCCTAGGTATGGTCAACTATTTATGCAAGTTTATACCAGACTTCAGTGAGTTGACAGCATCTTTAAGAGAGCTGATGCATAAAAATGTTGCATGGTCATGGTTAGAACAGCACCAGAAGGCATTTGAAGACTTTGAACAGAAAACTGCCACCCCACCTAGATTAAGATACTATGATGTGAATAAACCAGTCACTCTTTCCTGTGATGCTTCAAAATTTGGTCTTGGTGCAGTTATACTTCAAGAGGGCAGACCAGTAGCCTATGTATCTAGAACACTTACCCAAACTGAAATGTAGTATGCTCACATTGAGAAAGAACATTTGGCAAAAGTATTTGCATGTTCCATGTTTCATGATTATATTCATGGTCATGGTATTCAGACTGAAACTGACCACTAACCTATAGTTACTATTCTAAAGAAGCCTATGCATTCAGCTCCAGTGAGATTACAAATAATGATGCTCAAATTGCAAAAGTACAACCTCAAAATGGTCTACAAGAAAGGCAAGCTACTCTATCTGGCTGATAACATATCCATATCGCCCAGAAATATGACAAAACAGCTTGATGCAGAGAATTTTGACTTTGACGTGATAGCAGTACATAATTTTTCTACCACTAGGCTTGATGAGTTGAGAGATCACACTCAGACTGATCCAATTTTGCAAAAGCTCAATCACTACATTAATGGTGGATGGCAGTCAAAGCAATATAGTGTACCACCTGAAGTGCAAACCTATTTTCTTTACAGAGATGAAATGTTGATGGAAGATGTCATTATTTTCAAAGGTCCTAAAATTGTTGCTCCTGCTTCCATACAACATGAATATATCCACATTCCACATCCACTAAGAGAAGAGTGAGAGAACTAGTATTGTGGCCTTCATTACTGAATGAGATTGATAAAGTACTTTCCTCTTGTTCAGTATGCAATAGTACTAAACTGCATTTGCAAAGAGAACCACTTCAGCTAAGACAAGTTCCTGAACTACCTTGATCGACAGTAGCCACTGATATCTTCGAGTGGGACAATCAGCACTACTTAGTATTGGTAGACTCTTATTCGGATTGGTTTGAGATTGACTTACTACCTAACCTAATATCCAGTACTGTTATCACTGAGTTGAAACGTCATTTCTCAGTCCATGGTAGTCCACATAAAGTTATTTCTGACAATGGTAGTCAATTTACTAATCAGTTGTTTCAGAAATTTGCAAGTGAATGGCTCTTTGTACATGTTACTAGCAGTCCTGAATATCGGCAGTCGAATGGATTAGCTGAACGTGCAGTTCAAAGTGCAAAGCAATTACTTAAAAGGTCAAAGTGTGACAATACTGATGTCTTTTTGAATTTACTTAATCTCAGAAACATACCCCATGATGATATACTTGGCTCACCTGTTCAAAGATTTCTATTCAGGCAAACCAGAATGATGCTACCTATTAGTTCCAGTTTATTGAGGCCTAAAGCTAAGAACAACAAAACCATCAAGGCTCAATTATTCAAGAAGCATTCTATCAAGAAGTCCAGTTATGATAAATCAAGCAGATTTCTTTGTCAGTTGAGGGAAGGAAAGACAGTGAGGATACAAACGGTGAAAGGTTTCAACCAAATTGGTCAAGTTACAGGCATATGTGCAGAGCAGAGATCCTACCTGGTAGAATCTGAGGGTATAGAGTACAGGAGAAATTGCAAGCATCTTCTTCCTGTACTAGAATCATCATCACCACATTGTTCCTGTGATACAGACTGTAGATCTCAGAGTGAACCAGACATTGGAACAGTGTGTTTCAACCTCTACTTCCATTCCTGAAGATGTTCCAAATACTTCCAAGGTTGGACATTCTGAAGAGACAACTCCAGTTGCTAAACCTAATTCCCAGTTTTATGTCACACGATATGGTCAAATATCCAGGCCCAGTGTGAAATACGCAGCAACATGGAGATAACTGTATATTTTATATATATATATATATATATATATATATATATATATATATATATATATATATATATACATATACACCTAGTCTTGTATAATTGCATGACAACTACTTGTAATATCTGCATGCCAAATAGAGTCATAACGTTGCATGCTCTATTTCTCAAAGAGGGAGGATGTAGATCAGAGTGTATGTGCTATATTTTTAAGAAGCATATCAAGGGCTGAACATGCACATATAAATACCAGGCACGTGCTATTCCCAGTGCCATTTTGAGAATGCAGCCAGAGAGTAAGCATGTATGATTGCAGTAGTTAGTTCGTATACAATTTACTTAAGTTAAAGCCAGTAAACTTCTGCTGTGATGTGCTTGTATATAATAAAGCTGTTTGAATAGAACCCATGAAGACTCTTCTATTGTGTCCAGAGTAGGAGAGTGACAGCTACTCTGTTGCCTTAGCTTGGAACAAACTCCTTCTGTCTATCAGAACTATATATAATATGCATAATTTCAAAAAGGCCTTAAAAGAAATGCTACTAAACTCATGGATCTGCTCCTGCCAAAGTTCAACCTAACTCTCTGACTTGGTCACTTTAATTTCTCTCAACTTTCCATCCTCTACCTCCCTTCCTTCTTTTAGCATATCGCTATTTACTTTCAGATGTCCTTTTTATATTCCATATGTACTGCACCCATCTTTTCTACCTGGCTGTACTATTTTATCTCCTACTTTTTTTCTCCTGAGCTTCCTTATCCGCTCTACTTTGTACTAGTTTTGGATATCTTTTGTGACAATAGCAACCATCATTGATTTCATGTATTTTTTCATCACTGCCTGCTGAATTTTATAATTCATGTATTGTATATTGTAATTAAGTTATTAGTATCTTCCGTCACCTCTGTACTTGAGTATAGACTTATATTCGCAATATGCAAATTTTCTATGCATACTTTTATACACTGCCTTGACAAGTTTTCTGTGAGGAGCTTTCTCCCTTGGCCTGCATTGAAAATTGGCTTATGTTCAGTTGGACATGCCCGGTTACCAAATGTCAAATAAATAAACAAATAAATAGTTATGTAAACAAGAAATTCCATATCCTATAAGCGCTCCTCACTCTGGAGAATATAGATACTGAGACACAATTTAAATCTACAGAAAGTATTCTGGCAGTGCAAGGCTTCAGAGCTTTCAACACATTTAGACCATAAACTGCCCAGACAGTGACCAACGGTGGAAGAGTCCCAGTCTACAATAGCAAGAAATATGACTCTAGGTTGGCTAAATAGGATGATGCCCTAGAGTTTATTCATGTGCAATTCACCATAAACAAAGGCTCATAGCATATCCTTGCAAGCTGTACGTCACCCTGTATGTCAGATAATCCCATAGCTCATATCTAGACCTACTGGAAACAGTCACCATTAAACCAAATACCCTATTCAGGGGAGACTAACTACTTCAATATAGACTGGGAAACATACATTGCCTCAGACTCACAGGCACAATAATTCTTGGACTTTATTAATACAAATCCCCTTGACCAGATAGTGTGCATACCTGCCACAGATTCAAACATACTAGATCTTGTACTCATCAATATGGGGTAGTGATTCACACCATCCATTGTCATATCTTCACTGGTGAGGTCAGACCACAAAGCTATCTCCTTTGAAATAAAAATCAACTCGGTAACCCCAGCAAACCCTGTAACAGTTAGGAACTATTCCAAAGCAAACTACATGCTATTAAAAAATAGTTGTCACTCCAAGTTCACAGTGGAATTGTTCATAGACACTGAGTACAAACATGTATATGGCTGTATAAAGGCTGCTGTATCTACTAGAAGTAGATTCACACCGTCCATTGTCATATCTTCACAAAATAAATGGTGGTGGAACTCTAACCTTAATAGGCTATATAACAAAAGGAAAAAGTCATGGCTAAAATCAGGAAAAGCAACTCCCATAAGGATACGAGCTCGCTGACTAAACTGAATAGGAAACTAAGAGGACTAATCAAGTCCAACAAGACTGATTACAAGGTCAATATATCCTCACATCTAAAGATACCCACAAGCCTTCTACAGCTATGCCTGTAACCAAAAAGGTAGAGCACAGCAGTGTGATGAACTGATGGCCAATGGTGCCACCATTACTAAGCAGAATGACAAATCAAATCTGCTGGCTGACAAATTCAGCTGAAACTCCCTCTCCCCCAGGAAATGCCTACTAGCATAACCCCTAACCCCATCTAGTAGTGGGCAGCAGTTACTGCTGGCATTTGCTAAGGCCAAAAACACAGTCTCCACTGGCCCCCAACAATATCCTGGTAAGCTGCATCAGGACCACTTGAGTCACTTTTCAACTATAGCTTTGAAAACAGCCTTTGTACCGTGAGAATAGAGGACTTCAATGGTTATCCTACTACAATGATTCATCAAGGTTTACAAATGGATGCCTGATAGTAATGTTGATAGTTATCCCTCACAGTCAGGTCACCATGTTGACTGCAAAACAAAAATCTGGAGTATATGGAAGTGTCTCACAGTCAGGTCACCATGTTGACTGCAAAACAAAAATCTGGAGTATATGGAAGTGTAATTTCTAGAGAATTAATAGACATGGTGAACAGATATGATGTCAGTACTGAACCTTCACCTACCTGCTTACATAAGAGAAAATGTCCTGGATTTTGCTATAAAATAGTGTGAGAAGAGTGTTTTTTTAACCACAATAGTGAATAAATTGACAAACTGTAGCACTGTAGTTGCAGAACTAGCTGGTGATGATCAAAAGAGCTAAAGGCCTTGAATAAGTCCATTTTTATTTTTGCTGTCATTCATATTGTTTAACTATTTTGTTAACCCTGTTGTCTAGTTGGGCTAAGGTCTGTTTTCAAGTGCAGTATGAAACCAATGTCTGGGTGATATTTTTTTTTCTCTTTTCCATTTTCTATCTATCTATCTATAAAGAATATAAATATCTCTAAAGTCTGTTGTAGTGCATCATAATGCAAAGAGAGTCACTCCCATTATAAATAATCTCAAAATGCTAACTGTTATCCAACAGAAAAGTAGCCAGAAACTTAATTTTAAACTTCCCAGTAAATGTAAACAGTCTTCAGAGTACTTACTGTTTCCAAGCAGTTAATTCAGCATAAAGTAATGTATCCATAAGCTTCATTTTAAATTCTAATAAATATAAGCAGTCTTCAGAGTACTTGCTGTTTTCAAACAGTTAATTCAGCATGAAATAATGTATCCAGAAGCTTCCTTTTAATCGTCCCAATTTTAATCTCACCAGTGCACAAAATATAGTAAAATAACATTCTTATACCAAATGGTTACATTTAGGACAGCAGGCATCAGACAAACTTCAAAAGAGCACTATTCAGTGCTGCTGAAGAGAGAAACAAAACAGCAAATGGTTTCACCTCATTGGTGTCATCAGTGCATGACAGGGAACACAACGATAATGTTTAAATGCAAAGTGAACAAGGAAGAACATCAGAATTCAAATTTAAAGCAACAGAATACCCTCTAGTAAAAAAGCAACAACACTGAAAATTAAACATGTTCATTAACTCCCGGTTTAAACAGAGCCCCTAAATTAACAATGCATAATCTCTATTTTTGATCCAAAACTTTATGTTTACCAAAATCAAACAAATTTTCATCCAATACTTTCTCAATACCCACAAATATAAAATGGACACCTTGATGCCACAAGCTATGTTTGTGCAAAGCACTTCTAATTCATCTGCAATTCATATCACTAACATGAAGGGCAATTCTATGGTTAAAGGGCCTAGATGTCTAACCTACATAAAAGGCTCCACATTGCATACAGCCATATAAATCACCCGCTCAGCGTTGTATGTAGTGAGAGAAAGAATTTCAAGAACTTTCGTATTATTCGCAGAGGTAAAAGACTTTGTCTTTGAGACAATCTTACAACATAAATAATTGCCACAAAAAGTACTACCCTTAGATATACTCACTAATTCATGTCCACCAAAATGACCCTTTTTGAACCCAGATAAATGTTCATGTATATTCTTACCCATTCTATAACCAAAGGAGCAATGTTCACCCAATACCTGTTCAAAAAGGTATCAGCCTTTAGAATATGCCAATTATTTCCTTGATTTTAAATGTGTTAGAGCCATATGTGGTAATAAATCTTAGAACATCAGAAGTAGTCTACCTCTTACTGTGTTCATTGTTCAAAAAAAAATTCATAGATTGTATCGTGGCAAAGTCTCATGCTCTTTTTACTAGGGTGTTGTAACCACACCTCAAAAATCTATTCTACATTTTAGCAGCTTCCACATGAAAAGCACCATCATCACTACAAATTCTTCTAAGTCTTAAAAACTGAGATTTTGGTATATTGTTAACCACATGACTAGGATGGCAACTGTCAGTTTCCAATGTTGAATTTTTTGTGAAAGGTACAAACTAGTAACCATCGTGCCATCTATTATGTTAGTTACATTGACATCTAAAAATCATTGTTAAACATCTGTATCCTGCCAACAAACTTAACAATACTCATTGCCATTTAAATATTGCACAAACTGTTGCCAAGAATCCAAAGAATCTGTCCACACACACTAACAGTCATTGAGGTAATGTATCCACATATTTAGCCATTTTTTAAAAGGGTTATTGTCAGTGTAGATTAACTTATACTCTAAAAAACCCATGAATAAATCCGTATACATGGGGGCAAACATAGAGCCCATAGCAGCCCCTTTATTGCGGAAATACCAGTCTTTCTTATAGTAGAACACATTATGTTTTAGAACCAGTTTCAATAATTTTAATAAAAACTCAATCTCACCATCCATAAACTCTTGAGATAACTCAAGCCACAATTTCACAGCACATATACTACCATCATGTTGTATGCTAGAATACAGAGACTGAACATCTAAAGTACAAATAGACATTATAATGCAGCATAATGCAACAAGAGTCCATTCCCATTCTAACTAGTCTCAAAATGCTAACTGTTATCAAACAGAAAAGTACCCAGAAATTTCCTTTTACACTTCCCAATAAATGTAAACAGTCTTCAGAGTACTTACTGTATGCATCCTATGCGATCTCTAAATCATGTTCTAAAATTTAGGACACGCTCCCCAACAGACTTCTTATGGGAATAACAGTCACCATCCTACTCAGCATTAATTAAATCTAGGGGCTGACTCACCCTTTGAACATGAAGTATACCTCAAATGGTGAAAAAAAATGTTGATCTGAAACACCTCTCTGTATGCAGAAAGAAGATGGGGAGGGTATTTGTGCTGTTTCAGCTTAAATTGTTCTGTGATTTCTCTCAGTAAGGTGCTAATAACAGCATCAGATTTCCCACAATACATTTTAAATTGTCTCAGAGGCTCTGACTGGTTATGTGACTTATTCAAGTTCACACAAAAGGCAAATGTAGTCTGAGTGAAACAAATACTGGAAAACAGGACACAGTTTGAAAATCTACCGTGCTAATCCAGACATAAACAATTACTGTGCTTTAAAATTATCACGACAGAACTTAAACCTACAATTATCTCTTCCAAAGTTAGATGCTTTATCAATGAGGCCACATGACCACCCTGACTATTTGTATGTGGATGCATGTGGTGGTCTTTAGCTGCTTTACCTTACATTTCCTCAAACAGGTCAGCAGGTCTGATGTAAAATTACTATTCAATTTCTCAGTATTTCCCAAGAAAAGCTCAAACTGCTGTAATTTTCAAATAGAGCACTTGCCAGCTTTTCTATCTAAACAGAGGGCAGAGATACTGACTCAGTGAATTCACTAACATGGTATACGACCCCCAAAATATATATCATACTTGTGATGCCTGAGGTACTAAATGTGTCCCCGGCTACCCTTTAAAATGGTTCCTCAATGGCAGGGGAATGCAGCAGAAAAGCTTTGACACTGTTTCCAGCCTTGCAAACTTGTGCCATTGTTCACATGTTTTACAGTATACTCTTACATCTTTCCAATTCCTATCAAATAGAAATGATGCCTCTCCTCCTTTTTATGTTCTTTATGCTCATGTAGCAAGAAACAAAAATGTCAGTGTATGGCCAGAAGTGGCAGATAGTAGTGTCTTACAGAAACCAACTGCTGTATCAGTTCTTCCTCTATTCTTCCACCTTCTGGAGTCCAGTGTTTGTACAATAAATCATTATTCTACTATGCAGACTCTCCCTGAGCTTCAGACTCCAAAGGCTTCCTGACTACCTTCCTCAACTCCTGTAGGATGGAATCCAAAAGCTATGCTTATCTCAACTCTTTCTTTATGATTTTACCAATTTCCATTTTCAGAGGGGGTCTAATATCTTTTGATAACTGTAGTTCAGATTTAGGATTACCATTAATACTTCCTTCTTCTCTTGAAGTAGCCCAGCCATATCTTTTAGCACTTGTGATTGAGACTGATGCTTACTGCTGCTACCTCTTTCTCTTGAGTAGCTACATTATCAGCATCTACCAGAGGTATGAGCATTGTCCGGGCAGCCACTGAAGCCTTCTCCATGCACTTGTCTCCAATTTGTCTGCATGAAATTGCATGTACACAGTGCTACATTATCAGAATCATGAATGCACCTGAAAGAATGTTATCAAACACTACCACCTGCTTGTTTCTCATACTCTGCTTCCCAGTTAAAGTAACTACTGGTGAATAACACCCAAAAAGGTGTCCCTCCCATGGCACTAACTGAAGTGGACTTACCAGAAAAGTATTTCTTCTTTTATGGCCACTGCTAGCTTAGCAATAGTTAGCTTTGATATGGTGTCTCTCTAACAATGTTTATTTTTTGCTCCATCAGGATAGGGAACAGACTCTTTTGGCAGGCTGAAACAGTTGTTTTTTAAAGACAAGAAGTCACTACACTGGTACCATCACTGTTAGATTCCTTGCTTGTTTTATTCATTTTTTTACCCCACCCTGTTGCTGTGGTCTTTTGGACCTTATGCACCCCATTGCATTAAACTGTAACCATGTTATCCCAATACCTTGGAATGTATTGTGTCACCTGCTGAGATGGTTTAGAGTACCCCCATGTGATCCTGTACAAATATGTCAACCTCATTTTCATATTCCCAGGCAATGTATGCTGTGCTTTTTCTGTTATAATAAGGTCTTTCAATTTGGCATCCACTGTACCATCTACTAAAATAGTTCTTTGTTGCAATGCCTAACACTGTTCTCTGCTTTTCTCCCGTGTTATCTAATATATTTTTGTAAGCATTATGATTTTCTTTAAAATTTTCACAAAATTATCCTTTAAATAATCCAGGCAGTTATTATCATCATTTAACTTGCTAACTGCATACATTGCCTTAGATATGAACAGGGAAATTAAAAATCATAGCCATTGCCCCCATTATATTTGGTGCTGATTACACACATTTAAATGCTGTAATAAAACTATCAAAGTTTTTCCTTCTTTATACTGAGGAAGTAATTCATTATTCAAGTCAGGGCTCTGAGAGTTATACTTTTGTGGATATTATTGACCAAAATTCATCTGAAGTGGGAAGAGGCCATGGGAATTAGCAGGTGGTATGTGGGATCATATCCTTACTGATGCTTTAAACAGACAATTTGATTATGCAGTACCTTATGAACATTTTGTTATGTTCAGTCAGGCATAGAGGTAAGCATGTGGAGATGAGAGACAAAGCCCCACCCAGTCAGAGCCTCCACCTCCAGATAAAGCATTTGATGGGACTATTTCAGGTGCAGCTACTTAACAGTAGCAAACCTAAATCTGAGCCACAGCCTTCACTGGAAGAGGCTACATCAACTGCATTTAAGTGGCAGCAGCCAGCCTGAATCTGAAGTGCAAATATTAAGAAAAATTAGACTTTCTTTAGAACGTGTATGCAGGAAGACCACAAAGAAATAGCAGAGACTGGGTCAGCTCTCAGATTCTACTTTATAGAACTTGAGGGAGGTAGGCCAGGTGTCTCCTTATTCTCAAGGGCAAAGAGTCTCTAGGTACTGGAAAATTGTTTTATTCTGTTATTGTAAAAAGAATGGACTCTTATTGGATGTTTAGAAAGAAAAGTGATTCAGCAAGTGGCAGTAGCAATGCCTTAACACTGTGCCCTTCTAAGCATAGCCTATGCCACGTCTTTTTCAGGCCATGTGCAACACACATGCAAAACTGGAGGCTTATTCAAGATTCTGTTGTCTGACTATTGCGAAAGATGGAACAGGGTACTGCAAGCTATGTGAGTGGTGACAAAAGGATGGCAAGGCAGGAGACTAAGCTATTGCCACTTTGGAGCCATTGCCTCTTATAGTGGGTGCATTCCAGAGGGTAGCTATTGATATTGTGGGGCATCTTTATACCACAAACACCACAGGTAAGATGTGCCTCTTGGTGGAGATGGACTATGCTACTATGTAACCTTAGACAGTGGCTCTGTCATCTATTAAGGCAAAAAGTGTCAACTATACTGGTTTTTTTTCATAAAATATTGACAGAGGCACTCATTTCACGATTGACCTGCTAACCTGTTTGTGGAAGCATTGTACAGAAAAGCATTTAAATGATATTCCCAACCATCCACAGAAAATGGTCGGAATGAGATGCTAAATGCTATTCATTAAAGACCATGTTAAGAGGATTCACTAACTAGTTCAAGAGAGACAAACATCTCTTCCATATCCTGATTACATGTAGAGTTATTCCAAAATCCACAGATTTTTTTTTTTTATCTGAGTTGCTATATGGTCACATTGAGATGAAATCCCAAGATATAATCTGCCATGAGTGGAGGGTACAATGTGATTCCCCCAAGGGGGGGGGGGGTTGGGGACTCTGCTTAAATTTTAGGAATAGGCTTAGAGAACTCACAGGGTTGGCACAAAAGATTTTATCTGTGAAAACAAACCAGATAAAGTTCTCTGGATACCAGCAAGTTAGCAATCATCTCAAAAGCTCAAAGAGGCATTGTGTGGACCCACTGTAATAGCCATTCATGAATATGGTCAAGAATTTATTGTGCACCATGATGTCAAAACTGTACTTTAGTTTCTTTAAAAGGACAAGAACAAAAACATGTAGTTCTCAGCTGTAGACTTCAGCCCATAGAGGAATCTTATACAGCCATAGAAAACAAATGCTTGAGGAAAATGTATGCTCTCCAAAAGCTTGAACAACCCCTTCGTGTATAAAATTTGTAGTTACAGATAACATGTGGCTACATAAGACTAGTACTCAGAATATCACGTTACTCAGGTGGTGTTTGGGACTGCAGTCTTACAATATGACAATCCAATATAGGAATGGTGCCAGCAATAAAAATGCAGATGGTCTGCCAAAATAAAGTGAGTATTGTACACAGGGAATGCACCCTCCACTCAAGCTCCATTTGTCTTAAAATAACTCACTTGAGGTCAAGATGGGAGGAGAAATGTTATGCTGTACATTAATCTGCAAATGTTATTTTTTTAAAGTAAATTTGCAACAAAGCTTTGAAATATAAAACAACTGTGCAGAACTTGTAATTGCTTTTTTTTCTCAGTAGAGATACAGCAGATGCGTTTCTCCGAAATGTTGCAATAAAGTAAAAACACTTTATAGAAGTTGCAATTGTTTTAATTTGCAGCTGCGGTCATCTGCAAAATATAAAATTTAAAAGATTCTTCCACTTTTTTCTTTCTTGGGAGAATACCCAGAAAGACATATGCATATACAGTCATGCTTACATTTAGCCATGCTGAACCGGCCATTTCTTGTAACTTAACACATAACATCATTTGGCTGGGGTTATTGTTTAGTCTGAATGTTAATTGACAGGGAAAGGAAACTCTCATTAATTACCTGAAAGGCATTTATGTTCATTGTACATCTATCAGTGTTGAATCCTCTTGGGAAATCAGTCACGATACACCATGTAACACACCACTCCTTCAATTGGGAATGCAGGAGCTGGAAGCCATGTTCAATCAGCATTTCTTCAGTTGCACTCATATGTGGTTGCATCAAGACTTCCACAAAGAAGGAGTTTATTTTTTGTCTTTTCTGCTGACTGCCTTATGTAAATTTAGGTAATGGTAGACTGAATGCAGTGCCTATTTTGCCAGAGGTTAGTTAGGAGTAGCTGCCTGGATAGTCAGTGTTGTCCTAAATGCCATGCATTTGTTAAAACGTTACCTTATCTGTATATTCATCTCCTCAAACTGAATATACTTCATTTCTAGTTGCATTTATTTAGTTTTGATAACATGTGGCTCTTTATTTATTTATTTATTACTTGTTAATGCAGTTTTTTTGTTAACAGAAATAGATTTGTGTGAATTAGAATGCAAATTCCAGTAGAACACTTCAAAGGAAGCACACGGGATTTTAAGGAGATTAATTAAAACGTCTTGGTATTATGAGAAACAATAATGATAGCGCAACATAAGATCTGTTACAATATGTATGATACAGTATTTTGTATTTGTTTTGACTAGAAATTATGGTAATGTCCCAAAATGGATTACAGCAAAGGCAATTTTATTTTTCTTTTCATAGCATCATATCAGTAGTACAGGTCAAGTCATGTCATATGTGAATGTTTACAGCCTGAACTACAGTCAAAGGTTCTGTATACGTGCATTATTAATAGTGTCCACATGATTCCTTAGTTTTTAGGTGCAAGCATTTAATGGAGACAGAGAATAGCTAATTTATATTATTCAGTCTGTATGCCACTTTTAGTACTCTGCTGAAACTTCAGATTCTTCTCAGATTGTTATTGTCCATTTGGATAGATGATAGTGGGTCTCTTGCATCAAACATCTACTTAAGTGCCCAACTTAATGTGGCAAAGGTACTAGGCAATACCTGACAGAGATATGCCAGTCAGTGTCACACCAGTCTCTTTAGGGTACAAACAATTTATTTAGTCCTGAAGTACTATGTTATGAGTCTGCAGGTTTAGAACTTTGTCTTTATTTGTGGAATTTCAGGTCTTCAAAACTGAATAATGTACAATTCATCAAATTTGTTAATTATAGAATAATGCTGAACATATCAAGGACAGTTATTTCTGTTGACTGACAACATTGTTTTTTCAGTCTAGCAGGGTAGTACTTATAAGAGGCCATAAATGCAAGGGTCACCTGAGGTGACTAAGTTATGAAAATTGCTCAGCAGTGGGCCCTTGTATTTAAAACATTTGCCTAATTAAACTTGTACTGTTTTGAATCTATACACTGTGATGCACTAAGTGTGATTATTTTGTACACATAGATGAGTACTAGTTTTCTTGGATTTCAAAAGAATTAAATACTGAAGGTCTAAATCATTCTTCTGTCATGATTCAAAGATCTCTAATCAAAACATAGCTGGTGTGAGAATCACCTTGACAAAACTGTAATGCCTACCATAACAACTGTACTTTTATCTTAACTGCATTTAAATAGAGACATTCCCAGAAAATATGAATGCATGACACAATAGCTCCTGTGTCACACTGCCAACATTCAGATGAAACGCTAAGGTACTTCACATATGACCTTCTATGTGGGTACAAATATTTATGGAGACATTTTTACCTAAACATATTAAATCTACAGGGCAAAGTGGTACATCAAGTGGACAAGCATGTGACCTGACATAATAATGGGGTTATCTATTTTCCTAGTACCGCAGCAGGGCTAGCCACCCAGCTGTGTAAACATTGGTTCAAGATGATTGTCACTGTTGAAGTAACATCCTGACTCCATGTGCAAAAACTGGGAAAAAGGGTGGAGGATGGATGGATGGAAGGAATGAATGAAGGAAGGAAGGAAGGATCTGCATTCCTAGCAATCTAGGCCAACCATCCTCCACCACTCCCTGAGTTCTCAGCCTGAATTAACTGTTTATATAATTTATTGGGTTTACTTATTTTACTTTTATTTTGCATTTGTTTACAAGGATGGTCCAACTTGGCACAAAAGTGCCTTTTCAGCAGACACTCAGGGAGAAAAGCTCCATATTAATACAAACAAAAAGTTGTACATAATATGCACACAAATTACAGTAAAAAATCAAAGATATATAATAAGAAATATATATGCCAAAGTAAAACACAATTTCATTGCTATATAGCAGAATAAGTAATTGGTTAAAGCACAGACAAGTAGAACATATGTACAAAATGTATATACAGATGCTGATAGGTGTTAGTTGTGAGGAAGGGATGTCAATGTAATACAAGTTGAGAAATTATGTCTTTGGAGAGAGGACAATAAAAAGAGAATTAATATCAAAATAAAGATAGGCGGTGGGCAGAGTTTTAGGGTAAGAAGTTATGGCTATGTTTGGGAAGGTTTGGAGAGAATCCTGTAACAAAGGGATATGTAGCTTAGAAGTGTTCAGTTTGGAAAGATCAGAGATAAGAAGCATGAGGATGAGAAGATTAAAGAGGGACAGAGAGACTGAGACAGAGAAATATATGATATGTTGACCCAAGAGTTTGTAAGATGTTCCTGAAGAAATGTTTTAAAAGTTGAGATACAGTTTGCTGCTTTAAGAGACACAGGAAGAATATTCTATATTTTGGCAATGAAGGAGGAACAGAGTGAGTTACCTGCCATAGTGTTTGAAGTAGTTGTATGTTATAATAATTTGTCAGCAGAATGAAGGGCTCTGGTGGGGAAGCAGAGGTGAAGAATGTTACTTAGACTAGGGCATTTGTCAGGGTAATAGAGAACTTTTGGGAGATAATTACTTGTAATAACGTTCAATGATGATGGAGTTCAAGCCAGTTGACTTGTTTAAGGGCTATGCAGTGGTGGTTCTATAAGGCATATTTGCTGCAAAGTTATAGCATTGTTCAAGTCCCGTAAATTATGTGAGATGCAGATTAATGAGAATGGGAACGGTATGCAAGACACTTGCATTTACAGTGTTTAAGATTTCCAACACAGCTGTCTCAATTCATTCATGTAAGCAACCTGTCTACTATAGCTGTACTTGTTTGTAGTTACTTTAGAGGCATATTTTTCTGGTACCCTCATACATTCTGACTAATTCATAGGATCATAGGAGGTTACTAGGCTAATGGCCCTGGGGCCCTTACAAGCTTAGCCTAGAGTTTATCCCCAAAAAGAAACCTCAGTCAGCACATGTCACCCCTATCAGTGAGGGACAGAGGTGAAACCCCTGGGACAAATTTGTGTTTTCCCATCCACTTATCAAGGTTGTGTTTGAAGAGGGTCAGCGAGGTGTTCTGTTTGACGTGTATGGGAAGTCTATTCCAGAGACGGGGCAGCCTCTCCAGCAGGTTTTTTGATGTTGCATATTAGATTCAGGCCTTTTGAGTGGGTAGTGCGTGAGGAGTTAGACTTACGGATATGGAGCATCTCTAGTAGGGCAGGGTCCAAGTTAGCCTTGTAGGCAATAATTGTAATTGTCTATATGTCAGCTAATTCACTGATGAACATTAAACTCTGACTGACACTGGGACCAAGTGATAAAACCAGCATTTCTGTCCAGCTGCTGTCAATGTTTCATATCTGTATGTGCAGATGTCCAGTGTGTCAGGTGTTCAGAATGCGGCATGACTGCAAAAAGGCCTTATGCCAATGTCATTCCAGAGGCCCAATTATAACATCTCCATGGATGAATATTGTCCTGATCTTTTTTCAGCCATCAGAAGTTGGCCTGTAAACTCAATGTTAAAAGGTACACCAAAGAAGGTCCTGAGTATCCCTGCTTACAAACTCAACCAAATCCTTTTACCTATTTCACAATACTAGTTCATTCAATGAACAGAATAACCTTAACTGAAAGGTTTCCAATAGCATTGAAAATCAGGACTGATAGACTCAGACACTGTTGGGCTGAGCAACTGGATGTCTGCCTTGATATGCCTCTTCACTGCAGGCCAATGCTGAAGGGACTTAAGTGGAGGAGTAAAATAAAATGTTTGGTGAAGGTAGTGCAGTGACAAGTGAGTTTGTTCTAAAAACTGACAGTGCAAATGTATTGATTTCATTCAGAAATATGGAGGAGAAAACAGATAAAATTCTCAAGCTGAGATGGGAGCCCTCAGAGTGGAGTAAAAGTCGGAAAAGAAACTGCACTGAAACAAGAAACAATGACTATAGTAAGAGAATGGATTGATCATCTGGACCAAGTAATAAAGCAACTAGACTGTGAAGTAAAAGATGTAAGCAGAGCACTGAAACACTGGCTGCAAACTGTGAGGATATGAAAAGTCACAGCAGATGTGAGAATATCTGGGTCATCAAAATGTGAAGATATGAAAAGTCAAAGCAGATGTGAGAATATCTGGGTCATCAAAATGTGAAGATATGAAAAGTCACAGCAGATGCGAGAATATCTGGGTCATCAAAATGTGAGGATATGAAACATCACAGCTGATGTGAGAATATCTGGGTCATCAAAATGTGAAGATACGAAAAGTCACAGCAAACGTGAGAATATCTGGGCCATCCAGCAAGTCAGTATAAAGGCTAAGGTATTTACCTCACAGACATAAGGCACAAGATTTCATTTTCATCTTTGGAAGGGAAATTGGCTAGGCTTAAAAGAGCCTACAGGGCAGCTATCTTAGTACTTACCTGTGAACCTATGAACTATGAACCTATGATTGCCAGCAATCAACATTTTAAGGTGGAAAATTGGCATAATGTTTAAAGTATTTCATAGGTTCATAGGTAGGTACTAGGCTATTGGCCTGAGGGCCTACGTAAGCCTATCCAACAAGGTTCCCTGGCTTACGCCACCCAAAAAAGTTATTTTCCTGTGACACTGTCGAGCAGAGACACAGAAGTGATCCCCGGGTGTATTTCCTATTTCCCGTCCACTCATCAAGATTCTTCTTGAAGAGTGCTAATGAAGAGCTTTGCTTGACATAGATGGCTAGCCTGTTCCAGAGTATGGGAAGTCTCTGGGACAGGAATCTATCCCTCCAGCATGTCCTGTTTATTGTGGTGACAAGGTTTAGGTCCCTAGAGCGTGTAGCTTGGAGGGATTGGGCTTCTTTAGGTGTAACATGTCCAACAGCTCTGGGTTTGACATAGCTTTATATGTTAGGCAGAGATCACCTCGGAGTAGGCAATATGCTATGGAGTAAAGCTGGAGTTTTTTGAGACAGTCAGTGTAGGGCATCTGTTTGAGGCCGGTAATCCTCTTTGTGAGGTACGTCTGTGGCCTTTTCAGCTGCTGCAGATGTCTTGTGAGGTACATTCCAAAAGGGGCGTTGTACTCTATAATGGGTCTAATGAGTGTCAAGTAGAGGGGAACAAATGACCTCTTTTTTCCTGGATGAGAACCCTTTTATGATGAGGTGTGCCACGTAGAAGGACTTCCTGACTACTGTGGTGATGTGACTATCAAAGGACAGACTACTGTCCACCTGGGTCCCAAGGTCTCTTATCACACATTCGGTGTTAAGTAGACTGCTGTCTATGTAGTAGTTCATGGGTACAGAGTTTTTAAAAAAGGGGATGACAATGCACTTTTTGGCATTGAGCTTGAGGCCATGGCTCTGACACCAGGCATCTGTTTCAGCGAGGCCCTTCTGTAGGATTTCCACACCATTTGGGGACTCGACTATGGCTTCTAGTTTGCAGTCATCTGTGAACTTCATTAGCCAGAGGCCTTCTATGTTAGCCTGTACTTCAGAGAAGTAGATACCAAACAGGATAGGTCCCAGGACTGAACCCTGTGGTACTCCACTTCTCATTCATTTGAGGTCAGATTTGGAGTGTGCAACTTTTACAGTGTGTGTTCTGTCAGTGAGCCAGCTGGCAACCCATCTTGTGATGTAGGGATTTATACCTAGTTTAGTGAGTTTAGCTATAATTCCAGAATGGGGGATGGTGTCGAAAGCCTTGGTGAGGTCAAGATAGGCTGTGTGAACCACCTTACACTCATCTACGGCTTTGGTGACTACCTCAAAGAAGTCAATCAGGTTCAGGAGGCATGATCTGCCTTTCACAAACCTGAACTGGGTGGGATCCAGAGTTTGGAGGTTACCAATATCTTTGCTTATGAGTTCCATGATGATACGTTCCATGGCCTTGCAGACCAGGCTCGTCAGGCTAATAGGGCGATAATTCCTGGGATCAGTGGTGGCTCCCCCTTTGTGGAGTGGGATAACTGTTGCTGTACACCATTCAGTGGGCACAAAGCCTGATGTGAGGCTCTGATTGAACATGATGCTTAGGTGGGGAGCCAGTTTGTTCTGAAGTTTGTGTAAAATGCAGCCTGGGATGCTGTCCGGTCCCATGGATGCTGTGTTTTTGGCTTTAGAGAGTGCAGCTTTTACCTGCGTAGTTGTGATTACAGGGATTCTGCATTCTTCCTGTATAGATATGGGCCCTTTAGGGGGTGAGGGGGGTAAAGTTAGCACTGAACCTATCTGCCAGGATGTTGGCAATATCAGTTGGTTCTGTAATTTTCATGCTGTTGTGCTGTAACTCAGAGCAGATCTGGGTGTTGCCATTGAGATTCTTGACATAGCTATATAATGCTTTGTGGTTGTCCTTAGAATCAGTGTTGATTTTGTTTTCATAGCTAGCTTTGGAGGATCTTATAAGGGATCTCAGCTTCTTACTGAGGCTGACCAGGGAGCTCCTCCACTCATAGGATTTTACTCTCTTTTGCAACAATTTCTTCCTTCTGTTGTACAGTTTGTTTATGGCAGGGGCCACCAGATTGGCTTCCTTTTTGGAGGATAGCGCCTTGGTCTGTTTGGGATAGCACAATCCATGCACTCGTGTAAGTGCTTATAGAGTGCATTTGTGTAGGATTCAGCAGTCGTGACTGTATTGTCCATCTGCATGGGTGTCATGAAATTCACCACTTCTGTCTTAAGAAGCATGAAGTTGGCTTTGCTGAATTTTTTTACCGTGGCTTCCTTAATGGGGAGTGGGGGCGGGATGTGGATATCAAGAGTGATTAGCTTATGGTCGGATGGGACCAACGCGGAGTTGACTTCAGGTGTGGAACACCGGTCACTCATGTTGGTAATGACTCGGTCTAGGATATTGTTGCCCCTGGTGGGGGTGTGGATAAGTTGATCCAGGGCATTGGAGTTTATGAATTCCAGAAAGCATTTTGTGAAGGAGTTGTCTTTATCTTACAGATGTAAGATGCAAGGTTTGATTTTCACATGGGGTAACTGGCTAGGCTGAAAAAATGGTCCAAAAGGGCAGTTAGTCTAGCACCAATATAAGAACCTAATCAAAATGCGAAGATATGAGAAGTCCCAGCAGATGCAAAAATATCTGGGCTATCAAAATCTGAAGATATGAAAAGTCACAGCAGATATGAGAATATCTGGGCCATCAAGATGTGAAGATTTGAAAAGTTATAGCAGATGCGAGAATATCTGGGTCATCAAAATCTGAAGATATGAAAAGTCACAGCAGATGCAAGAATATCTGGGTCATCAAAATCTGAAGATATGAAAAGTCATAGCAGATGTAAAAATATCTGGGTTATCAAAATGTGAAGATATGAAAAGTCACAGCAGATGCAAGAAACCTGGGTCATCGAAATCATAGCAGATGTGAGAATATCTGGGTCATTGCTTTAGCAGAAAATGTGGAGGGCCAAGAACCCACTTTATTTATGAGAGGTAAATTAAGAAAACTACAGTGGATACATCTTTTATGAATTACCAGGTAGACAGAGCTCACTCAGTGGGAAATCAGCTAGCTACTGTAAGGCCAAGGCACCTAACTCTCAAACTGCATAACCAAAGCACAAAAGTAATGAAGCTGAAGGGATTGCCAACAAGAAAATGTTTTAATAGAAAAGTACTTTTGTTCCAAAATGATATGAAACTTCATCAGATAACTTAAACAGTACAAGCACACACATTAAATACAAATAATCTTCCCATCAAATTGTTTAAAACAAATAAGTTAATTATTCATATAACACCCACTTGGTGATAAAAAGCCATTAAAAAAGCATTACTTCGAAGGGAATGAATTAAAAGTAAATATAATATGTAAACACTTCAATCAAACCAACCTAAATCGAAAGAATAATAAAGATAAACATTATAATAAAACATTTTAGTATAATTTCTTCAAGACCAGATTGCCATATTTAAAATACCTTTTCATAAAAGTCACAATTTATTGTCCTTAATGCCAATGCACTAGCTATAGACACCAGCTTTTGGATGACATTCATGGCTGACCTTAGGCATAGGTGAACTAGGTGACTGCCTAGGGCGCTGTACAGGCCGGCTTTGTAAAGGGTGCAGTTTTTATTTATCTATTTATTTATTTATTTTAGTTAACATAAATGTTGATATCTTCTCGGCACCCTGTTCATCCTGAACTTACAGCTGCAGATGGGCCAGGAGGCTTTAACATCACAGCATGTGCGATACAAGATTCTTCTCCTTTATGTGTGCATCATGACGCCAACGTGGATTTAAATACGTTCTGTATTTCTGCATGGAAATTAAGCCAGCAGTTCTTTTAAGAGATGAGTTAAGTCCACGTATTTGCATGTGACCATTTGGTTTAGAAAGAAGGTAAGTGTGTGTGTGTGTGTGTGTGTGTGTGTGTGTGTGTGTGTGTGTGTGTGTGTGTAATTTACATCATTAGTTTGTGTATGAGAGAGAAAGTGTGTGTGTGTGTGTGTGTGTGTAATTTAAATTGTTCGTTTGTGTATGAGAAAGAAAGTGTGCGTAATTTAAATAATTCGTTTGTGTATGAGAGTGTGTGTGTGTGTGTGTGTGTGTGTGTGTGTGTGTGTGTGTGTGTGTGTGTGTGTGTGTGTGTGTGTGTGTGAAAAATGGTTTCCTTCTGAATTTGCCAAGACCAGCATCTTAAATGCCTGTAACTGCAAAAAGTGGAATTTTTAAACTGGTGGTTTTTTACATGTAGCTATGCTCCCTGCCTTTGTTCTGATTGTTTATAAACTTACTCAGATTGCAGTACCTCAGGGAAAGAGGTAAAATACCTATTTAAAAATTAAGGAGATGTTGAGTTTCATTCACAATTACATTTGTCATGGTTTTAAACAGTTCCCATGGTAAACAAGTAGTCTTACTCCACTAAGAGATGGCAGTGTCCACCACATGGGTTTAATTGTGTTTTGGTGCAGTAGAACTGATACTCTGCACAAAGATCCTTAGCAGCATGTAAGTGGTCAGAGTTTATTATAACCTAGATATGAGATCTGAAGAGATGGCAGCCTTCTGTTACCACTGTTCCACATTTTGGCCCTCAAGATGTGTGTGTATTAAATTTATTTGTTGCTCCTTTTCTTTGTTTACCTGTAATGCAGCTTAATATGTTTTAGAAGAAAGAACTCTTTGCATCACTTAAAATTCTGATTTGGACTTATGTTTTTTATTAGCCTACTCTAACATGAGACTTGCAATATCCTTTTTTTTTTTTTTCTTTTAATTTTAGTCTACTTTCTCCTCCCACCTTCTGGCTTATAGAGGCCTTTCTTTGCAAGGTAATTGCAGGCTACCTGTAGGTCCCAGCTACTTTATCAGTGTATTTATCTGTTCCTAATAAAGTTTCAGTAAAGGGTATGCTTATTCCTTTAGTTCTTCTCCCAGTGAATTGGTAGTATTTATGTAACAGGTACATGATTACACACTATTGTTGCCATCTCTAGACAGGAACATTATTAAGAACTGCAGTCTGAGCACAACCTAGTAGCTGTGTGATGTTCATCATATGGATCACTTGTGCAGTAGTCATAAACCTACGGAGCTTTGCACCCTTCCACCTTCAGATGCCAAGCCATTT
This sequence comes from Protopterus annectens, assembly GCF_019279795.1. Classification (NCBI taxonomy): domain Eukaryota; kingdom Metazoa; phylum Chordata; order Ceratodontiformes; family Protopteridae; genus Protopterus; species Protopterus annectens. The sequence goes on along the minus strand of NC_056741.1, from coordinate 1,654,027,318 downwards.
TAAGCTGTTTCTTGCTGCAGTGCAGTTTGTGTCTTGCATGTAAATCATCATCAGTCCAGCAGTTTGACTTGTTTTGCTAGAGGTGGCAAGTAAGTGCCCCATTTTGAAAAATTTATTTTTTTTTTCCTTATTGTGGTACTTGTCCTATTTTAGTTGTGGGTTAGGGTCAGATGCCTTGCATGTATTTAGGGTATGGTCAGCCTGCAAAACATTAATCAATATTTTTGTAGATATCCCACAAAGACTTCTACTCTGATTATATTTTGTTGGGTCCCATTGTGAATGGGGTGAACATTGCCTCCTAGGAAATCTATGATAATTTTAGCAAATGCCCATATGGCAATGAACATACCTCTTAACTGTCCAGTTTTTGCCTCATATTTTTGACCTATTCCTCATACAATTTGTGTTTTTTTTGGCAAATCACTGAGGATTGAAATAACTAAATGGCACAGTCATTGTTATGTACAATACAATGTAGTTTGGAATATCTGCTATTGCTATTTTATTGTAACCTATTACCTGGTTACTTACTGTTTGTGTTTATTTTATTATACCCTTTAACCTTTGTTAATACTGTTGTATTCACTGGAGCTTTTCTCCCCGGGCCTCTACTGAAAATGGACATATATCCAGTTAGACTAGCCCGGTCAACAAATGTAAAATAATGTAAAATAAATAAAATAAAATAAATAAATGTCATACATTTGTGTTTGTCTTTATTTCCTTCAGAAAATGCCTGCTAAGAAAAATGGTGTTATTTTAGCAACTTTCTAAGTTTATAAGAGCAATATTTATAATCTGTCCCTCTTTTGCCACCCCCCACTGTTTCAGGCTTTGTCCAGCGTTCTTGTGCTAAGGGATTGAGAAGTATGGAGGCATGTATGTAATGCACTACTTGCCGATTATTTGGTGCATTTTAAGGGGGGATAGGGGTTTTGCATTCTTGAGTGTGTCCTCTTTTGTATAAGATGCCTAGTAACTATGAACTTGTTGTCAGTTTCTCAGTTATTCCCTATTGCAATATTACCAGCTTACCATTTTTTTTTGGTGTAACGTAGGAAAGTAATTCTTCAAGGGCGGCAGGCAGTGAATTGGTAGATGAAACACTGAAATTTAAAATTGTTTGCCAGTAACAAACGGTTCATTATTAAAAAATCTCTTTAATGTAGAATTATTTGGATGAATTTTACTTCTGCAGAGATTGTGCTTATTGACTTGTAGATTGTAAAGACAGAACTTTGAGTGGCCTTTTATGGCTAAAATTTTCTGAAATGGGCAGGTTTGTCATTATTGTGTCATGCATTTTGTTTCATTGCTTACTGGAAAAATGTTCAGAACTACAAATTTAAAAAACACACTAACAAGTGGTGCTTTATTATACAAGAAATGTAATTTAATACAATCAGGACGGTGAATCAAAGAACACATACATGTATGCATGGCCCTAAAAATGTGTACAAGGAGTCAGTTTTGAAAACAGACCAAAGGTAAACTTAAGCCTCCACTGGCCAGATGCACTTTTTATGAATGTGGATTTTCATGCCGTTTCAATGGCAGAGAAGTTTATTGCTCATACTAAGTCTGTTTTCGTTGTGAGACTGTATTGTTTAGCAAATGTCTATCTGTGTTTTCTTAATTCAAGCTTAAGCTACTGTACACGTGGAGGAGGGAGGTTGCTATTCTACTTTCACTGAGCTGTAAGGTTCACTTGCCTACCCCAATGTAAATTAAACTGTTTAGATTAACTTAAGCAACTCTTTGAAACAAGGCATGTGGGCTTCTATTTTCTAAGGACATGACTTTTATACTAAAATATATGTGAAGGGGCAACTGATAAAGCAGGTTTATTAAAGGAAATTTCCACTGTCCTTCACTTGCAGTTTAACTACATTACAAGGTATCTTTTCTTCATATGCATTTAAATGAAGGAAATGGTTGGAGTGGCTTTCCTGGGGAGTGACCGACCTGTGGGTGTGGCTTATAGGGGTGTTTCATGAGCACGGTATGGGTGAGGCTTAAGGGGCTCTGGAGTACTACTTCGCCTAAGGCACCAGTTCAGCTAAGGCCGGCCCTGGTGGCATTTAATAAAAGCTGCCAATATAATTCCCTGTACTACATGTAGGAGGACTCATGTCTCCCTCGTTCATCTTCTCCAAAATATAAAATATAAATTTCTTGTGGTTTTGACGTGTGAGTGCATATTTGTAGAAGGCATTTGTGAGATTTTTTTTTCTAATAGAATAGAGGTGCTGATAGATCCTAGTCCTAAGGTGTTATTCCATTTTACCTACATAGAAAGTGGGTCAGGATACACAGGTAGCTTCATAACCACCCCTTTCAAGTTACAGTCGTACCTACCATTGGTACTTATAAACTTTGGGAAATTTTCCCACATTTCCTCATAACCTTTTCCTGAATATTTTCTCCATAAAGCAAGTTCTAACCTTTCCTATATACAAATACAGTGGCAGTCACCAGCTTTGTTGTTAAATTAAAAACATGAAAAACAGTTTTCCAGTTTCTCTCTAAAGCATTTTTAACCTGGGTGCTACCATTATTGTATATTAAAACCATAGACAAAATACTGTAATTTACTATGCTCTTAGTGGAACCACCGTAATTGGAGAAATGCAAAGTAGGGTGATAAAGTTTTTACCTGTTGTCCAAAATATAGTCAGCCAAAGGGCTGATCAAGGAAGGTGGGTATTTTCTATCCAGAAACATACTCTTAAGAATCTCCATTTCTTTCCTGAAAATAAAATTATCTGTTACTAGACAAGATAACTCACCATTTGCCCCTTTTAAATTATTTTTTTTTTCAAACTGCATAGTTGTATGTGCAAATACTATCCTGTATGGCAGGGAGTGCTCAGAAAAGGTTTTACAATGGTGGGGTGTGAGTAAAGAAAATGGAAAACCTTAAGCCTGTTAATATGTAAGGATAAAGTCAAATTTGTGGAACGAGAAGTCAATTGCTGGAGCCTTCCTGTGTCCTGACTGAGTGCTCTTCAAACTATCTGGAGATATACAGAGCTGAGTGTATTTTTCTGGCACTTCAGAGTTGTGTACTGTCAATTGTTGTTTGACTAATTCTATATCATTGCTGGCTGACTTCAGAGTTGTGCACTGTTATTTTTGCTTCACTGTATAGTTTTTCAGATCAATGCTGAAGGTATTATTTTCCCCTATCCACCCTCCCTATTCCTGTCTTGTTTAATTTGGAGGCTTTTGCAGTTGCCCGCTCCCACTGTAGATTTGATCTGGGACACTTCCCCCAGTCCCATCTCTTTACCTCATTCTACCTAACAGACTCCTTTTGCACTTGTTTTTAGTCATTTTTAATTTAATTCCATTTTTTAAACTGTTGGTCTAACATTGCTACATAACTCAAGTGTGCTAGCTTGCACTACATTTGAATTGTTTTTACTGCTGTTTTAGCTACTTTCCTGTATATATATATATATATATAGGTTCATAGGTTCATAGGTTCATACTAGGCTATCTGCCCGAGGGCATTTACAAGCCTAGCCCATCGTTTTGTGGCTTACGCCACCCCTATAGTATGGGGAACTATACCCATTATTTTGCTGTGCCTCTGTCGAGCAGTGACACTGAGGTAATCCCTGGGGTATATCTGCGATCTCCCATCCATTGGTCAAGATTTCTCTTGAACAAGGCCAGCGAGGTGCTCTGCCTCACATGTACCGGGATTTTGTTCCACAGCATAGGAGTCTTTGGGTGATGAATCTATCCCTCCAGCACGTCCTATTAATAGCCGTGTCGAGGTTTAAGTCTCCGCCCTTGTGGCTCTGATGGATCTAGATTTTTGAGGTGAAGCATATTCATCAAATCTGGGTTTGACATGGCCTTGTATGTTAGGCAAAGGTCACCTCTGAGCAAGCGGTGGCGACTGAATAGAGCTGGAGTTCTTTCAGTCGGGCAGCATAGGACAGATTTTGAGACCCTTTATCCTTTTGGTGAGGAACTTTTGTGGCCTCTCCAGCTGCTGCAAGTGTCGGGTCAGATACATTCGAATGGGGCATTGTACTCAATCATTGGTCTGATGAGTGATGAGTACAGGGAGACTATGACCTCCCTTGATCTAGATGAGAATCCCTTCATGATAAGGTGGGCAATGTAGAAGGTCTTCCTGACTACTTTAGCTACATGGGTGTCGAATGACAGACTACTATCAACCTGGGTCCCCAGGTCCCTGATAACTTCTTCTGTGCTCAGTGGATTGCCACCTATTTGGTAGCTAGGGGTAACCTTGTTTTTCCCGAAGGGTATGACTATGCATTTTTGGCATTTAACTTTAGGCCGTGGCTCTGGCACCAGTTATCCGTTTCTGTGAGACCCTTCTGAAGGATATCTGTGTCAGATGTGTTTTCTACTATGGCGCCCAGTTTGCAGTCATCTGCAAACTTTGTCAGCCATAACCCTCCTGTGTTTGCTTGTACTTGGAAAAGTAGATGCCAAACAAGAGTGGGCCCAGGACTGAGCCCTGTGGGACACCACTTGTGACAGGCTTTGAGTCTGACATGGCGCCAGCAACTCTGACCCTGTGGGTTCTGTCACTCAGCCAGTTTGCAACCCATCTTGTGATGTATGGGTTAACATTTAAGCTGATGAGTTTTTCAATGATACCCGAGTGGGGTATTGTATCGAAGGCCTTAGCCAGATCGAGGTAGGCTGTATGGACTGCCTTTCCCTCATCAATGGCTTTGGTGACTGTTCGAAAAAGTCAACCAAGTTTAAAAGGCATGATCTGCCTTTGACAAAGCCAAACTGGGTTGGATCCAAAGTCTGCAAATTCCCTATGTCTTTATTTATGAGGTCCATTATGATCCTCTCCATGGCTTTGCAGATAAGGCTTGTCAAGCTAATGGGCCGGTCATTTCCAGGGTCGGTGGAGGCACCGCCTTTGTGAAGTGGGACCACAGTTGCAGTGCGCCACTCCTGGAGTGCGTATCCAGAGGTAAGACTTTGATTAAACAGCTGTCCTAGCTGTGGGTTTAATTCCTCATTGAGTTCGTGGAGCACACAGCCGGGGACACCATCAGGTCCCATGGATGCTGTGTTTTTGCTTTGGAGAGAGCAGTTCTCACTTGGGCGCTGGAGATGTTTGGGGGCTGCAATCGTTTGGTATAGATATCTCTCCTTTTGGGGGGGGGAAGTTTGCACTGAACCTGTCAGCCAGTATGTTGGCAATGTCTGTAGGATCAGTAATCTTCACATCATTTTGAACTAGTTCTGAGCATATCTGGGAGTTTCCTCCTAGGTTTCTAACATAGCTAAAGAAGACCTTATGATTGTCTTTTGAGTCTTTAGCTATTTTTCTCTCGAAATTTGCTTTGGATGATTTTATGAGAGCTCTTAGTTTTTTACTTATAGTGATCAAGGGTGTCTTACCTTTTAAGGATTTTGCTCTATCTTGTAGTAGCTTCCTCCTTTTGTTGTAGAGTTTGTTTATGGCTGGGGTCCACCAGACTGGACGCTTGCCTTTGGTACAAAGAGTCTTTGTTTTGCTTGGGATTGCCTTATCCATGCAGTCCTGCAGGTGCTGGTAGAAGGCATTTGTAAGTGATTCAGCGGCTTGAGTACTGATTTCCGGTTCGGGGCCTTAAAGGAGACCACACTAGTCTTTAGAAGTGTGAAGTCGGCTTTTGAGAAGTTCTTTACTGTGGTCTTTTTATTTCAGGTGGGGTGGGATGAGGACCTCCAGCGAGATTAGTTTGTGATCTGATCTCACCAGTGAGGGGTATACTTCCGGTGTTGAACATTGTGCTCCCATGTTCGTGATGATGAGATCAAGTATGTTATCTCCTCTTGTGGGGATGGTGACTAGTTGTTCCATGGCATTTGAGTTTATGAATTCCAGGAACTTTTGGGCTAGGGTGTTTGGGCTTGAGTAGTGTTCCCAGTCTATATTAGGGTAATTGAAGTCACCTAGTATGATGGTGTTTGGTGATACATTTATCCCTCTAGTGTTTTCAGGAAGGCCATGTGAGGTTCCTGAGTTTGTGAGGGTGGCCTGTAACATGCTACAATTTGCAGAGCAGTCTTGCCTACGGTTAATTGCACCTGGATGGTCTCCGATGCATCATGCGTTGCCACCAGTCTTGAGGTGTGGGTGTCCTTGATGAATATGGATACCCTCCTCCTTTCTTGGTATTGTCCGGATTTTGGGGCCGGAACGCATGATATGAGGTAAAACCTGATAGCTGGGGTGCTCTCAGGAGCCTTGAACCAGGTTTCTGTCACAGCACTGACATCGATGTTCTCCATACTGAGAAGGGCCTCGAGTGCGTGCATTTTGAGATTTAGACATCTGGCATTGAGCAGCATTACCCTTAGTTTTTTTCCTTTTTTGTGTTCTAGGGTGGTAGGTTTAGAATTTGAGCCTTGCCTAAAAGGCACTATGGGGGTGGCAAGAGCCTTTGCCAATATCCGGAATCCCAGGGTGACAGGTGCAAGCCGTCCCTTGCGGCAGCGTGGCTTGTCCAGCATGTCATCCCAGGCAGACAGATACTGGATCCCCTTTGAATGACACCAGTGTTTAAGCCAATTGTTAAAGCTGATCATCTTATCTCTGTATTGTGGCATCATTCTTGGTGAAGGTAGGATACTGCTCAAGGTCAGGGTCATACCTGCCTGGGCTACATAATCAGAGAGCTCCTCAATGTCTCTTTTCATGTAGTCCAAGGAGGTTCGTCTCAGGTCATTTACACCAGCGTGGACAATGACTGAGTCATATTTGTACCTGCTGTTGAGAGACCTGAGTGCTTGCGTTATGTGGTGGATTCTAGCGCCCGACAGACAGCTTACTGTGACCTTCTCCTTACTCAGTCTGGTGAGCGGGACGTCAGTGTGTCTGACTATGGAGTCACCAATGACTAGTGTGTCTGGCATTGTGTTTGGCCTTAAGGGCTGTGACTGTTTGACACTCTGACTGTGAGGTCTATGTGTTGCAGGTGTTGTGTTCTGAGGTGGTGGTTGTTTGGGTGTCTGCTTTGGTGGCCTCTGCTGTTTTGGTAGATTTTTGATCAGAGCCTCCGAGTATGTCTTTGTGTGTTTATGTGTATGATTTGAGGTTGTAATGGTACTATGTGAGACTGGGTCTATAGTGTGTGTGGTAACCTTCTCCTCCTGACTGGTCTTGCCAGTCCTATGTTGAGAGAGCTCAGCCTCCAGTTTGGCCGTATAGTTGCATCTCTCACATGTATTTGTGTTTTGTGGGAGGAGGAGAGGGTTGTCTGTGTACATGAGGCAATTGTAACATTGCCTCAATATTCCCAGGTTCACCAGCTGAGCAGGAGAGGACACTAGCAACTGATCCCTCGACATGCTAGAAGGATAGACAAAAAACTTTAAAAAAGATTCCGGGGGATGTGGGATATATATAATCTAAGCCTGTTTCCTACCTTTCCTGTAACTAGTGTAGTCCAGATTCAGATTTGCTGTATCCTGGACTGTATGTAAGCTTCTGAGCCCCCCCCCCCAAGCTTTCTGTGTTGGAGGGAAGCCTTCTAGCTTATCAGTGGGAGTAGTAAGCACTAGGTACCCTATCTACCACATAAGGAGTGGTTCTGGCCCAGAAATTGTAGTTATTGGCCGTTTGGGCAGTTTTTCCATCTCTCTCAACTTTCTGATTTAAAAGCCCGCATTTGCACTTGTTTCCCCCTTTCTTGTAACTAGTTTAGTCCAGATACAGATTCTTAGTTTTAGCACTTGAATTTGCTTATTCGTGATCAGCACTTGTTCAGAACTTGTTGTAAGCACTAAATAACCTACTAATTACTACAGCACTAAACCTTCCTCATTACCTAGAGGAAAACAGTTTTAGTACTTACTTTCCTCACTTGCTTAGAGAAAAACAGCTCTTGTACTCACTTTTCTCACTTATCTAGAGGAAAATATTTTTTTATTCAGGCATGTCCATGGGTCAGCTCCCAGTGTTCTCTCCTGTCTATCTGATGAATCTGGGCATCTTGGGGCAATGTAGAAATTGCCTCATGTACACAGACAACCCTCTCCTCCTACCACCCAACACTACAATCTGTGAGAGATGCACTTATCTAGCCAAACTAGAGGTAAAGCTCTCTCCAACCAAGACTGAACTTGACAATCAAGAGGAGAAGGTAAACACTTGCACCACACCACACTCATCACATAGTCTCACTAAATCTACACCACCAAAATCCACACATAGAAACACAAAAACATTTGCGGAGGCTCTCAATAATAATCTGCTCAAGCAACAGAGACTTCCAAAGCAGAAATGCAAGCAACCTCCACCCCCCAACACAACCCAAATGACACCTAGCCCACAGACTCAGTGTGCCACTCAACCACAGCCAATAAGGCAAAACAATGTACTCAACATACTAGTCATAGGTGACTCTATAGTCAGGCACACTGATGTCCCACTCACCAGGCTAAATAAGGAGAATGTTACTGTCAGCTGCCTGTTGGGTGCCAGGATCCGCCACACAACTCAAGCACTCAGATCACTCCACAACAAGTACAAATATGACTCTGTCATTGTCCATGTTGGTGTGAATGACCTGAGACGTACCTCCCTGGACTACATGAAAAGAGACATGGAAGAGCTCTCTGATCTTGTAGCCCAGGCAGATATGACCCTAGCCCTGAGTAGCACTCTGCCATCACCCAGAATGATGCCGCAGTACAAGGACAAAATGATTGACATCAACAATTGGCTAAGCTTCTGGTGTCATTCTAAAGGGATCCAGTATCTGTCTGCCTGGGATGACATGGTCGACAGACCACGATGCTTTACCAGAGATGGCCTGCACTTGTGATCCCTGGGATTCTGGATACTGGCTAAGGTTCTTGCCGCTCCTATAGTGCCTTTTTTAGGCAAGGTTCAAATGACAAATTCACCACCATAACAGAAACAGGCAAGCAAAAACTGAGGGTGATGCTACTCAATGCTAGAAGTCTAAATCTCAAAATGCACTCACTCGAGGCACTCCTTAAAATGGAGAACATCGATGTCTGTGCAGTGACTGAGACCTGGTTCAAGGCTCCAGAGAGCACCACTGCACTACCAGGCTATAACTCACACCACACTTTTCGGCCATGTAACCTGCACCAGAGCACCAAAGGCAGAGGTGTGTCCATATTCATTAAGGATATCCACACCTCCAGGCTAGTTGCTCAACATAATGCAGCCGAGGTTATCCAAGTGCAACTAACTCTGGGCAAAACTGCAATCAAAATTGTAGCTTGCTACAGATCCCCCACCATGCCCCAGGATTCCCACTCCTCTTTTCTTGATGTACTGGAAAATATTAGTGTTCAACCAAACACCCTAATAATGGACGATTTCAACTACCCCACCATTAACTGGGAAAACTACTCATGTACCAACTCCTTCACTCAACGCTTTCTGGAATTCATAAACTCCAATGCCCTGGATCAACTTATCCACACCCCCACCAGGGGCAACAATATCCTAGATCTAGTCATTACCAACATGAGTGACCGGTGTTTCACACCTGAAGTCAATGCCTCATTGGTCTGATCCGACCATAAACTAATTACCCTAGATATTCACATCCTGCCCCCCCCCCCCCATTAAGGAAACCATGGTAAAAAATTTCTCCAAAGCCAACTTCATGCTTCTGAAGACAGAAGTGGTGAACTTCATGACACCCATGCAGATGGACAATACAGTTACGACTACTGAATCCTACACAATTGCACTTTATAAGCACTTACACGAGTACATGGATCGTGCTATCCCAAACAGAACCAAGACGCTATCCTCCAAAAAAAGGAAGCCAGTCTGGTGGTACCATGCCATAAACAAACTGTACAACAGAAGGAAGAAACTGTTGCAAAAGAGAGCTCCCTGGTCAGCCTCAGTAAGAAGCTGCGATCCCTGATAAAATCCTCCAAAGCTAGTTACGAAAACAAAATCACCACTGATTCTAAAGACAACCACAAAGCATTCTATAGCTATGTCAAGAATCTCAATGGTAACACTCAGATCTACTCTGAGTTACAGCACAATGGCACTAAATATACAGGCCCAACTGATATTGCCAACATCCTGGCAGATAGGCTCACTGCTAACGTTACTCCCCTCTCACCCCCTAAAGAGCCCATCTCTATACCGGAAGAATGCAAAGTTCCTGTAATCACGGCTGCACAGGTAAAAATCACACTCTCCAAAGCCAAGAACACAGTGTCCATGGGACCAGACAACATCCCGGGCTGCATTCTACATGAACTACAGAATGAACTGGCACCCCACCTAAGTACCATGTTCAATCATAGCCTCACCTCAGGCTTTGTGCCTGCTGAATGGTGCACAGCGACAGTTATCCCACTCCACAAAGGGGGAGCCACCATGGACCCTGGGAACTACCGCCCCATTAGCCTGGTGAGCCTAGTCTGCAAGGCCATGGAATGTATCATCATGGAACTTATAAACAAACTGACACCAAGAACACTCTCTGTATGCTGGAAAAACAAGGAATTCACTCGAGTGATGAAAACACAATTTATTCCACGATGTGATAAAAACTCCACAGCATTAGCAGCATATACAAAATAAAATGTATACCCCACATAACACAATATCCACAGTCAAGCGCTTTCGTCCATCCGGACTTCTTCAGAATTGGAATATATGTAAGTATATATTGCACAAATAAATAAAATTGACTTATGTGCCCAGACCCCCTGGGACTAGTGCCCAAGTTCAGAAGTCTAATCACTGTGGGGTAGAAGCTGTTACTGAATCTTGCAGTCATGTATGGAGGCTGAGATACTTACATATATTCCAATTCTGAAGAAGTCCAGATGGACGAAAGCGTTTGACTGTGCATATTGTGTTACTGTAGAGTATACATTTTATTTTGTATATTTTGTATATGCTACTAATGCTGTGGAGTTTTTATCATTTTCCTTGAGTTCTGTACCATCAAATGAAAAGGAGCAAAACAACTTTCACCAACAGTGGAGTTTTCTTTTTTCTCCACTGTTATGTGACCTTGGAGTCGGTATATTTAAGTTCAGGGTGTTTGGGAGGGTCCATACTGGCAGTGCAGGGGGTTAACCCCCCCCACCCCCACCAAAAATGAAATTTGAAGTTGTGAAGATTTACAGTAACAAAAGAATGTGCAGCAAGAGAGTCAGTGACCGGCTGTGATTACCTCTCATGGACTGAAATAGTGAGGTGTGTTTATTGTGGGATTTGGAGAAAGAACAAGCAAAGGGCAGAGGGGAATACAGAGGTAGGCCTGAATAGCATGTGCATCGCATGTGAATCAGAATAGGGGGACCAGAATTGGAATCACAGCCTAGGACTCATGAGTTAAAGCAAATTAGTAAACCTCAGTAGCAAGCAGTTTTTGGAAACAGTGGTCAGAAAGAAGGCAATAAGCCAGATATGAGTGCCAGTAGGCAGAATGGTGGATTATTGTCTGCTGAAGGGAGAGAATGTGGTAGCATAGCAATGAAGGAAACAGGTGGATCGTCCCTGAAGGACAAAGATCAAGTAAGGAAGGAAAGGTCAGATAAGGAAGGTGTAGGGTAATTTAGGATTATTAGAGGACTTCTATAAAGATGAAGCATATGGAAGCAAAAGAGGGAGGAGTAGTATTGACAAAGGAGTGAGAAACTGATTAAAACAGTATATGAAGAAAGGGATGAGAGAGAAGGGATTGGTGCACTGTTGGATAGGGAATGAGCAGAAACAGGCCTGCACAGTGAGGAGTATATTATCAGCTGTTAATGGGTAAGATTTTGGTGGACTGGGTTGGTGTTTTGTTGTTGACGAGATTCAAGTTGTGTGCTTTACCTTTGTCTTCATATTCATTGGCAACATTTTATGGTGCTTTGAAAGTGTTGGAGTAGAGGAAGATCAACAGTGCAGCACTGTTATATCTAGACAAAAATGAGAGAAAGAACTGATTGGAATAGAAAATCAGAGGGGAAGTGCAGACAGTATATGGAAGGATATCCAAAAGACATAGACGTATTTATGGAACAAAGGGACATCATCTGGGTAAGCAAGTATTAATGGAAGGTAAAGGGACCTTTGGTACATAACAAGGAAATGTTGCTGGAGGTTATATTTACAATATATAATAACAATGCTATATACGAAAACAAAATATGCTTAAAGGAGGTTTTTGTTACACTATTTTGTTCTGAGGAAAATTTAAGGAGAGAGAAGTGGTAAGTGTGAACCGGTAGTATTCACAAAATGGGCAAAGGGGAATAACTGTGCTATGAATATAGACATTGAATGATGACTGAACAGCAGAGAATTGGGATCATTCGTATATAAAAAGAAACAATGCAGCAAATGTAGTAGTGTTTTATAGAAAGAGGAAATAGACTTTTGTTGTAACAATTACAGAAGTAAATTAAAGGGGTGGGGCAATACTGATGGGGTAAATTACTTGTTACAAGAATGCTGAAGACTGAAGGATGCAACATAGGGGACTGTTATGATATGGGCAATAAAAATTATCAGAGTTTACTGGTCCAGACAGTAGGGGGAATATGTTGTTGAAATGCATCCTTAATGTAAGCAAATGGAGCTTTTCTCCCCGGGCCTCCACTGAAAATGGGTATTACCCAGTCAGACCTTTCCTGTAAACAAAGACAAATAAATATAAAGAAATAAATTACAGTTTGTGATGTAATAGAATACGACATGAACCATTATGCAATGCTGTATCAACTTTATATGAAACATTTGAGGAAATTATGAAATTATGTTATTAATCTTCTTTTTCATTTTTTTTTCAGGAGAAACTGGGATGTGTGAGTAAGTTCTGATGCAAGTTATAGTGCTATAATAAGTTACAATTTGGATGAGGGGGGTGTTGTTTTAGTAATGGTTAAACAGGAAGAGAAGATGGTTTGAGAATTCTATTTGTTTTGAAGAAGTGTTAACTATGAATACAAAAGGAAGAAAAGAGGAATAAGTCTAAGGGTTAACAACATCATTTTCACTGATGATCATGGCAATGAACAGCTGATAGATATACTGTGGGGTTTATTCATTCATTAACACCTCTGAGGTGTGGAATGCTACACCTCAAGCTGCCTACACACATCCTTGCATTCCAAAGCATTTTCTGAAAAGTTAACTTAAAAAGCATAAGATAAACAGATGTAAACAACATGAACAATAAAATCAATTAAAATGGTACAGATAGCTATGTTATCAGTAAGACATATTTTATAATAATAGTCAGTTTATTAATACTCTTTCCATAAATATTGCAATATACTGTAATGTACTCAAAACCAGAATTACATTTTTTGTTAAATTTTCCCAAACAGATTGCATAACTTGGAAACTAATAGCTAGACATATATTGTTAGAACACTGTTAACCTGACATAAGCTTTCACATGTCGACAACAAACTCCTCTCTGAGTGCATGTTTATTGAGATATTTACAGAAATATAAAACATGAGATTATATAATCAGCAGTATGAATAACACTAAATATCTCTCAAGACATGTAACTTAGATTACAAATATCAATGGTGGTTTCTTCAACATCATCGAAGGTTTCATTGATGCATTGCAACAGTTTGTAAGTCATTTGGTTTTTGAAGTAGTAAGTACATATAGAAACATTGCTTATTTTCATAATTAGTAAGAAATACGTAGCAATATCTCCACTACAGTGTGGTATAAATGGACAATGATAATGATTTTTTTTCTGTCTCATATTATGGCATTTCACACCAAACCCTTCAATATCATGTAGGTCTCTCAGTTATGAAAATATGCACACAAACATAAAATTATGAATAATAAGTGGAAAACAGTGATTAATTTCTCTACTGGAGGACATCCTAAATTAACAATCATAATGTCATTCGGTTAATTACTCCTTGCCCTTTCCAGTGATGCCTGTTATTAGCTAGTAAGGTATTCAGTTAAAGAAGCCAGACCTCAAAGAGGTCAGGATGCCATAAGACAGCATGGGTGTTAACTGGAAGTATAAGAAAAGGCATTATAGGCTTGAATGAGTTAAGTAGGGAGAGGGAGTTACATGGTTTAGGTTCATAGGTTCATAGGTTGATACTAGGCTATCTGCCATAGGGCATTTATAAGCCTAGCCAGAGTGTGTTTGGCTTTTGCCACCCTTTTAGATTAGTTGACTGTGCCTCTGTATAGTAGGTCACAGAAGGTAGCCATTTTAAGGTTTGTTTACTGTACCTCTGTCAAGCAGCGACACAGAAGAGATCCCAGGGGTAAACTTACGATCTCCCATCCATTCGTCAAGATTTCTCTTGAAGAGGGTCTGTGAGGGGCTCTGCCTGACATGGATTGGGATTTTGTTCCAGAGTGAGGGGAGCCCCTGGGATATGAATCTGTCCCACCAGCATGTCCTATTTATTTCTGTGCTGAGGTTCAAGTCCCTGGAGCGTGTAGCTCTAAGGGATTTAGATTTCCTGAGGTGAAGCATGTCCATTAATTCTGGGTTGGACATGGCTTTATACATCAGACACAGATCGCCTCTGAGTAGGCGGTATGCAACTGAGTAGAGCTGGAGTTTCTTTAGCCAAACTGCATAGGGCATCTGTTTGAGCCCCTTGATCCTCTTGGTGAGATACTTTTGGGGTCTTTCCAGTTGCTGAAGGTGTCGGGTAAGGTACATCCCAAACGGGGCATTGTACTCAATTATGGGCCTGATAAGTGATGAGTAGAGGGGCACAATGACCTCTCTTGATCTAGATGTGAACCCTTTCATGATAAGGTGAGCTATATAAAAGATCTTTCTAACCACTTTGGCAACGTGATTGTCAAAGGATAGATTGCTATCTACTTGGGTCCCCAAGTCCCTAATTACTTCTTCCATACTTAATGGATTACCACCTATGTGGTAATTTGTGGGCACTTTGTTTTTTCCAAGGGGGATGACTATGCACTTTTTGGCATTTAGCTTTAGGCCATGGCTCTGGCACCAGTTATCCATCTCTGTGAGACCCTTTTGGAGGATGCTTGTGTCAGTCGGAGAGTCGATTATAGCACCCAGTTTGCAGTCATCTGCGAACTTGGTCAGCCATAGTCCACCCGTGTTAGCCTGTACCTCAGAGAAATATATACAGAACAAGAGAGGTCCCAGGACTGAACCTTGTGGGACACCACTTGTAACTGGTTTAGAGTCTGACATGGCACCTGCTATTCTGACCATGTGGGTTCTATCCCTGAGCCAGTTTGCAACCCATCTTGTGACGTAGGGGTTGATATTTAAGCTGGTGAGCTTATTTATGATGCCCAAGTAGGGTATTGTGTCAAAGGCCTTTGCGAGGTCCAGGTAGGCTGTGTGGACTACCTTCCCTTCATCTATGGCTTTGGTAACTGTTTCAAAGAAGCCAACCAGGTTCAAGAGGCAAGATCTGCCCTTAACGAAGCCGAATTGGGTAGGATCCAGTGTCTGGAGGTTCCCAATGTCTTTGTTTATGACTTCCATGATGATACACTCCATAGCTTTGCAGACCAGGCTAGTCAGGCTTATAGGGCGATAGTTTCCGAGGTCTGTTGTGGCACCACCTTTGTGGAGTGGGACCACTGTTGCTGTATGCCATTCCTTGGGAACATATCCTGTAGTAAGGCTGAGACTGAACAGTGACTTTATCTGAGGGTTTAGTTCTTCTTCGAGCTTGTGTAAGACACAGCCCGGGACACCGTCTGGTCCCATTGATGCTGTGTTTTTAGCTTTGGAGAGGGCAGCTCTCATCTCTGCATCTGTGATCTCAGGAAGGCTACACTCTGTTGGGATAGACATTTGCTCTTTTGGGGGGGAGGGGGGGGGGTTTGCACTGAACCTTTCTGCCAGGATGTTGGCAATGTCTGTGGGTTCAGTGAATTTTTTGTCATTTTGCACTAACTCAGAGCATATCTGGGAGTTGCCTCCCAGGTTTCTGACATAACTAAAGAAGGCCTTGTGATTATCTTTAGTGTCTTGTGCAATCTTTATTTCAAAGCTGGCCTTAGAAGATTTTATGAGGGATCGTAGTTTCTTGCTAGTACTGATCAGTGACGCCTTCCCTTTTTGGGATTTTGCTCTGTCATGTATTAGCTTTCTCCTTCTGTTGTATAGCTTATTTATGGCTGGGGACCACCAGACAGGTCTCCTGCCTTTGGAGGAGTGAGTCTTGGTTTTATTTGGGACAGCATGCTCCATGCATTCTTGTAGGTGTCCATAGAATGCTTTTGTAAAGGATTCTGCATTTTGGGCCATATTTTCCACTGGCCCGGGGGCTTTGAAGGATTCCACCTCAGTTTTGAGAAGTGTGAAGTTTGCTTTTGAGAAGTTCTTCACCGTGGTTTCCTTGGCTAGGGGTAGGGACGGAATATGGATGTCCAGTGAGATTTGTTTATGGTCTGATCTTGCCAATGAGGGGTATACCGCTGGTGTGGAACATAGAGACCCCATGTTGGTGATGACCAGATCCAGTATGTTTTCCCCTCTTGTGGGAGTGGTGACCAGTTGTTCCATAGCATTTGAGTTTATAAATTCTAGGAACCATTGGGCGAGGGTGTTTGGGCTTGAGTAGTTTTCCCAATCGATGTTTGGGTAGTTGAAGTCACCCAATATAATAGTATTTGGAGAGACCTTCATATTCTCCAGTGTTCTCAGGAAAGCCGAGTGAGGTTTCTGTGTTTGGGGGAGTGGTCTGTAGCAGGCTACAAACTGAAAGGCAGTTTTGCCCACTGTTAGTTGCACATGGATGGTCTCCAAAACTTCGTGCAGTGCCACTAGCCTGGAGGTGTGGGTATCTTTGATAAATATGGATACTCCCCCTCCTTTTGTGGTTCGGTCCAAGTTTTGGGGCCAGAAAGCATGGTATGAAGTATAGCCTGGTGGTGCTGGGGTGCTCTCGGGAGCCTTGAACCAGGTTTCTGTTACTGCACAGATATTGATATTGTCCATACTGAGGAGAGTCTCGCGTGCGTGCATCTTGAGGTTTAGACTTTTGGCATTGAGCAGCATTACCCTTAGTTTTTTTTTCTTTGTGTTGTCTATGGGGGTGGGTTTGTCTTTTGAGCTTTGCCTAAAAAAGGCACTATGAACTTGTAAAAAAGGTTTAGACAAACTTTAGAAAAAACAAAAAGGAGTGCTCAGCAGTCAGGCAAGTCTCCAAAGCCTTAACGCAGTTTTATTGTAACAGAAAAATAAATAGCGTTTTCGCTACTGCAACAATGTAGCTTCTTCAGAGGCTAAAAACACAGAAAAAAGGCGCCAACTACAATTTATACCATAGTCAGCCTCATTAACATCAGCTGTAATACGTAATACATCACTTCCTTAAAAATAAGTGTTTTTTTAAAAACACACTCAATCACTGGATATGTAATACCCTTCAAATACATGACAACAAATACATTTAGTTAAAATTAATGTTTGTGTGTAAGAAGAGTACATATATGTAAAACTAACACACTAAGGTTAAAACTAAGATAACATCTAATAGGTCAACCACATATGTATGTACAAAATATGTAGAATATGTATAGAAGTAAAATCAACATTTTTACTATGGCACTTAATAGCTGTATTCAACATAAAAGAAAAATCTAATTCAGGTTCTACTTTAGGTTGTTAACGTAAAAAGGACCTGTATTTCAAAACAGGGGCTAGGTTGCAGCTCTCGTTTAAGCCTGGTATATTAAAGGCATCTAACTTGAGCTGCCATTCCAATTCTAAAATCTCTAATAAAAGAGAAGTAGGTCCACCCCTGACGGACCTATGTTTGCAATCAATACCCATGAACACAAAGTTATGCCCAGGATTAGATTCTACATGCTTAGCAAGGGCGTTTTCACTCTTGTTATTCCTGATGGCGTAAATATGTTGGTATATGCGCTCTCTGAATTTTCTGTCAGTTTTTCCGACATAAAATGCCGGACAGCATACACAGAGAGCAACATATACTATAGATTTGGTGTCACAATTTATTTTACAATTAATCCAATATTTTTTGTGACCTATGCTAAATGAGTTCCCTGTTCGCAAAACATGACACCAATTGCAAGAGCCACAACTGAAACACCCTTTAATTCTCTGAAGAGCTTGACTAGAGTAGTTCGACTGCAGTAATTCCTTGATGTTATTACCTCTTCTATATGTGATTCTTGGTTTAATGCCAAGTTTCTCCACTAACAAGGAATTATTGGTAATGAAATACCAGTTCTTGTCAATGATCTCCGATATCTCTTTGGAGTTCAAATTGAAAACAGTTGAGAAAGACAAAGTGAAGTCACATCTAGGTTGCTCAGTTCTAAGTATGGTACTGGGTCCTACGCCTGTCTCCCCATTAAAATTACTTTTATCAACAAGATGTGTAGTTGTTTGATTATCTATTAAAGGACTGATAGTGCCATTTCGTCTTTTGTTTGTAACTTCTGATATTAATTCTTCTATGACGGGCAATGGGTAACCCCTATTCAAGAAGAATTCAGTGAGTACACTACATTCTTTTTCAAATTCTTTAAAATCACTACACATTCTGACTGCCCTGACTAATTGTCCTTTAATGATAGCTTTTTTTAGTTTGAATGGGTGGGCACTTGTGTAGTGTAAGAATGAGTTAATGTAAGTGTCCTTACGAAAAATAGATGAAGTGAATCTAAGGTTACTTGTGTCCTTTTTGAGTTTAACATCTAAGTAGTCTATCTCACTAACCTCAAATTTGAAGGTAAATCTAAGAAATGAGGTAGTGTTATTGAAATAATCGACCAGCGACCGTGCCTCTTCTTCATTGCCCCTAAACAGAATAAAAATGTCATCAAGGAATCTGGTATAATGACATATTCTGTCTTTCCATATTGGGTTGTTCAGGACAAACTCTCTCTCCCAATATGCCATAAACATATTGGCTACGATGGCGCCACAAGGGGAGCCCATCGCTACGCCCTGCTTCTGGATGTAGTAGTCCTTTCCAAAGACAAAGAAGTTAGAGGACAGAACTATATCTAGAAGTTCTGTAATGTTGTTGATCTCATCCCTTGGGGCTTTGAATTCCATCAACAACAACTCCAACCATTCAATGGCCTCCAGGTGTGGAATTGAAGTATATAGGTCGACAACGTCGACTGTCAGAAAATTTTGTGCACTATCAAACTCAATGTCATTGATGCTAGCAAGGAAACTCCAAGAATCCTTACATATACTTGGAATGAGTTCCAAGTATTTGGCTAGCAAAAAGTCAATATATTTTGCTGATGGGTAAGTGATGGAGGATCTCCCATCAACTAGCGCCCTCATAGGCGGATCCACAAGATTCTTATGAATCTTGGGTATGCCGAACATCACGGGCGTCCTGGGTTGGGAAATATTAATATATTCATAGGTGTCAAGGTCTATTCTGCCTTCTATAAAAAGGTCTCTATAATAACCCTTGATCCTGTGATTGTTGATATTCATTTCGTTGAGGGAGGAACTATTGTAGGCAGGTGTGTCCAACACTAGTAGCATTTTCTCATCATACAAGCTGTTCTCAAAAACTACCAGTCCCCCACCCTTGTCAGGTTTCATGACCCTGACAGAAAATTCTTTTAGTTGGTTAAGGGCCTGTAACTGGTCCTTTGAAATGTTGAATTTGCTTTTCATAGCTCCTTTAGTTTTGTCAAGGTGTCTAATATCCAATTCGCAAGCGTTTTCAAAAATACGTAAGCCCACATGTAAAGGGGGATTAAAAGTACTTGGCAACTTTAATACAAGCTTGTCTTCTTTGCTTATGTTATTAAACAATAATTTTAAATTAAGCTTCCGGACGTAACACTTAAGATCAATAAGAACTTTGACAACGTCAAAGTGTTTGGAAGGAACAAAATTGTTACCTAATGCAAGTAACTCAACTAACTCTGGTTCTAGAGTAAGTGAAGAAAAATTATAGATAGTAAAATCCCCTTTTCTGTTCTTGACAATGTATGGGAGGTTAACGGCCCCAGAGGGTAGAGTGTCAACAATTAGTTCTTCCATTTCTTGTTCTTTTTCCTGTGGTCTTGATTGGGTGCTTTCCCTAAAAAATGCTGACTGTCATTGTTGACATTATTCACCAAGTTAGTGGCATTTATAGGTTGGGTATCAGACCCCCCTGCTTTGTTCCTGTTTCTGTTACTCCTTCTCACAACATTCCAACCATCTGTGGAATTTGTAGCAGTCCCCTCATTTAAGTGTTCAGTATCTGTACCATGTACCTCATCATGGTCAGACGGCAACACTTCCTTGTGGGTTTCATAATTCTTTAATTTAGGGTAAGCTGTGTTCAATGAATAAACCTGCCTATCCCTAAACAACTTCCTTGTCTTTTGATTTTTTAACTTGCCCATATAGGTATCTATACTAGCAAAAATACGTTCATGGTCAAACTTAAACTTTTCAAAATTTACATGCATCCTAATATCTTCATCTATTTGGTTGATTTCCACACTTAATGTATCAATATGTGCGGAATAATATTTAACAATCAATTCTAAAAGCTCAAGGACTTGTTTCTGGAACAAGTTCCTTAAATCAGACAAAAAAGCATTATCCGTAATTAAAGTTAAAGTTATTTCTTAAGCCCTTTGGTATCATGTTCTCAGAAATACATTGTTTGAAGTAGGCAACTTCAAGTTGTAATTTACGTATTTTTAAGGTTTTGCTGTCCAAAGTTTTAAGCTTCGCCGAAATGTCAATATTGTCTACTGTGGGAGGCCCTGTTGTTTGCACCGGCGGTCCATCGTTTAGTGGCTGCAAAAAGGAAAAAAAAGTCACCTGTGTTCTTTATCCAGTCCACCGCCGATGTCATGCCAATAAGTGCCCTTCCATATTCAGAACTTTAGCCAATTGTTAAAATTGATAATTTTGTCTTTATACTATGGCATCATTCTTGGTGAGGGTAATATGCTACTCAAGGTCAGGGTCATATTGGCCTGAGCTATATGATCAAAGAGCTCCTGTACGTCTTTTTTCATGTAGTCCAGGGAGGTACATCTCAGGTCATTCACACCAGCATGGACAATGACGGAGTCATACTTGTACTTGCTTTGGAGTGACCCGAGTGCTTGTGTTATGTGGCGGATCCTGGCACCCGACAGGCAGCTTACAGTGACTTTCTCCTTGTTCAGCCTGGTGAGTGGGACGTCAGTGTGTCTGACAATAGAGTCACCTATTACAAGTGTTTAGCCTTAAGGGCTGTGACTGTGTGGCACACTGACTTTGTGAACTATGTGCTACGTGGATATTGTTTCGTGGTAGGTGTTGCTTGGATGTCTGCTTTGGAGGTCTCTGCTGCTTAGGCAGATTTTTATTTAGAGCCTCCGAGTATGTTTGTGTGTTTATGTGTTTGGTTTGCTGATGCGATAGGTCTATGTGAGACTGGATTTGTGGTGTGTGTGGTTACCTTCTCCTCCTGACAGGCTGTGCCAGTACTGGGTTGAGAGAGCTTAGCCTTCAGTTTGGCTATATAGTTGCATCTCTCACATATATTTGAGCTTGTTGGGAGGAGGAGCAGAGTAAGGAGCAGAGTAGACTACTTATGAGCAGTCAGGTTATTTAGGGTAGTCAGGAATGTTTGTGAAATGATTGATGTTAGCAGATAAAGATCAGTTTTATGTAGGGCTGTATGGCAGGAACTAAGTATGTCATAACATGGCAACCAGGGATGGGGGTGGGGCTTGGCAGAGATTTTGTCACCACCCATTGTTCAGGGGGCTGCTTCTAAAAGTAGCCATTTGAAATGTGGGGAGGGTGGTTAATCCAATAAAAAGTAAGAATTAAATACATAGATTAGTTAAAATTGGGTAAAGGTAACTTTATTGCTAGAAATTAAACAAAAAGTAGGGATGAAAAAAATTCAATAGGAGAAGGCATGTAAGGTTAGGTGTCAGTGTATTTAAATGTAACAGGAACAGTGATAAGGATTTTGGTTTAAAGGAACTAACAGATGGAAGAAAGAAAAAAGTAATATAGGAAGGGGTAGGTCAGTGGGTGGTAGGTAAATGAGAGAGAGAGAGAGAGAGAGAGAGAGAGAGAGAGCGAGAGAGATGGGTAAAGATTAGAATATGTGCATAAGGTTGGAGGGAGGACAAGAGAAAATGGAAAATGAGGAATTACAGAGCACAATGTAGATGGTTCACAATTGCGTATGGTACAAACAGATGGTGGTGCAAGTTGTGGGATGTAACCAAAGACTTATCAAGATTGTTCCTAAGAAATCTCAACTAGAAAACCATATGTCAGAGAGCTGTACACAGGTGCTTATGTCAAGGATGATTAGTAACTAAAGAGTACTGAGTCTATGAAATGTACTGCAAAAGCCTGCTATGTGAGATAGAGGTGCAAATTCTGAGTCTGACGAGAGTCACAAGGTTGTTGAGTCCCCTCAAATCTTACTAGTTCAGGTGCTGCCGAGACTCCAGACTACTCCACTTATAAACATTAGAAAACATTTTGAAACCTTTAACTATTTGTTTAATCTATTTTCTCGCAAAGGTTAAATACCAGTGTGACTGGTTGGTTGAGGCCTTGAAGGTCATTTGCCAGAATAATAGAGATAGAGAGAGAGAGAGTGTGTAGCTATGTTCATTGAAGACAAGTGACTGATAATATTTTATGTATATATCACATGACTACCTCAGAAGGTGGTGTTTCTTGTCTGCTGCATAGTATTCAAGGCTGTTATGTATGTGATCAGGCATTTCTCGTGCAAAAGGAATTTAAATACGGCTTCTCTCTAGCTCTCTCTCTCTCTCTCTGTCTTTGGGG
The DNA here is from genome assembly GCF_019279795.1 of Protopterus annectens. Classification (NCBI taxonomy): domain Eukaryota; kingdom Metazoa; phylum Chordata; order Ceratodontiformes; family Protopteridae; genus Protopterus; species Protopterus annectens. Next base: position 1,654,004,546 of record NC_056741.1, on the reverse strand, counting down.
GTAAGATGTGATAGCAGCTCTTATATATCCAGCTGCCTATATGTATGTATGAATCTGTGTGTGTGTGTGTGTGTGTGTGTGTGTGTGTGTGTGTGTGTGTGTGTGTGTGTGTGTGTGTGTGTGTGTATTTATGTGAATGTGTAAATATGCTTGTATTAAGAGTGCTTAAATGTTAATGATAAGGAAGCAAACATACACATATGATACTAATAAAATCAAGAATATCATAAAGAAGAATTTCTGTTTTATAAAGTTTAATCCTTCATTTTGCACCATTAATATAAGGTCAAATAGTGACAAACAAGGTACCACAAAAAGTGTTTCATATAAATTATGTTCTAACATTGTTGATTGCAGATTATTTTCAATAATGGAATTAATAGTAACATTAAATTCATCAATGGGAATTGTAAAACAACTAGGGTAGTCTACTTTTCATTATGTATAGGATGCAACAGTTGTTATGTATGTAAAGTGGAATGAGCACTAAATAAGAGGATCTATGAGCACCTCTATGACATAAAAAGAAAAAGCAACAATAATACACTTTACATGCATCCTTTTAAATGCGCAGGATTATACAGATACCAGTTTGGAATATTTGAAAAAAATACCTATTGACCACAAAGGTGGAGATTGGGAGAATTCCATTGAATTAAAACAGCCAACCAAAATGGCAATTGATTTTAGAAGCTATGATTCCTCGGGGTTTGAATGACACAACCTTCATTCATCCACTGTTAAAATGGAAAATGATGAATGTTTACAGTCCATTTAGGATCTCGAGTAATTAAATTTTTTTTACTAATTTATGACATTTTAATAATTGACATGAAATGTATATTTTAGTAGATGAAAAATAATAACAGTTTATGCATTGTATTTTTAAGGATTTTCACAACACTGTTAGTTGATTTTCATATTACTTATAGTTGGTGTGAGATGAGGTTTTGAAAGAACAAGATTATTGCTTTTAATTCAAATGGTGTTTTAAACAGTTTACTAATATTGTACTCTGCCTTTAAATCATTTGATATAAAAGGAAGTGAAGTATGTATGTTCTGGAATGAAAGTGCTTAGTCATTTTAATAAACTTTCGAAAGTTGTTTTGTACAAATCATTGAGGCTTGGAGGCTTATATTTTTGTGGTTGCATCCTTATCATTAACATTTTAGTCAGTATGTTAACCTTTTGGATAGTAATGGAGGCTGGCAGCATTTCCTGGTTAATATCCAATATGCTTACAGCCTTTTAGTCAGTTGAGAACTGGAAACTGCAACACTGAGTTCTGAGTATGTTGTCATTTTGTGTAGAAGTAAAATTGCATTTTATCTTTGTAATCTCAAATTTTGTGCAGACATACTTGTGAAGATATGTGAAGGCTGCCAGCCTAGCTAGATAGAATTTTGTAGATAATTCTGTCATTTGTAAATATTAATATAAGCCACAGGCTTGTTCTCTTAAATGGAAGAAAAATGTGTTAAATGTTGAACTTCAAAAATGTAACAACAGTGCACTCTGCTGGAAGAAAGCTGATAAGTCAAGCCTTGTATGACTGTTTGATTTCAAACTCGGAGCCGTGATGTCTGGACCAGCAGATTTTTTTCTATTGTTTTGAGACCAGAGTTAATTGCTAGATTTTACATACTGTATATAATTTCTTTAATTGCTGTGGTTTCCTGACCAGGTGCAAGATCAAAGCTATGTTAAACTCTGAGTTTCTGTTATCCTGGGAAACCAGAGAAGTGTCAAGAATGATGTAATGTGAAGCAGTACTGTGTTATCAATTTAAGGACAGAAAGAAAAGAGCATTTTGGACTTTGTCTAAAACTGACAACTCACCAGTACTCTGCTTTTGCTCTATATGTAAGTGTATTTAGAACTTTGATTGCTCTTAGGAAAAGATAGAAAATAGTAAGTTTACTCTAGCTGTTTTCTATATTTATGTCAGAACTATTCTACTATATTATTTTAAGCATTTTCCTGTGAACTCTGAACTCTTGACTAGCACTGTGTAGTAACAAGTATTGTCTTGTGTTTTTTTTTTTATTAAATATTTTTAAACCTTTCAACTGTGGCTATTTTGTGTAGAGATAATTTAAGCTCTATTGTACATTGCACATATATAGTGATACAGTCCAAGCCACTCCAATAGCTTTAGCCCTCGGTCACACTTACTATTTGGAAAATAATATTGCACAGTAATAATTGGACATCATTTGGTAAGGGCCTTTTTAGTAGCTGATCTTAGTGGTTGGTGGCAGCTGGTACTACCTTATAGACTGGTAGGAAGGGGCATAGCTGGCGAACCTGTGCCAGCCTTCCCCAGGATTGTCTGTGTGGTTGTATATGACTCATCTCAAAGTGTGTGTATTTCAGCTACTTGAGCAGAACATGAAGCACTGGTTGGACAGAGAGGGTGCTGGAGGTTTTAGTTTGACCACTAGGCTGAGATCTGGACCCTATAGCTGTGCAGTGGGAAGTCTTATTGGGGATCTGGAGAGAAAGGGAGACACCAGCCCCAGACTGACTGTGATCTCTGTGTGCTCTTAAGGGAAATTATACTTTACTATGTGTGTATTTGTTATCCTTCTCAATGTGGACACCTCTCACTGGTGTTAGTGGTGAGGATTGAGGTTCCTTGATTACTGGGCCAGTGCATGTGCGTCACAATACTTCTCAACTGTCCAGATTTTTGCCTCACAGTTTTGCTCCATTACTCACCACATTTGTGATTTGCTGGCATATTGCTGAGGACTAAAATCACTAGAAGATGACAGATGTTTGAATTTCAGATGTCATACTCTTCAGAAAATACATGACAATGCAAAATCTGTTACACTATCAACTTTTTAAGTTTATAGGAGCTATATCTAAACAATTCTCACATTTCTGTGGTTTTATTTCCTAAATTATATTTGACTTTGTTCAGATTTTTTGGATTAAGAAGTTGAGAGATATATATGCAGTTAGTGAATATCTGTGTTTGATGGTGTGAGAAAAATTTATAGAAAAAGATCTTGCATTAATGTACTTTAGTGCACAAGACAGCTGGGTGGCAGTACATACAAAGTAAAAGACAATTGTGGCAATCATCTGAGAACAGTACAATGCAAACACGAAGAATGCTAATAAGAATCCAATGAAAGTTAAGTGGGTATGTTCTAATTTAAATACATTTTATCTTCTAGAAGAAAATTAAGTAATGGAGAATAAAGTACCTGGAACAGTAGAGATTATAGGAAACAGGAAAGTGTTGATTTTTATTGTTGACTCTTCTAGGAATTTTTAGCAACATCTTACCTCTCATTTCTCTATGCAGCACCCATCCTGACTAAACACCATTCTACCTTAAAATAAACTTTAAGTTTGCTGCAATAAAACAGCTACGTTTGCATTCAAATAACCAAACATTTCACACTACTGCCTAGCAATAGCGTGCATACAGTGGCTGCAACTACTTAATTACCTTAGCTACTCCCAAACATTTACAGCCCACAGTACAGTATACAGACGTGACACCTACCCACCACTACAAAACACCCTCAACTACTACTCGTCTCCTAGGATTCTCCACTCACAGAACAAATATGTCCTAACCAGGATCAAGTCTGATAGTGGTGTAGGGGACTCACTTTACTCAACTTCTGTTGTTAAAAACTAGAACTCCATTCCACCTACCTTAAAACAAGACAACACTACTACACATTTCAAGCACAACCTAAAACAATACTTAACCTCCTTATGCCTATGTTCATGCTCCCATTCTGACTAAACCCACCTTTCTTTCTGTTTCTTTTCCATTACCACTCTATCAATCACTCTGACTCTTTTGCCTTTCTTGTCCATTGTCTCTTTTTCTCTTTCACTCCCCACTACTGCTCCTCCATCTAAGCTGTATATTTAATCCTCTTCAACTAATCATTACCCACCTCATCTCCTTTTCTATCTACTGTTCTCTCAACCTCTCTACTATCAAAACTTTTTCTACATAAATCTCATTTAACAATTCTTTGTAAACACTTTCATGGTACTCTAAATAAGCTCCAAAGAATTAGGAACTGGGACCTGGATACACATCTGGGAATTGGAACATTAAATACCACCAAAAGCTTAATTAGTACGGATTAATCAGATCACAACCCTTGCAGGAAACATTTTCCCCAAAGATGTACTAAACTTCTCAGTCATAAACCATATGCTGTAAATATGCTTTGACTGAGAAAATAATAGAAAAAAAACAGAAAATTTTAAAAGAAAAAAAAATAGTAATAGAGAATTTACCTCAGGAGTGCCCCCTGTACTACTAATAGACAAAGACAGCTTCTAAATGATTTATCCCATGAATGGGTCCCCTCAAATTGCCTATGATATGATCTCAGTTATCTCACTGGGGGTGATATGTTATTATTGGCTGTGAGATGGGTAAGCCCAATCTAAAACCAGATGTGATAGGTTAATTCAAGCACTAAAAGGGAAATTGGATAGGCTTAAAATGGCCCACAAGGATAGCTAGTTTAATTCTTACTTATTAACCTATTTGTTCTGACTTCAATGCTGAAAAAATACAACTCAAGAAACCCTACTGGAGCTATCCAAGAGTTTACAAGATGATAAACCTGGTTCAAAAACATAACAGCTAGACCACAAATTAACAATTTTTTAAACTGAAACATATTTATTAATCTAATTTTAAAAGGAAGACTGTTCCACATCCACCCAGTTCTTACATGAAAAATGTTTTCATAGTTTTTAGTAATTATCTGAGGTTAAGTAACAAAAGAAATCATAGTTCCTAGTGTTATGATCATGACTAAAACATCTAATGTTCAACATGGCAGAGAGTACTTCATGTTGATACAATAGTATCAGGTCCCTACAAATGAGTATATAACCCACTGAGAATAAGGATAATATTTTAACCTGTCGTTGTAAGAGTACTGTCTTAGACCTCAAACAGAGTGAAATATTTTTGTATACACTGTAGTCTCATTATCTAAACATTGCTATAATCACAGGCAGATACACAATATTAAATCCTTCAGATGATATGTTAAACCAAGGCCCATCTGCCTGAGTTGGTGGTAGCTCAGGTGAATGTAAAAGATCCCATGGCACCTATCAAAAAGAGTACAGAAAACTAGATGCCCTGGTCTAATTTCTCTTAGTATAGTATAAGTACCCAATCAAATCTTCAGTGAAAATAGGCCACTGGCCTGATGGAGCTAACCCCGTCAACAAAGAACAAATAAATAAAGTATTGAGTCTAATTGCGACCTTATGTAAAGGCAGCAGCACTTTTGGATCTCTACTCACAAAGCACCACATAATATTGTTTAAAATTCCAAAGCACTTTTTATAACAATAGTAAGAAGTTAGCTAAATTTCAGTTCAGAAACAATAATAATCCCCAAGTCTTTACTTTTACTCCTCCAACAACCAACACCTTCTTTTTTGTATAGAAATTCAGTTCCATGTGGCATGATACACAATCTATATAAAAATTGTCAAGAGAATAATCTTCAAAATAAAGATAATCTGTTTTCTTTTTATTCTGTTAAAATAATTTTTATCTGTTGCAGTTAAAATTTAGCCACTCATTTGGAGAATATAATTAAAATAGTTATTTTTGATACAAAATTTATAATTCTAATTATTTTATGTATTTGAGATAAATATGATCTTTCCATTTCATAGTTTGTTTTGAGATTGATTAGAAACTCAAGAATGGGTAGATATTATTTTTTAATTATATTTGACATTGTCAACTTTAGAGATTAAGAATTGTCTGTTGACTTCTACTATAAGACAGTTTTTCATATCTAAATTATATGCACACATTAAATAGTCAGAGTTAAGTACATTAGTCTTTCTTAACATTTGATTCCAAAAATGTGAATCTATATTTTTTAAGTTTAGCATTTTTACAAAGTTCATTCTGTTACTGCCTGTACAATCCATTAAGTTGCACATGGGGTTTCTCTTTAGTAACTTTTACCTCTGTAAAACCTTAGAATGTACAAACGTAACTACTGTATGTGAAAAATATAAAGAGAAATGTAACTACTCTGTGTTTAACTGGAACTTAGTATAATGAAATGTAAGCAAATGGAGCTTTCCTATCCGGGCCTTTGCTGAAAATGGGTATTACCCAGTCGGACTTTCATGGTAATAAATAAATAAATAAATAATACTGAAAATAATGTGAAATACTGTGCTTTTATTTCTGGGTATTTATATAGAAAGTTCCTAAATGTTTTTTATATCTTGTTTATGCAAGTAAAATCTGTTGGATAATTGGCATTTTTAAGTAAATATTTTTTAATAGCCACTTCATATTATTAGTCAATGTTTGTAGATATTGTATAGTGATATTTTTATATATTGAAATGGTTCCATGCAGTTTTTCTCATCAGACTAAATAATCCAAACATAACCATAAAGTTACTGTTTTAATAACTAAAGCATGAGTTTATATGTTATGAAATTATATTTCTACACTATCTTACATGATGTTCCAAAGCTATTATAGTTTTCTTGAGATGTCATAAGAACTTCAAACCTCTCAAAGTGTTTATGTCCGTAGGATAATTTTAGCAGGATGCATTTGAATTCTTGCATCTAGCAGTCAGCTTGTATATGTATGCAAATCAACAAATATAATACACACTATGATGACCCTTAAATTACACATCTCTGAATGCAAAGGGATACTGAGCAATTAATTATGGTGTGGCCATATTAAGGAGAAGTACAAAAAATGATATGAGTGACCCAGATGTGGTAGTAAGGACTCCTTGTTACACCACAGGACTGCTCTTTATCTAAAAAAAGGGAAGGGTGATTAAGTAACTTGATTTTGATGAAGTCTGGATTGTAAGATGAAAGCACTAATCTTTTTTTTTTTTTTTTTATTAAACCATGCATTCAGTGGTAATTGCTTTATTATTGAAAGATTTAAGAGGGAAGTGTAGATGCAGGTAGAAGATCTAGGAATGTAGGAGGAGATGAAGGTGAAGTTTGAGCTAATGTATCTTCTCATAGATTGTCTATGTCCTCTGGATTTGAGTATATGATATCATTTGCTGTTAATTCTGCACAGTGCTGGGCATTCTTTCATTGTTTCTAAGGTTCATAACATAATTAAAAGAAAACTTTGTGGTTGTCCTTTACCTGGGTGGCAATTTTTACCTTACATCTAGCTTTGGTTGATTTGATCAGGGTCCAGAGTCCCCTATTAAGTTTAATAAGAGTTACAATGGCAATACTAGCAAGACCTTATACATCAGTATTAAAGTGAACAGTATTATACAGTTGTATTGCAGTAGCAGAATATATATACAGTAAAGTAAGGTAATTCAAATGCAAAAAATATTTACAATGCAAAAAATATTTACAAGAATAAAGTGTAAGTGAACAGTAGATAATATAATTAGAAAAAGAAAAAAAGTGTTGTTGATGGGAGTGAGAAAATGGAGTTATGTAGCAAGTAGTTAGTACATCAGGCTGGAGCAAGACAGGGAGAGGAACAGCTCTTTTTTAGGTAGTTTTTAAGTTCAAGTTTGAAATGGTGTTTATGAGGGATACTTCTAATGTTAAGAGGAAGGGAGTTCCAAGAGTGTGCTACAGAGTATTTATATAGGGACTTTCCAATAGTTTTTGATGGTTCATAGATGTCCAGAAGATGTTTGTCCGATGTACATCGCTGACGTCGTGGGTTATAAGGAGATATGATATTAGAGATGGAGGGACAGGAGGTGGGGTTATAGAGAATAGAGTGTGCAGTATGCAGTTTTGGAAGAAGTAGCAGTTTTGGGAATTCAGGACATTGTAATGACTGAAGGGCGAGGCAGTGGTGGGATTTGTAGGGGAGGTTGGAGGCGAATCTAGCTATTTTGTTGTATGTTTGTTCTAGTTTGGTAAGAAGAGATGACTGAAAGTTAGCAAGGATTGGTGCAGCATATAGAAGAGATGGTAAGAGAAGAGATAGGGCAAGGGAGGGTTTGGTGGAGGGTGAAAGCAGTTTATGACTACGGTGTAGGAGACCAAGTTTTTGGTGTTTTTTTATGTATTGATTGATATGAATGTTGAATTTTAGTTTATCATTGATAGTGACACCAAGCAATTTAGTATAGGGTTCAGGTATGATGTTTGTTTTGTCAAGGGAAGTAATGGAGAAAGAAGATTTGAGATGTGCCATTTTTATTATAGATCTTGTTTATATTTGGGTTCCATCATAGGGATTTATTTTTGAAACTGGTGTTATATTTACTTTGGAGTGTGATGCATCTATGCAGCTATTTACATGCACATAGAATTTGGAAGTAAAGGATTCCACATAAGCAGTGGGCTCGTCGACTTGGAAGGGGATGTTGAATTTATCCAGATCATCACTCACTTTCAGTAAATTGAAACACCAAATTACAAGGTTTGATGAAATCATAATGAAAGATATTGTAAGACAAAAACACTTAACCAGACTTTTATTTTGATTTTTAACTATTAAAGTGATTATGTCCTACATCTTGGGACTTGCTTTACTGGCATGGATACTTTATTTTCACTTTCACTAGATTATCCTTGGCATGATCTCTGAATACCAAGGTATTGGAGGATGTTTTTGGCTTTAGTCTTAAGGTAATTGTGACTGATTTGTGGTCTGATTTAACCAGGGAGAGAGTTTCAATTGGTACTGATGAGGACTGAGTTCAGGATTTTATCACCCCTGGTTGGGGCATGGACTGATTGGTTCAGAGAGTTTGTATTGATGAAGTCTAGAAATTTCAGGGCATATATATATTGGTGGATGATGATGTCTTCCAGTCAATGGATGGATAGTTGAAGTAACCTAGGAGAATGTTGTTTGACTTAATAGGCACATGGGCTTTATACTAGTTAGGTAGGAGTTATGGCCTATGGGGGCGATAGAAGAGATCCTATAGCTAACCATGATGTGTTAAGGGGTCTTTTTAATGGTAAGTTGGATGTGGGGGAGTTCCAGAATGTTAATTTGTTTAACTATTCTGGTGGTGTAGTGTTTTTTTAGAAATATGGAGACACCACCACCTTTAGCACCTTCATCTAGTATTGTGGGCTTGAACCCTGGAAAGTATCTGCCCCGATGGAGTGATGTCAGTGGCCTTGAACCAGGCCTCCATATCAATGTATATATATTAATGTTTTCCAAGGCATTTGTAGGGAGTGAATTTTTTTTGTTAAAGCTCCTAGCACTAAGCAGAAATACCATTATGCTACCCAGTTTCTGTTTTGTTATATTGTAAACTTTGTAGGATTGCCATTGCCTAAAAAAGGCACCATGTGAGTGGAAAAGTTTCAGCTGATATACAAAATTCTTGGGGGACTAAATGTAGGCCATCTCTGGCAAAGCAGTCAGGACTGTCTACCACATCCTCCCAAGCTGATATATATTGGTACCCTATTGAATGGCAGCAGAAGCTAAGCTGGTAGTTGAAGTCAATAATCTTTTGTTTATATTGTGGCATCACTCTTGATGATGGTAAAATACTGCTCAAGGTTAGGTTCTTACCTGCCTCAGATACTTATTCCATGACCACCACATATAAAAGAAGCATAATTTAAGTATTATTTTTCCTGTTTCTTGACTATACTGATCTGTTGTATCTGCAGCATGCCATTTTGGTTTGACATCTTGTGTCAGTTTCTTTTGGAATTGTCAGAGGACTGGACAGCAAACATGACATATAATTATGAAGGCATACAAAATCGTGGTCATTGGCAGTTGTCATACTGGTCATAAATATGCATTCCTCAATAGACATGAATCATGAATTATTAAGATCCACAACTGCTCTGTACCCTGCATGTACCTAACAGCAGTTCTGTAATGGCACCAAAACACTCTCTCCTTAAGATGATAAAGCCAGTATGTCACCAGAATCATTACAACATCTCACCCTCCCAGATGACCTTCCATGCCAGGCTTGACTAATTAAACCCTTATGACTGGCGACATAGACAAGAATAGAATCCCAGCACCAGTAGACTGATAACAGTGCTCAGATGTGCTGGTCATACTAATTGCACTGCTAAACCTGCCCTAATGACCTCTTATGTCCATTTGCACTATACTCTACCTTCCAGAAAAACACTGGTCATGTCCCTTTGTCTTCACTGTCTGGTCTCATAGTCTGTTTTGATCTAAATGTTCAGTTAATCCCCTTGAAAACTGCATGTGGAAAACATGATATCTAATTCATATTTGTAATATTTCTCCAGACCTGTTTGTTGTTGATTTTAGATTACGTAACATGTTTTATTTTATTGTAAATTTTTGCTAGTGGCTGTTGTGGAGTTTTTCTCCCAGGGACACCACAGAAAATGACTTCTGCACAGTCATAAATTCCTAACAGACCAAAAAAAATGATCAAACAGATAAAATTATAATAAATTTAATATTGAGTGCATTGCTAATTACTGCTTTCCATATTAAGTATGCCAATAAAACTGCTCAGCTAGGCTTCCCATACTATCTTCAGTCAGACTTGTTTATGCTGGACACACACGTTCTGTGCTCCTCACTCCTGAACTACCAGATGATGTTGCTGCCTCTGTGATGGGTCACCTTTACTGTCCAAAGTAGCCATTATCAGCACTGTTCAATATGGCCGTCCACACCAGTTCTAAATAGACCACCAGCAGAATCCAGTGCTCACTGGGCTTTTATGCAACACCATAACAGTTGTATCACAGTTTATTCATTACCATCTGATATACTTATCATTATTACTAACTGGCTTATACAAACTACAAACTGCAAACACATCAAAACCATAATGCTTCCTTTCCATACAATCACACTACAACAGATTTATCCCCCCTGGAAACATTCCCAAAGATTTTCTGTAGGTTGCAAGCTAATAGCTAAAACAAAATCTCAGTTTAACAGGTCATTGAATTGGGAGCCTCTTTTCTTAAACACTACCAGATGGTGCTCTGCTGTCCAAAGGGATGATACTGCAAGTTGGTTGGTGGATGAACAATCTTTGTATAGTGTGGCGAGAGTACTGCATGATGGGTGGGAACATACCAAACATGGATATGGTTTCCTTTGACTGCTGTGACAATGAGATTGGTAGAAATGGGACTTAGAATAATGAACTTTATATAATAGGTACAGGATGGCTATGACAAATGGAATGTGCATGTTTCATGCACCACTGCATGCTGTATTTCAGACAGGACTGCAGCTGGGTGGGGATAACTGAAAAGATACACTATACAACTGATATACACAAGATGCAAATGCATGATTCATAATAATACATGGCATACACTGATATCGAATAAATGGAATACCACACACCATATAGTGTAACCTGCTACCTGTTCCTCACACCAAAGAGCTCTAAGTGGTGAATAAATATGGTTGTTATGCTTTGCTATGGCAGTGTATTCTAAAACTTCGGCAAACGCAAATTTTTGTTCAACTTAATGCATTGCAGCAGCTTGTTTTATATATAGTACAAAAATTTCAAACAGTTATGCCAGCTAGTAAATATATCTCAACCTTTACAAGGAATCAAGATCTATGGTACTACATTAAGACATTCATAGCCTTCATTTCAACTACCACAAAATATGCCACTTGTAGCTTTATCTTAGTAAATGTGTATATCTGCCTAAATGTGTTTTTTTGTTTCCCTCAACATTTTTTGTCTACATTATTACCTCCCCACTACTCCAGTGGTGACCCTGATGATATTCTGGCCTCAGAGGTATACAGCTTCATTTGAGATATTGCATCCGTCTCACAGAATCAGAAAACACTATGTCTGATGCTGTCATAAACGTCGGTCACTGATACAACAATGAACCACCTTGCCACTGTGCTATTCAGCTGTGCCACTCTTCCTTTGAGGGATACAGCTAGCAAGGAATAGCAGACCACAGTTTTAGAAAACAACTTCAAGTTCATATCCATACCAATGCCATAATTGTCCACCAGATAACCCCTTAGACCATGAGTGCATTGCCTCCCAACAGTGGCAGAGTATGTTATAATTTCCAATGTGTCTATGAATACTTCATCATAGTTGGTTAAGTTGGAAGTAAGTGCCTTACAGTTTTTAGGCACGATAACAATGATAACAGCATTGATGTGTTAGTGTTCTGACAAGCAACAGTGAGAAGCTGCTGCTGCTTTATCTGATTTTCAGCTGTTACAAAAGTTGTGCTCTGTTGGACACTCATGCACATAAAAGCACACATACAGCAAAATCGACATGTTACAGTGGGGTTGATGAGCTGTTTTTTTTTTTTTTTTTTTTTTTTTTGCTTTCTGGAAAGGTTTTGACCAAGTACATCACAGCATACTGGTTCTTCTTCTTCTTTTGGCTTTTCCAGGTTAGGGGTCACCACAGCGGAACTCCGGTCCGCTAATGATTGGCAGTAGATTTTTATGGTGCTGAGATGCCAGCCCGATGCCCAACCTTCAATGAAGGAACGCCCATTTACGCATGTCTTTCGAACGTCACTCGACCATGGGGAGGACATGCAGACTTCACACAGAAGGCGCTCCAGCCGAGAATCGAACAGAAGAACCTCTTGCTGTGAGGTGACAATGCTACTGCTGCACCACTGCGGCTTCTACATCACAGCATACTGGTACAGAGCCTAAATCCCTTGAACATCAGTAGTAAAGCAACAGCATACAGGACCGAATACTGTACAGGTGAGCTCTGTCCCTTAATTGTAATAAGTAGGGCACCACAGAGAACTGATTTTTGCAGTGTCACATTGAACTGTGATTCTACTGTATTTCTGATGCCACAAGACACTGCAGATGTAACCCTGTTACAGCATTATCTACGGCAAATGAAAATGTACCTAAACTGAATATATCTGACACTCAATCCATCTAGAACAAAAATTGAAGCCCTGGTAATGAGCATGATTAAGCATGATACAAAATGGTGGTGGGAGCTTGATGCTGAGTATGGCATGGACTGACTCCCTAGACTATATGAAGAGAGGCATCATGGAGCTCTCAGAATATGTGTCTCAGGCTGGTATGAGCCTAGCACTGAGCAGCATTTTATCTTCTCCAAGGATGATGCCACAATATGAGCAAAAGATGATTGACTTTAATAATTAGCTTAGTTTCCGGTGTCATTCTAAGGGGGTGCAGTATTTGTCAACATGGAAGGAGATGGTCAACAGACCATGCTGCACCTCTCCCTTCTAGGCTTTTAAATATTAGTTAAAACATTGTCTTCCCCCATAGTACCTTTTTTAGGCAATGCCAAACTGAAAGTACTTCCAACATAACAAATCAAAACCAAGGAAATCTAAAGGTATTACTGCTCAGTGCTAGGAGTCTAAACAAAAAAACTCCACTCCCTAGAAGATCTCTTTACCCTAGAGAATCCTGATGTCTGTGCAGTCACTGAGACATGGTTTAAAGCTGCAGAGAGCACACCAACAATGCAAAATTATAATGCCTTCCACACACTTAGACCAACTACTTCACAGGCAGGGACTAAAGGTGGAGGTGTCTCTATTTACACAAAAATACATATATGTCAAGGCTGGTCAAACAGGACAATGCATGAGCTGATCCATGTTCAACTCACCACAGGTAAAATCCAATACCACTTCCTTGCAAGTTATAGGTCCCCTTCTATGACCCAGGAAACCCACACCATGTATTTAAATGTATTAGAAACACTAATCATTCAAACCAATACCATATTCATGGGTGACTTTAATTACCCCACTATTAACTGGGAATCCTATATGACGCCAAACGTACATACACAGAGATTCTTGGATTTTGCAAATAGAAACTCAATGGACCAGATAGTCAATACACCAGCCAGGGGTGCAACTATACTGGATCTTGTCCTCACTAATATGTGAGGCTGCTGCACACCCCCTACTGTAACGCCTTCACTGGTAAGGTCAGACCTCAAAATGGTCTCCTTTGAAGTAAAAAATAAAACCTGGACCCCCAGCTAAACCTGGAATACTCAGGAACTATTCTAAGGCTAAGCTCCTGCTATTAAGTGAGAACCTGGTAAAATTTCAAGCCCCCATAAACCCTGAGAACACTTCTGCCTATGCAGAACTGTTCACAGAAATCCTGTACAATCATGTTAATAGCTGCATAGAGGCAGCTGTACCCACAAGGAAGAAGTACAGAACTAACTCAAAAAACAAGCTACCCTGGTGGAATTACAAAATCAATTGGCTGTATAACAGGAGGAAGAAAATCATGGGAAAAATTAGGAGGTACAGCACCCAGCAGGATAAAAGCACTCTCTTCAAACTAAACAAACAATTCAGGGGACAAATAAAGTCTACCAAAGCCAAATTTGAGGTAAGTTTGGCCTCCCAGGCCAAGGACAACCCCAAAGCATTCTTTAGCTATGTCTGCAACCTCAAAGGCAGTACACAATTGTGTGCAGAGCTCATTGTAAATGGAGCCCCCTATACTGAGCCAGAAGTTACTATTTAACTGTAGCCTTCAAACAGGCTCCATGCCTCATGAATGGAGAAAGGCTACAATTATCCCTCTGCACAAAGGTGGGCCATCTACAGACCCTGGAAACTACTGACCCATAAGTCTCACTAGTCTTATATGTAAATCCATGGAAATAATTATCATGGAGATGATCAGTAGAGATATAGTAAATCTCCTGACACTGGAACCAGCCCAGTTTGGTTTCATCAAGGGCAAATCATGCCTACTCAACCTGGTGGGCTTCTTTGAGAAGGTCATGAAATCAATGGATGAGGGCAAAGTTGCTCACACTGCCTACATTGACCTGGTCAAGGCATTTGACACAATACCCCACTTGGGTATTGTTGACAAACTCAAGAGCTTAGGTACAAACCTGTATGCCACACAGTGGATAGCCAACTGGCTCACAGACAGGACCCAGGAAGTTAGAATTGGGGAGTCCATCTTTACAAAGAGGCCAGTCATAAGTGCAGTCCCTCAGGGATCAGTCCTTGGACCCCTCCTTTTTGGCATTCACTTCTCTGAAGTCAAGGCCAATGTCAGTGGTCTCTGGCTGACTAAATTCGCAGATGATTGCAAATTAGGAACTGTCAGTGAATCTCACACTGACACAAATGTTCTCCAGGAGGGGCTGACACAGACAAACAATTGGTGTCATAGCCATGGACTAAAACTAAATGCCAAGAAATCCATAATAGTATCCTTTGGGAAGTCATCCATCCCTGGTAACTATCATATTGACAACACACCCCTTAGAGTTGACCCAGTCATCAGGGACTTAGGGACACACATAGATAGTAATCTAGCTTTTGATTATCACATCTCTACAGTGGTGAGGAAATCATTCTATGTTGCACAACTTATAAACAAAGGTTTGGCATCTAAGTCCAAAGAAGCCATTGTTCCACTGTATTCGGCATTCATCAGACCTATCATGGAGTTCAATGCCCCCTTTGGTATGTACCTAACCAGGCATATCCAACAATTGGAACTTCCACAGAGGTCCCTCACTAAAACAATACAGGGCATAAGTAATTTGTCCTATCCAGACTGCCTCAAGACCCTATCCCTGTATTCTGTCTCATACAGGGTATTGTCAGACCACAGTTTGATGGACCTCCTGCATATCCACGAAACAAACAGCACCAGAATTACCCATTCTAAAGACTTAAACCTTCCCCATGATATAAATAGGACCTGCTGGAGAGATAGGTATGTATCCCAGAGACTACCCCGTCTAAAGAACAGGCTCCCCATCCATGTGAAGCAGAGTTCCTCCCTAACCCAATTCAAGTGCAACTTGGACAATTGGATGGGAAACTGGAAATTCATCCCTGGTTTGGTACCTATGTCTCTAATGGACAGAGGTAACCTGTAAATTGTTCATCTCCCAGGCCCATGCTTACACTTATCAAGGGTATCAGAACTTGTCAGACATTTGGGATGCATGGTTAGGATTAAAAAGGCCCTTGTGGTTGTTAGCCTAGTAAACACGTATGAACCTATAAACCTATGCAAAAGCTGAAGTGGCAAAGCACAGCGAATGAAGCAAGAGTGGTACAATCAACCTATAAGCATCCTCATGTGCACTTTCTTCAAAATGTCACTGATAATGATTATGTACATAATGTAGGGTAAAAGACCAACAAAGGTATGCATTTACAATACAGAGTTAAAAAGTAGCTATCCCCACTTACCTATAAATCAGGTTATCATCTCAGACTTGATAGAAATACTAATGTACGACAGTTACATACTCAAGTATTATGAGGAACCTTAAACTAGTAGCACATCATGGTACCATCATGGAAGTATCGAAGAGTGAAAACTATGAAGCAATTAAAACTAGAAGTGTCACTGTTAGAAGAGTATAAGAGAGGGAACAGATCAACAAAAATACTTAGAAAGATAGATGTGATAAAAATAATTCACTGTATTATAACGGATCAGGATTTATCGTGCACTATCACATATAGCACACTAAAAATCTCAGCACAGGTGGAAAATATAAAGGAAAAGTAGAAAATAAGCAATATATTGACCCAAAACGTTTTATAGGGAATTGAAAAACAAGGTAAAAGAAACTGAAAGACCACCAAAAAAGAAGAAATAGATACATTTTGGAGAAGTATTTATGAAGATTCTATAGAAAGTAACAAAGATGCTAAATGGATAGAAGAAGTAAAAGAAAGAATAAGAAGTTCAAAGGAGCAGGATATGAAATGGGATGAAGTAACAGCCAGAGAAATTGAAACAAAGTTAAGAAAATCCTCTAATTTTAAAACCCCAGGCTCAGATGCAGTCACTTCTGCATTCATACACACATTCATTCACTCACACAGACACACACACACACACACACACACACACACACACACACACACACACACACACACACACTCTCTCTTCTGCATTCGTACACACATTCACTCAGACATGCAGACAGAAAATACCAGACATACACACATGCACACTGTTGCAGTGGTAGGCCTCCTGATGTCCCAGTTGTAGCAATGGATTCAATATTACAAAAACAGATGACTGACTAAGAATAAATTATAGTATAATGTTTTATTTCTTTTGCTACTATCTTAAACTGTGATACTTAAAGTATGCATATAATGTAAGGCTTACACCAGCTGTAGTGCGCCAAACAAGTAAGCTCTCAGATGTCCAGCTTTGGCGCCTTGATGACCACATTGAGCAAGGAGTTGTGCATGACAGAAATCGTTATCTGTTCTGGGGAATCCATACAGTACTGGCACCCAATAAAGTATTCAGATTTTACAAACCACACAGGAAATAATCGGGGACATTTTAGTTTCAGACTTCATATACTACGGAGAATTTTTGTAATTTTGTAATTTAATATAGACTGGAATTCATGTAACAGTACAAACCCCACCACTCATATTAACCTTTATGGTTTCTCACAAACTATAAACTCCCCTACCAGAACTAATAGACTTAACAATAAAGATAGTACCTTGGATTGAATACTCACTAATAGTCCTCATCAAACTTACACAACAGGAACTCTTCCAGACGACCTAAGTGACCATTCACTAATATACATTATCAGGCATAAAACCAACCTAACTTTCCCTAACACTTTCAGTGTACTACTCAGTAGTACAATTTCAGTGGTCACTGCTCACTCTTTCACTTTATGGATTGTTGTGGTTATGACTATCCAGCTCTAACCAACGTGTCTAATATTCAACAGAGATACGGTTGGAGGAGGATATCATTAAAAAAAAAAATCATAAACGATGAAACACAAGCTAGAACCACCACAGCTCTGAAATCCAGGATAAAACTTTATTGACAAAAACAAACAGATAAGCGCTTTCGCATGAACACCTCATGCTTCATCAGATCTCACAGTAGAAAAAAGCACTCAGTTTAAATATCTGAACCACCCAATAATCAGGCACTTCAAATAAAAATCATTAAATCACTTAATTATATAATTAACATTAAATTAACATCAAGAAAATACAAAAGTGCAAAAATACAAAGCAGTCATTTTAGGGATCGTGCCCCAAGTGCAGGTTTTATACTAACATGACTATTGAGTCCGGGGTAAATGTGGGCACGTAGTCTCAAAATCCACTTCAATTCCACAGATTCCAAAAAATTATTATAATCACCCCCTCTCTCATTTCTACTCACAAGTTGTAACACCATAATGCAAAAACTATGAGAATTAAAAACAGAAACATGCTTAGCCAAGGCATTTTGAAAATGCATATTTTTTATATCATAGAGGCGATTGTAAATCCTGTCTTTCAACCTCCTCGAAGTCTTGCCAACATAGAAGCAGCCAGAGCACTTACAGCTGGCAAGATACACCAGATTACAGCTATCACAGGTGGCGGTGAACCTTGGAGAAAACTTAAAATCTAAAGTAGGATGGTCAAAAATCTGTTTCTTGGAAACTGCACTACACATATTACATTTTCCACACAGAAAAGTCAGGCCCCCCCAGACTCCCATTAGAATCCCCATATTTTGTTTTGTCATGGCATAGAAGTCTTTTCAAATTTAAGCTATTCCTGTATACAAAGCATGGTCTTTCACCCAGTATGCCAACTGTATCCAGATCAACAGTAAGAACGTGCCAATTACACTTAATAATCTCGGTCACCACTATATTATCATTAGTGTAAGTTGTTACAAATGGAAGTCTATAACTTTTCCACTGTGTATCGCAATAGTACCCACTTGGTTCTAATTCTGAGCCCCTAAACACCTCATTGTTTGCTCTTTCCAGTAATGTTCTTTTGCATCCCCTTTCAATAAATAATTGGTCCAGGCAATCATCTTGAACCTTCAAATCACTGGGGTCTTTACATATTCTTCTGACCCTATGATATTGCCCTTTCACTATATTATGAAAGACAAATTTAAGATGCATACCACCAAATTCCAAAAGGGCATTCTTCCAACAGGGCTTGCGATAAAGTTTAGTATAAATCATGTCCAAACTGTTTTTACCTATAGTGACATCTAAAATTAGTTAAAGAATGTGACATAGTGAACCTCAAAAAATCTGTTGTTGATTCCAGATAGTGAATGAACTGGCATAAGTCAGAAAATTCACCATCCCAAAACAGTAGGATATCATTGACAAAAATGCCTGTATAGGCAAACCTGTGAATAATAAACACTATCAAATAGAAACTTCTTTTCCCAGTGGTAGACCACCAAATTAGCATATGAATTGACACATGGGGTGTCCATAGGGACACCCCATTGCTGCAAGTAAAGTTGGCCATCAAACATAAAGACGTTGTTGGACAGCACCATGTCCAGCAGAGTACAAAGCAAAGTCACTTTGTCATTTGTCACAATCTCCATTCCACTTAATATCTCCCTAATAGCCTCCAACTCATATTCATTGGGTATAGATGTAAATAAATAAGATTTAACATCCAATGCTACTAATATACACCTGGGCGGTAAAGCTTCCTTGGTGTAAATATCTAGATCATCAAGTAACTGGATAGTGCCCTTCAATATAGTAGGGATTCCTTTTACAATAGGTCCCAATTTCTTCTCCAAGTAAATAGACACAGCCTCAGTCACCCATCCACCACCTGCAACAATGGGCCTCATGGATATCATTTAAAAAAAAAAAATCTCCTGACTGCAACCTCCAGTCACATCTTTGATGTTATATTAGGCACGTTTGGTGACACTATGCTTTGTAAAGAGAAGAAACTGAAGCTTGGGAGTTAAGTGACTTATTTCTCTAAAGAGAATAGTCATGTTTTTGTGGCACACGTCTTGACCTCTTTGCGGCACACCACCGCGGCACACCTGTTG